>NW_012138302.1:19343448-19344880 GCF_000956105.1 Propithecus coquereli
ACATTTTCATTATGCATTTATCCATTGATGGACACTTACGTTGATTCCATATCTTGGCTATTGTGAATAGTACTGCAATAAATACGGGAGTGCAAATATATTTCAATGTACTGATTTCCTTTCATTTGAATATATACCCAATGGTGAGATTGCTGTATAGATGATAGTTCCATTTGTAGTTTTTTGAGGAAGGTCCGTACTGTTTTTCTTAGTGGCTATAGTAATTTACATTCCTACCAACAGTGTGCGAGCATTTCCCTTCTCTGCATCCTCTCTAGCATCTGTTATTTTTTTGTCCTTTTCATAAAAGCCCTTTAAACTGCTGTGTGATGATATCTCACTGTGGCCTTGATTTGCATTTCTTTGCTAATTAGTGATGTTAAGCATTTTTTTATATACCTGTTGGTCATTTGTATGTTTTCTTTTGAGAAATGTCTATTTAGATCTTTAGCCCATTGTTAAATTGAATTAATTTGGTTTTTTGCTATTGGGTTTTTTAAGCCCCTTATATATTCTGTCAGTCGAATAATTTGTAAATATTTTCTCTCATGCTGTAAGTTACCTCTTCACTTTGTTGATTGTTTCCTTTGCTGTGCAGAATCTTTTAATGCTTGATATGATCCTGTTTGTTCATTTTTGCTTTGGTTGCCTGTGTTTTTAAGGTCTTACCCAAGAAATCTTTGCCCGGACCAATGTCCTAGAGCATTTCCTCAATTTTTTCCTCTATTAGTTTCATAGTTCAGGTCTTATATTTAAGTCTTTATCCATTTTGATTTGATTTTTATATATGGTGAGAGATAGGGTTATTTTCATTCTTCTGCATGTGGATATCCAGTTTTCTCAACACAGTCATTGAAGAGACTTGTCCTTTACCCAATGTATGTTTTTGGTGCCTTTGTCAAAAATGAATTGATTGTAAATACGTGGATTTACTTCTGTGTTCTCTATTCTCTTCCATTGGTCTATGTGTCTGTTTTTATGCCAATACCATACTGTTTTGGTTATTACAGCTTTGTAGTATATTTTGAAGTCTGATAGTATGGTACCTCCAGCTTTGTTCTTTGTGCTCAGGATAACTTTGGCTATTCAAGGTCTTTTGTGGTTTCATATAAATTTTATGATCGTCTTTTCTATTTCTGTGAAGAATGTCATTGGTATTTTAATAGAAATTATATTGACTCTGTAGATCACTTTGGGTAATATGGACATTTTAACAATATTCGTTCTTCAAATCTATGAACATGGGATTTTTTCCATTTTTGTGTGTTCTCTTCAATTTTTTTTCATCAGTGTTGTATTTAGAGATCTTTCACTTTTTTGGTTAAATTTATTCTTTGGTCTTTTAAAAAAATAACTGTTGTAACTGGGATTGCTTTCTTGATCTCTTTTTCAGTTTGTTTACTGTTGTATAGAAAAGATACTGAGTTTTGTA
>NW_012138302.1:19344930-19346226 GCF_000956105.1 Propithecus coquereli
GCTATTCAAGAAAAAGATCTCATAATAAGGAAAGGTTGAAAATAAAAGGAAAAATATATGCCATCAAAACACTAAGTAAAAAAAAAGCTGTTGTAGCTATATTTATTAATAGTAAATCAAAAAATGTTAGGGAGAAGAAAGCAGTTATAGAAATAGATGGAGTTATTTCATAACAATAAAATGTAGAAACTATAAAAATTCTAAATGTGTATGTACATTTTTTGTGATTTTTTTCAACTTGCCCTGTTATTACTCACAATTTTATACTGAATGTTCTCTTCCCAGTTTCATGCTGTCAACAAATTTTTAAAATCATTTTTCTTCATAATCTGTGTTAAGCTGATTTCTTAGAGTGAATGAACTCCTTATTAATACTAATCCTTATCTCTGCTTACTGGTTCCTTTTGTTATCAGTTCTCTTTATTTCTGTTTTCATTTGACTAAAGGAACAAGGATATTAGCTAGCAGAAAAAGATATTTGACATTAAATTATATAAGATTACCATACATATGAACTTAATGTGAATGATATAGTTTACAAAGCTATCTCTTTAGAATTTTATTTCCTATGTTCTTGTATGTGTTTATTAGAAATTAAGAGCAGACTGCCCATACAAGCAAGGGTAGTCATATATTTTCATTCCAATTACTGCGCCTTCCATTTTTGCGTTTTCTGACTTGTTTTTGCATTTTGGCTTATGATTAATAATTCTAAGTCATTTCCTTTGTAAGTCCTAGGTGTGTGTTAGAATGCTTATATCTACATAGTTTTCTCAAATACTTAAGCCTTAGAATGCAGGTACGATCTTTTTAGCATTCATATAAAAATGCATAAGATATTATTAATTTACGTATCTTGACACAGGATCCATTCCTATTCGTTCATTGATTCAAGAAGCATTTACTGGATGCCTAGTCTTTGATAAGCAGTGTTAGCAAAACTATAGTAAAACTGTGCAGTTTATTGAAAAGGATAATGAATTCTCATTTACCCTTTTGTTTCTTACCCTTAATTCAATTTCTTATAATGGGGAAGGGGAAGAGGAATTCCCAAAAAAACATAAGCATCATTTTGGAGGCAGTGAGAAATGAATTAATGGAAATCTTTTAAATTTTTCAGGATGAGAGAGACCTAGAGAAAGATGATGAACTGGAACTGAAAAGAAGTCTTTTATACAGAGACTCTGCCTATGATAGTGACCCCGAGTTTAGGTATGAACTTGGTTAATGCTGTGTATAGAGATTGTTCTCCTAGTTAGTATAAAAATAACGTGTTTTCTGATCTGCTGATTTGTG
>NW_012138302.1:19346431-19349783 GCF_000956105.1 Propithecus coquereli
CAAACCAAACGGCGAGAAACAACACAGTTTGAGGAGACAAAGCAAGCACCACATCCAGACTCAGATACAACACACACATTGGAATTATTATCCTGGGAATTTCAGATAACTATGATTAATATGTTAAAGGCTCTAATGGAAAAAGTAGACAAAATACAAGAAGAGCTGAGTAAAGTAAGCAGAAGATGGAAATTCTAAGAAAGAGTAAGAAGGAAATGCTAAAAATAAAATAATAGAAAGGAATAATGGAATATAATCAAGTGCTTCTGGCAATCTGGAAAATTAAACAAATCCTTCAGGAAGGAAAACAGCTGGATGTTAGTAAGGACAGTAAGTTTTGTGACATATTTAACTTGCCCTAATCCCATGTCGTACTGTCTAGCATCATAATAGTCTTGAAAACCAACAGCCTGCAATTTCAGTGAAAACCAACATCCTGGTAGCCACTAAAGGGGAAAAAATAAAGTTGGGATTTCTTAAAAGACCATTCCTAGAAAGAAAAAAAAAATATATCATTCCCAGAGAATTGTCATTATTTGGCCAGTCTGGAGATTGCCTGGAAGACTCCACTTACAATGCTGTCTTTGATGTGAGTCAGAGGTTTCCCAGTGTACAATCTTTGCCCTGGGGGGCATCTTTTGAAAACAATTACAGGTAATTGTTTAACTTCATAGCAGTCTGAGGTGGTGGATTGGAATAAACAATACCCTAATCAAAAAGTTTAAAAGGAAAATCTGAGTATGTCCTAGGGGCTTCGAAAAGCTACCACATATTCCTGGGATTTTAGAAGACAACTCATATTTATAGGACTGTGCATATGCCCAAGGCTGTGTACATGGTTAGTAAAGACCAGAAGGCCCTCAGCTTTTAATTCTACCTGACCTTCAGGCTCTGTACAAACAAGAAGTTGAGGCTTAGGCTGAGTGTTATAAGTGTACCCCCAACACACACAGCCTCTGAGCAAACACTGAGATACTTACTGGTTTTAAGAGTTTGCAGAAATATCTGTCTAATCATTACTTAACTGCTCAGCTAAAAGAAGAGAGAAAACAGGAGCCACCCACAGAAAAGAATATAGGCTTTACAGAATTAGTTCAAAAAATTACTGAACGAATAATTGTAGTAAGCGACAATAACATATAGTGGAAGTGGAGGGAAAAAAGCTAATAGAAACTGTTTCTGAGGAACCTAGAGATTGGATTCATTAGACAAAAAGACCTTAAATGAGTTATATTAAATATATTCAAAGAACAAAAAAAAAAAACTGTCTAAAGAAATGAAGTATGAGAGTTATGTCTCACCAAATAGAAAATATCAATAAAAAAAGATTTAAGTTACTTTTTAAAAGAACCAAATAGAAATTCTGGAGTTGAAAACTAATCAAGAAAGGAAAAGATTTGCAAATGAAAAACTCCAGAAATGAAAAATACTTTAGAAGGACTCATTAGCACATTTGAGCAGGCAGAAGAAAATATTAGTAAACTTGAAGACAGGTCAAATGAGATAATCCATTATGAGGAACAGACAGAAATAAGTATAAAGATAAACAACAGATACTCAGGAATTTGTGGGACACCGTTAAGTATGCCAACATACCTGTAATGAGAATTCCAGAAGGAGAGAAGGAAGAGAAAGGGACAGAAGGAATATATGGATAAATAACCTTCAGAAAGTTCCCAAATTTGAAGAAAGCTGTTAATCATTCGAGAAGTTCAATGAACTCCAAGTAGGATAAACTCAAAGTGATCCACATTTAAGACACATCATAAACTGTAAGTCAAAAGCCGAAGACAAAAGGTAAAAGCAGCAAGGGAGAAGGGACTTATCACATACACAAATTCTTCAATAAGATTTAAAACTGATTTCTCATCAGAAACTAAGTCCAGAAGGTAGTGGGATGGCATTCAATGTGCTGAAAAGAACTGTTAACCGTGAATAATGAGCAAAAGTATCTTTCAAAAATGTCAAAGAAGTTAACATTCTCAGACAGACAAAAGCAGAACATTTATCACTAGCAGATCTGCACTACAAGAGATACTAAAAGGAATCCTTAAGGCTAAAATGAAAGGATGCTAGACAGCAGCTCAAATTCACAAGAAGAAAAAAAGAGCAATGATAAAGGTAACTAGGTAAGTACAGAAGATAGAGCAATGATAAAGGTAACTAGGTAAGTACAGAAGATAGCCCGAATGTGTTTTTTGCCAGTGGCTCTTTATTTGTCCTGATTTAAAAGATGACTGCACAAAACAATAATTATAAATCTGTGTTGATGGAAAATAATATATAAAGATTTATATGAAAATAACAATATAAAGAAAAAGGGTGGGATTGTAGCCTATTGAAATTAAGTTTTAATCTAAACCAGATTCTCATACATTAAGATTTATTTGTAATCCCCATGGAAACTACTAAGAAAATATTTCAAAAACATAGTCCATAGGCAATTAAAAATGTATTCTAGAAAATCTCTAATACAAAAGAAGGAAGCAATGGAGAAATACAGGAGCAAAAAAGACATATAGAAAACAAATAGCAAAGCAGAAGATATAAATCTTACCTCATAGGTAATTGCATAAAATTTAAATGCATTAAACACTGCAATTAAGAGGCTGAGTTTGAGAAAATAGATAAAAATCATGATCCAACTATATGTTGTCTATGAGAAACACATTTTAGATTCAAAGGCATAAATAAGTTGAAAATAAAAGGGAAGAAAAAGATATAACATTCAAACAGTAAGCGTAAGAGAGCCGGAATGGCTAAACATATATCAGACAAAGTAAACTTTAAGAGAAATTTTTGTTACTGGAGACAAAGAAAAATGTTTTATAATGACAAAGATGTCAAGCCACCAGGAAAATAGATCATTAGAAAATATCATCATTATACACCTAAAAAGAGACTCTAAAAATATAAAAAACAAAAACTGACATAAGGAAGAAATACACAGTGCAATGTAATATTTGAAGACTTCAATGTCCCCCATTCAACAATGGACAGAACAGACAGAACAACAATAAGGAAATATTTCCAGATATGCCACCTTGTATTATTTAAAATCTCCAAATTTCAACAAAAAATTGCAAGACATACAATGAAACACGAAAGACTAATACACAGTTAATAGCTTATAATAAGGTATAATATTTATTGTCTCATTGCTTTTATATAACTTCACCTTTGAAAAAATAATCTATGCAAGAACTCTTAGACATATGTATGTGTGTAGACTATGTATACACACAAAATATCAGAAATTTTAGTCTTAAAATTTGAAGGGAACAACCATGAAGGTAATCTAGTGCTTTTTGTTTCTTGGAACAGAATTCTCCTCCATGATACATCCTTGATC
>NW_012138302.1:19361533-19362690 GCF_000956105.1 Propithecus coquereli
CATGAATGGTTCATATTCAGCCTAATTTTCTATTCCTCCTCGAGGACAGTTACAGCATGACATAGCATAAGGGGCCTTTCCTAATAGGTCTCCTTTCCTATTCTGCCACTTACTGTTTAATAGCTGAGAAATCTTAGGCAATCATTTAACTTCACTGAGTCTTAATTTCCACATGTACCAACTTCTAGGGGCTGTAAGATTTATTGACAAATATGTAAAGTACCTAGTTCAGTATCTCATATTCAATAACTTTTTGTACTTATAGTCCAAGGTAAGCATTGTACTATACACTTTACATATATTCTCTTTAATTTTTAAAACAATTCTGGAAAAATGTAATTACAGAAGGTGAGACTCTGGACAGTTAAATAAATTTCCCAAAGTCCCAAAGCTTATAAAGGACTGAGCTGGGATTCAGGTCCAGATGTGCCTGACTTTTGTAGGCTATGCATTTTCATACCAGATGGCCATATCAGATCATCTTTGCTCTGCTTTTACCGTGCTGCACCTGCCTCTGTTCTCTGAATTCCTTTTTAACTCTAACATAAAATTCTCATATTATTGTTTCATGACAGTTTCACACAAATAGTTCTGCTTCCTGTTTTAAAGAGCCACTCTTTGAAAGCACAGGTCTTATTGTATTTTATTTTAGCCCCTATAGAATATCAAATACCCATGCAGTACTCAATAAATACTTTATTTATATAGTACTACCTCTAATTTAGTTTCACTGTTGTTTTAAACCTTTTATGTCCTTTTTTATAGCTCATTTCAGCGGCCACGTGGCGCTCTCCATTTGGATGATGGCGAATGCTGGTCCAACAGGGCAGCCTCTTACAAGGGAAAATCCCACCGACCCATCTTTGAGAACAGCATGGACAAGATGTACAGGAACTTATACAAAAAGGCCTGTAGTTCTGTTTCTCATACACAGGAAAGCTTCTGAGACCATCCACCATAAACTGTATGAGTGTCCGTGTCAACTTTTAATGAAAACGTTTGATGTGATCAATATCTGTATTCTTTTTTTAAACAGGTGATTATAATTGAGTACAGTAGTTAGACTTGAGTAAGTTCATTACTTCAAATGGTAAATTACCATAGGCAAGTATCTTTTTATTACAGAAGAGTGTGCTATTTTCCAGTGTCAAAGCTCT
>NW_012138302.1:19363455-19368106 GCF_000956105.1 Propithecus coquereli
CATATTTACCAGAGAGTGGTGGCAGGGAAAGCAGAGAGTAGGAAATAAGTGAACTTGGCTTATAAGCTTGAAGAGTTGACCATAAGATAATGTTTTCTCATTGACTCCATCTTTGGTTTATTTCACAGTTATGTTTTAAAAAGGAAAAAAAAAATGACTTGAATGCTATGACGTGCACTTCCACATTTGAAATTAACACCTAGAATTGGGTGACTTGTTTTTATAATAGAACTTTTAAGCATCATGTTAAAAGTGTTTTAGCATGGCAATCTGTGATATATGAGAAAGGCATGAGAGCTATCTCTATGGGCCAGGAGTCCTGGGCTTTACTGTCCCATCTCTGCCATCTTCTAGCTGAGTCTCTAATTCTCTGGTCCTTAGTTTCCTCAGCTATCAAATGATGACAGTGCAGTAGATTCCAAACCATGTTCTGTGGACCAGGACCACCATTCTAGAAGATGATTGTAGGAATGTAGATATAAGTATTTCATTGGTCATGTAAGTTTAGGAAAATCTATTTACTACACACACACACACACACACACACACACACACACACACACCCCTACCTCTTAGAGAGTCATATGTAGGGTGATGGGAATGAAAAGGGATGCTATTAATGCTGGAACAGCACTTGTAACTGGACTGTCTCTGGCAAAGTAGCACATGTGATCACCATAGTTATAGTGAACACTAGCATGTGAGAGGTTTTAAGAAAATTACGGTCTAAACCTGTTTTTCTGTAGCATGTATTAGAGCATCTGGCACATAATTAATGCTCCTTAAATATTTATTGAATTAACCCAGAATTTCCTAATCTAAATTGAGCATGTAACAGTATTTGTTGTTATAAGCCACCATCCCCCATTTCCCCAGCTCCCTACATTCCTCCCCAAATGCTATCCTCAGGTACGTGTGGATAACAACTAAGTAAATGCTGGACTACACAATCTCTGAGTCACCCTCTGGGCTGTAGGAGTATTTTTTATTTTTTATTTTTTTACAGACAGAATCTTGCTCTGTTGCCCAGGCTGAAGTACAGTGGCAATCATAGCTTACTGTAGCCTCAAGCTCCTAGGCTCAAGCAATCCTCCTGCCTCAGCCTCCTGAGCAGCTAGTACTACAGGAGCACACCATCATGCTTGGCTAATCTTTAAAACATTTTTTTTTCAGAGGTGGGATCTCACTATGTTGCCCAGGCTAGTCTCAAACTCCTAACTTCAAGCAATCCTCCCACCTTGGCCTCTCAAAGTACTGGAATTAGAGATGTGAGCCACTGTGCCTGGCCTGGCTGCGGGTTATATGATAATGTTTTGCACAATAAGCTTTTGAAGATCAATACTGAATAACACTGTTTTTAAAAATCATATCCTCAGTGGAAATTACTATATTTTTCTTTGGGGAAAAAGTGAAAAATTCCTCTGTCTAAAAGTTGCTGTTTGGTGAAAAGAACAAATATGACCTTCAACAAAAATGTTTTACTGTTATAGAAATCTCCTAAGTGAATAAGTACCACAAAAATTACTTACTGAGCCTATATGTGCCACTGGTTATGACAAAGGATGCAAAAAGTAGAACTCTAAGGGGAACTTCATAAACTGATATGCTGAAAGACATTTTCCTATGAACTAAGTTTAGCATCTCTCTGAAAGTTGAGGGCAAATTTCCAGATGTGTAATATCTTTACTAAGTGTCTGATTGGCTTCCATTCCCTAGGGTAAGGAGTGGTTTTCATTGCTCTGATTACTATAAATTCTTATGCTTTATTGTTTTTAAATGGTAAAACCTTTAAGTACTAATGGTTGTCTTTTCTCATTCATAGAAACAGAAAGTTGTAGTTTTTATTCTTAGACTTTTTTCTATATTTTCCACAAATCGAGTAACGACAGGCTTAGTAGGAAAGATTAATAGGCTTTTCTTCTTCCTTTTAATATATTTTATTCCTTTAAATAAAAGAAAACTCTAGAAATTTCAGGAAGGAAAATGTCAAATTCAACAAAGAAGTAAAGATGAATTGTTGGAATGAGAGCCTTCCCTGGTTCTACTACTAGTTATATAACCTTGATTAAGCCATTTATCCTTCTTGGAGCTCAGTTTATCACCAACAAAGTGATAAAGGGGTTAATTTAGAATGATCCTTTAACATGCCAACATTTCTATAATTGTATAATTAATTAATGTAGATGATCAGGAAGTCCTAGGCAGCAGAATTACATTGTGACTTCAAAGATTATGCCCCTGATTAAAAATCTGGAGCAAATAGAGATTTTTCATTGTTGTATTTATTTACTAATAATAGATTTATTGAGATACGATGCACCATGAAAAACCAAAAATAACTCAGCTTTTGAGGGGGAAAAAAAGTATATCTGTAATATATTCAAGAAGGGAGTGATACAGAGTAGGAGATCCTAGACTTTGACCCCCTAAACAACCATCTGGCAGCCATCCATGAATGGAAATAGCTATGGGACAGCTTTGGAATCCAGATAAGAAGCTGCAGCAACACAGTAAAGAAAAAAACAAAACAGAAAACAAAAAAACCCAACAAAAACAAATACAAAACAACAACAAAAAATAACCACACAGAAAAGGTATGAAGAAAGAAGTTTCATTTTATCTTTTCATACTGTCCCTCAGGCTGGCATAGCTCAGTGCCAAGAATTTCCCTCACAAGTGAAAATGAGAGCAGGGTGAATGTCAAGCTTCTCCACGCTTTTGAGATACTGCCCAAAGGACCCACTTTGGTTTCATCCCACTGAGATCACTGGTGAGACTGGCATAGCTGAGCTGTCTGAAGGCAGCTAGGAACAAAGAAGAGCAGAGGGTGTCATTTCAGCCATGTGGCAGGTGCTGCCATGGTTCACAGTAGCCTGTTGTTCAGAGGACCCCAGCAACCTTCTACTCTAAGGACCTCCCACCTGCCATAGACCCCTGCCCCCATGGCTTTCACCACAGATGGCCTTCCAGTTTTCACTTTCATGGACCCAGCTCCCTAGGCCACTGTCCCTCCCAACCCCCCATCCCCAACCAAAGCTGCTCCAGCCAACGTTGCTGTGGGCACCCCAACTTTGAGTCCCAATGTAGTTACTACATAAATGCCTACAGCTGGCACTGACCCTACAACCAGCTCTAGTTTTAACCACCATATTCGCCTGCTACCAACTTTCATAGTCATGTGTATACACACAAGTGGCCCTGGCAGTTGCCACAGTGCATGCAAGCACTGCTGATGTGCATCATTGCACACATGCCCACCGCTAGCCCCAGCTATTGTAGCCTCATACACACAGCTGGTTTGTACTGCTGCAAATGTGTCTTCCCATGGCCATCACTTGCCACTACACAAGCATTTGCTCCTGGTCTTAGCTTATGAAGCTACAGGCACCCTTGGTGCCAGCCCCCCATCACATTTACTCACAGCTGTCTCCAGCCTTCACTTGTAGCTGTTTCCATAACATGTATGCATGCCATCAGCCCTGGCCCTTCCCTATGCAGGTGCACTTGCCGCTGGACCCAGAGGCACTGCCAAGGATCCCAGCAGCCCTCATGGGCACCACAGAACCCCCACATGAACTAAGCAAGAAGTTGGTGGAAGTGTTTGAAAGGAACATCACTGAACATATATTTTAACTGACGAGAGTTCATGGAAACCAGAGCTGATGCTCGTGATAGTTCCAGATAAAGACATAACGCGCTTCCTGTGGAGCACCAGTCACTCTCTTTAGCTGAGTAACCACACATTCAAGCATCGCTTTATTTCTGTTTCAGTAACAGTTTAGAAAAGTTTAGCTTTCTTGGTTTATGATGTAGTTCAGAAAGAAGGTGAGAGAAAAAAGCTTTAATGAAAGACAGTGTCTCTGAACAGTTGTAATAGAATTGAAAGTAAGTGTATCCTGTTAGAGGTTTCCATTTATCAATGTAACTTATTCTTCACTAATTTGCTGGCATTTATTTGGTTTTTTTAAGGTAAAATTAGTTACATATGCAAACAAAAGGTTGGAGAAGAATTTATGTATATAGTTTTTCAAATATATATTTGAAATATATAAATATATATTTATAATTTATATATTATTTGTCTATTATCAGGGGATTGGCAGCAACATGGTATAGTAGGAAAAGCACTTCCCTTCAACTTTTCTGAATCTCAGTTTGTCTACCTGTGAAATTGTATATTAATAAACATTGCCCTTTATTCTTCAGAGAAGTATTAGGATTAAATGGGAAAATTATATGGGCATTCTCTGACATATAATAGACACTATCATAATACCTTGCTTTTTTGAATGATCTAGGAGAGGGAATTTGTAGCTTGAATAATATTCCATGTGACTGACAATAGCAATACTGTCGTTTAAAGTTGAGCAGGCCCTGGGCTTTTTTCTCTGAATTTGTCACGTCCATGTTACTTAACCTTTATGAAAACATATTTTCTCACTTGTAAAGTGGAAGATATTTTCATAGGGGTTGTGCTTATTTAAAAAATTAATACACGTGGAACACCTAGTGCAGTGCGTGGTGCTCAATAAAGAGTAATTGTAATTACTAAAATTCCAAGTCCGTAGAGATAGTACTTTGAAAAACTTTGAGGATGTGATTGGAGAAAAAAAAGGGACCATCATGCTTGGCTAATCTTTAAAACATTTTT
>NW_012138302.1:19369592-19427353 GCF_000956105.1 Propithecus coquereli
TTTTTGTTGATAATCTTAAACAAAAGCAGTCAAAATCATTTCAGTTCCACTGGAAACCCAAAGGGGAATTGTTTTTGCCAGATGAGAGGAAAGATGCCAGCTTTTGAGTTAGGACGTGTTTTCAAGTGTTTATGTTGGGAAAGTGGAAGAAAAAGAACATTTCACAGTAGTAAATTTTTGCCTACAAAACATTTAAAGCCTTGGAAAAACTATTTCTAATAAACTTTTGTAATAAATGATAGCTTGTATTTTATATAACCCTTTATCATTTTCAAGCATTTTACTTATTTCATTGTATCCCTCCATAACATGTTTGTGAATTAGGTAGGGCAGGGATTACAATTTACATTTTTTACAAATGAAAAAACTCAAGTTTGGTCTAAGTGTCTCTTGTAGGTTACACTGTGGAGCTGTAAGTGACTGAACCAGAACTTAAACCCAAATGTTAGTATTTTCTCATAAATAGTCCATGGAACTTTCCCCTACTATTACTTGATTTGCCTTAGATATTGGGTTTAATATTGGATTTTAAGAGGTGATACTTCATTCTCAGTGATTGATCCATTTCTGTTAACCCATTGGAGGCTAGTTTTCCATTATTAAGCTTTTTTATAGGTTTGTGAATAGCCCCAAACATTTGCTTTTTCTACTTCTACTCTGTCCCTGTTGATCAGTTCATGTACTTGTTAACCCACCCCTGCTACTTTGAACAAGCAGGGAAATTAAACTTGTCAACTCGTAACTCTACTAGAAACCTAGTAGTGAATAGCCCATGGAATTTTTAAATGATCTTACAGTGTAATGATTTTACAGCGATCTCGTTACCACAAATAATTGGAAAATGTCATAATTTGGAAAGAACTTTTTCTAGAAATAGGATTCAGAACTAGAACATCTAAGATACATCTCATATTTATCTCTTTAGTTGGCTGTGCATGACTATATAACATCCAGGTCTAAAGCTGGTGAGACTTTTTGGTTATTTATGTTCAAGGTCAGTGGTTGCAAATCCTAACTGATCAGAATCACTCAGGAAGCCTGTTAAAAATCCAACCTCTGGAGATCCTGATGCCATAAATTCAGCATCTGTATTTTTTAGAGTCTCTCTAGGTGATTATAATGCTTGCCCAAGTTTGAGAAGCATGGGTCTAGCACCTATTCATAGTTTCCTCTATAGAAAGGAGCATGTGGGACTTTTTTTTCTGATTTTAATTTCTCCTTCTTTCAAAACATTTTCATTGTGTTTGCCTCTTCACCATCTGTATGGTGTTATATTTCTATGTTTTATAAAAATAGGCAAAAAAATGCCTTGCACTCCAAGAAGGATAATAGTTGGTCCTTGATTTCCATGTGAATTATATACCTTTTGAGTTATCCATGGCTTAACTTTAATTCCTGAGTTCTTTTCCCCTTTCTTTGTACCTAAGCAGCAAGCAAGATCATTCATTTATTTATGTATTCATTAAGCAAATACTGAGAACTTACTATGAACTATTATCAGTAGCATTGGGCAAATATAACATAAATAAGAAGATACAAACAGAACTCTCACAAACACATTACAGTGCATTGTAAAATGTTAAGTGTATTATGGATAAATACTTAGGTGAGTACTTTAGGAGCATGAAAAAGGAAGCAACTACTTCCTTAATGAGCAAAGGAAAATATCACAAAGGATATATTGATCTTAAAGGATGATTTTATCACAATAGGAGAGGCAAGGCATTAGAGCTTTCAATGGAGGCATGAAGAAGCACAGCATATTCAGAGAACTGCAAGAAGTTTGGTATGGTTAGAGAATAAGAGTAAATGGTGAAATCGGGGTCCAAGATGACTGAAATGCATGCAGAAATCACATCAAGACCCTTCTTTGTAAATGTACTATAGAATCTGAATTTTGTCTGCTTCCCAAAAAAGTCTTTGGGTTCTCAAATTATGGCATTTCATTCTCATAGTATGATGAAGCAGATATTTCTTGTATCATAAAGGTAATATTAAGGCCAAGGGTAAGAGTTTTGTAGTCTGTGTTTCTCCAGCCATTTCTCATCTTTCAGCATATTTATTGAGCACTTGTGTATTAACTGGATGACATAAAAAATAGTAACTTCTTAAATGCTCTCACAGAACTTTCAATCTAGCAGATGACGCAAATACTTGAACACAGTATGAGATATCACAGAGGAATCCATATTAATAAGTAGTATGAGTTCAAAGGATGGAGAGAACTAAAGTCATTTATCTGAAAAAGCTTTATGAATACAGAGTAGGGACATGACTTCAGTCTGAAGGACAGATTGAATCGGAATAGATAGAAAAGGAGAAAAGTACTTTAGATGGGAAAAATTGAGCAGTGGCATAAAGGTATGAAAAGTTCGAGGGTGGCAAGTTGATCACTTGCCTGGAGCTAGAGTGTCATGTAGGGAAGCACATCAGTTAGCATTGACAGTAAATAAATATGGCTTCTCAATGAAATGAAACCTTCAAAAAACATTGTAAGAAAGGTTGTTCCTGAATTTACTCTTGATCCATCTTAAAGATCTCACAAAAACTCAAAACTCAGCTGAACTTTTAAAAATAAATATTTTGCAATATTTCCTGGCATTAAGATACTTTCAAATGTCAAACTTATTGCCAGAGAGTTTCTAGCTTAAACCCATGCTCTTTAAATGTATTGGAAAGAGTTTTACATAGCTTTTTATGTTTGGGTTAAACTTTTTTTTCCAAGGAAAAGGTAGAAAAGTACAGTCATTGGCCCTGTGTGTACAAAAAGCATTGGTGTCACATCTTGATCTGCTAGGTGCCTGTGTTTTTAGTGTAGAGATGTTATTTATCATTCATTGTTTACCTATAGCCAGCGAACTTCAGGAACAATTCCTTCTTGCCTTGGACCAAGAATGAAACTATATACATAAGGGTCACCATTACTTAGACATCAAAGATTAATATTAATATAAAAATATTTTCTGATAAACTTAGAACCATTATCTTATATCAGTTTTTTCTTGCTAAATATTTCAACTTTGATTGAACTTTTCAAATGCTTTTTATTTTCTGATTTTAAAAAGCAGTACTGCATAAAAATTAGAAGATTCAGAAAAGGAGTTATATGAAAGTAAAAACCTTGAGATAACTCGGTAATATTTTTTGAATTGCAATATGCTATGCATTTTTACAAAGTTAGGTTTTTTTCAAATTTTGTATACTACTATTTGAACGGTAATACATATATATTTCTTCATTTTTCTAAAATGCACAAATGTATTTCTTAATGGCTATCTAATATTGTATGGATATAAAGTGATTTAACCATTCTTCTATTGGACATTTAGGTTGTTTCCTAAGTGTGTGTGTCTATTATGGATTTAAACTGGGGAGAAACATGTTTGCACGAAAGGTAGGTTATATGATCTACTTATGCAATGTGTAAGCAGAAAGTGGATGACAGAAGGATTGTTCTTCCTTCCTTGTTTGTTTGTACCACTACCCTCTATTGTTTACATACAGTGTAGCCTCAGTGCCATTTTCAGAAGCTTTAAATTTGTCTCACTTACTTTTTTGGTTTGGATAAGGCTTAAATATAAAATCCATCTGTGAAGCATATTGTCTATTCACATTGAAGGCTAAAAACCCATTTTTAATTAAAACTTTATTCAGCACTCATGGTTCACTTTGTCCTGTTTTTATTATGAAACACTTCAGTCTTCTTTCTAAAACACATATGTCTTGAACATTTCAAGATGTTTCTTGTTGCTCACGCAGAACTAGTTTCTTTATGCTGTCAGCTCAGTGCCATATGTTCCGGCTGTTCATTTTGCTTCCCTTTCTGGCATTTATGTAGGCAACATCTTGTATGTAATACAAGTTGGTTTTATTCCCTTCTCTTTTATAAAACTTGTCAGAAGGTAAAATAGCAAACTGGCAATACTGAATAATACTCTAGCATGTTAGGTGTTACATGATTATAAAGGATGCAGCCTTTCTTAAATTCCTAATGTTTAGAAGATATGAAGAGAAACTGTGTGCGTTGATACCTGAAGTGTTGCCAGGTGTGAATAATTAAAATTAAGATGCAATTGGTGTTATTTGGCGACAACACACTTTATAGAAATCACAGTTTCTTAGTATTGATTTTTTTTTTTTGAGACAGAGTCTCACTGTGTTGCCCGGGCTAGAGTGAGTGCCGTGGCGTTAGCCTAGCTCACAGCAACCTCAAACTCCTGGGCTCAGCGATCCTCCTGCCTCAGCCTCCCGAGTAGCTGGGGCTACAGGCATGCACCACTATGCCCGGCTAATTTTTTCTATATATTTTTAGTTGTCCAATTAATTTCTTTCTATTTTTAGTAGAGACGGGGTCTCGCTCTTGCTTAGGCTGGTTTCGAACTCCTGAGCTCAAACGATCCGCCCGCCTCGGCCTCCCAGAGAGCTAGGATTACAGGCGTGAGCCACTGCGCCCTGCCCCTTAGTATTGATTATTAAACCAAATGTGAAGATTGGGGGAGTGGGAGGAAGAAACATAAAAATCAGTTCATCCCTTTTATTTTCAGGTGTACACTATTATGTTTTAAAGTCTTTTAAAGTCTCTTTGCAGGATCGTCTACACCACTCAAGTGGTTTTTGAGATAAGTTGTGTTATACATCAAGCTAGGTATAATCAGAGAGGAACTAATTTAAAAAGTAGTGATGTTTAAGTTGAATCTGAATTGGAAAAGACAATTATATTGGCATTAGAAAATTTTCTTTGCCTTTAAAGAAAATTATTAGTTAGAATAGGCTTCACATTATTCATAATATAAAATCCCAAAGCAGTAAAGCCTCCACTATATGAATTCTGAATGCGTTCTAAATATTTGAATTCTCAAATAATTCTGAGTAATACTTTAATTTGTTCTTTTAACTGTATTGACTAGGACACCTAAATTTATCACATCTTTTCTAACCTACTTAAACATGCTGAATATATTTTATTTATTTATTTTTCCAGTTTTATTGAGATATAATTGACAAATGAAAATTAGATATACTTAAAGTGTACAATGTGATGTTTTGATATATGTGTATATTTGTTGATTCTGGCTTACCAATATGAACATCACTTACTGTGTCAGCCAGTATAAATGCAGGGCTGCTGAGGTAGAGTAGAGCCATTTATGCCTGCAGTGACTGTTCCCATGCTAATATAATATGTCACAGTTTTGTTTTTAACATTTATGTTTCATTGGTGTTTGTTCTTTCCCCGTTGACAATTGGCACATTATTTCAGAGTTTCTTTTTCCTCTTCAAATTTACTTCTTATGACATAGAGTAGGTTTGGGTACCAGGTTATCAATTTGATATGATTGTATAAACCAAGAATGAAAATGTTCTGCATCAGAGCCCTTTTAAGTATTGATATTGTGTCATCAACTTTGACTATTATGAGAATTGTTTTTATTTGCTTCTTGTTCCATCTAGATGAACGAACTTGTTGCATCCAAAGAGTGTGTTAGTGTAAATGTTAATCTATCTCTCCAAATCCAATTTAACATGTAAGGATAAAATTACTTTGGTCTAATGTTCTAATTTTATATACATTTTAATATAAGAGAAGCATAAACATTTAGACCACATTTATATTTCTTTATATGATGATGTACTATATCACATACCTTCCTCCCCCATATAGATCAGAACGCATATCTTTAACTATAGTATTGCACAGCTATGGTGCAAAATTTATTGTACCAATACATACATTATGGTACATTTTATTTAAGCTCATGGTATTTCTCCCTGAAAAGGAAAACTTCAATCACAACACAAATGAAAGAGCTAGAATAGAAAGCTTTGTATATTCCATATAGCCATTTTGAAATGGGCTAATAGATTTTTTATTCCTTCAGTAACACTTGACTTAATTTCAAGAAATACATACTGAATTATATGCTATAGGTTCATACAGTTCTCACTGAACTAAAAATACACAGTGGACAAGTTTAGTAGGTCACAGAAATCCCTCCATATGTCCTGCATGAGGGTGTTTGTTCATTCTAAGAACATTTGTTGAGCCCTTATGTGCTGGATGCAGTGGTAGGTGCCAAGGACAGAGGATACAAAGATGAATGAAACTCCACCCCCACTTTTAGGGAACTTACGAATCCTAAAAAGAAAGGCATAAATAGGGGAGTTACCTTCCAACATGGAACTACTATAATAGGTGTAAACAAATTTAGTCGTTAACCCTAGAGGCTGAGTAAGAAAAAAGAAGAGAGGTGAGGAGAGGTGGGTAAGGCAGAGGGAAAAAAAAATGCTCCTTACTGTTTCAGGGAACAAGAGAAATAAATATCTTCAACTCAATGTTATGAATACTAGAGTCACAGTCATTAAACATTTTTTGAATGCTATTACTATCCTATCTTGGAAAAACAGAAAATATTCAGGTACAAAATATTGTGTGGACAAAGGGAGGATATGGTTAATTGTGCTAGAGAAAGGAAGGGTCCAGGGAAACTTACAGACACCTGAGCTGAGATGGAAAGGATGAAGGCAGAGATGTGCAGAAGGGTGGTGTAGGCAAAGGGAACAACAGCTAGAACAAAGATAGAGGAATTCGTGGTAATCAAGATGACATTATCCTACCACAATTCATTCGTACATCTTACGGCAGAGTAGGAGGTACAGTGTAGTGTAGTAAAAGCCGTGAACTTGGCAAAATCAGCCTGCTTTGAAACTGTCAGTATTATGCACAAACTATGTGAGTTGGTAGCAAGATGCTAAATCATTCTTTGCTTCCATTTCCTTATCTGAGAAAGAAAAAATAATACCTAACCCCAAGGCTGCCATGTTGCACAACCGTGGGAGGCATCATTCACATTGTACACAGGGGCCCTACCTATCTCAGGTGGGCTAGAAGGATTAAACAAGATAATACGTATAAAATATTTAGCATGGTGGCTGGCACATAGTGCTTCATAAACATTCATTACTGTTAGACAGCTATAACTTTAAAGAATTAATTAATTTGAAATACCTTTTATTTATAAAGGTTTATGCATTTCTATCCTTGGTAAGCAATCTATGTATTCCTGAGATTAATGTGAGTAGAATGCAAGATGTACTTTGCTTAATTTGCTGGGCTTAAAAATTTTAAACTATTAAGGGGTACAAATGTTTTTGGTACACAGATACCTTGTATAGGGAGTATGCAAAGACAAAAACAAACCAAAGAAAAACAAAATGACAAAAAATTAAATCCCCCTAAATCATTTTGAATATACAGTATTTTCCCCATCGATGGTTTATTTTATTCATGCCACTGCATAGAATTCCCAAATATATTTATTTTTTATTAATAAGATCTCTCCTCTGTGACCCTCCAATGTTTCTGTTGGGAACATTTTCCAATACAATTTTGTGACCCTAAAGCTTAAAGAGGTATATTTTTTCTTCCTTTTTATATCCAGAAGCAAGACTATTTAGAAAGGATTGGTTGATTAGAACTTCTGACTCAGAAACTGGGGTGGCCATGAATTTGGCTGAAGATTCAGAAACATGTCTAGGGGACAATGATTATTACCAGGCTTCAAATATGAGCAAACACTTCAGGGTTGCAGGAGAGAGAAAATAAAACACATAAGGTTTAATGGCTTTGCCTAGGGGGGTCTTTGAGGCAGGTTGAGTGGAATTATTTGCTGAACACGTGGTAGTCTTTTTGTTATTTGTTCAACTGGTTTGATTGAAGCCTGTTTTCACTCTGTCTTGTAAAACAGAAAATAACCACTAGCTACTCACCTGTACATGTGGAAAATGCAGAGGCTTGTGATTCAATTAAGGTCTGTCTTCAGAGATCCAGTCAGCATGGCTTGGGATTATAGCAAGTACTACAAATAGGCAAAATCAAAGGAGCTTGGTTAGCCATTTAGACCTCTGCCACAGACTCTGAGAGTGGAGTTTAGAGTGCAGGCTGTTTATTAGGGAGTGCCCTTGGATCCATACCAGCGGGAGGGGAGGGAAGGACAAAGGATTGGACAGAGGAAGAGCTTCCACTGCGATACGGGCCTGATAGCAGCCTTGATCAAACCCCCGGGGTGCTCTGGAGCTAAAATGGCCCCTCAGAGTCATCTCATGATAGGCTGAAGTGGTCATGCTTTTACACTTACTGGTCATTGGATGTGGACTGCTTTTGGAAGAGTGGGACCTTTGGCAAGGTGGCTCGCAGCTGAGGCAATCCCGGATGAGGCTGACAGTTGAAGGCTGCCTCTCCACAGAATAGTCAGAACAGTCCTTTTTTTCACATTTTTAAAAAAATTTAAAACTATTAAGGAGATATCAATGTTTTTGGCACACAGATACCTTGTAAAATGCTTAAGTCAGGAATTTTGATGTGTCCGTCACCAGAATAGTGTTCATTGTACCCGATAGGTAAGTTTTTATCCCTCACCCCCTCCCACCCTCCCCGCTTCTTGGTTTCCAATGTCCTTTATATCTCTTTGTGCTCATGTGTACCCATCGTTTAGCTCCCACTTAATCAGTGAGAACATATGGTGTTTGGTTTTCCATTCCTGAGATACTTCACTTAGGATTACAGTCTCCAGTTCCATCCAAGTTGCTGCAAATGACATTATTTCATTCCTTTTTATGGCTGTGTAGTATTCCATAGTATATATGTATCACATTTTCTTTATCCACTCATGAATTGATGGGTACTTAGGTTGGTTCCACATCTTTGCAATTGTGAATTGCACTACAGTAAACATTTGGGTGCAGGTAACTTTTTGATAAAATGACTTCTTTTCCTTTGGGTAGATACACAGCAGTGGAATTTCTAGACTGAATGGTAGATGTACTTTTATTTCCTTGAGGAATCTTCATACTGTTTTCCATAGAGGTTGTACTAATTTGCAGTCCCATCAACAGGGTATAAGCCTTCCTATCTCTGTGCATTGACGCCAGCATCTATTGTTTTTTGACTTTTTAATAATGGCCATTCTAATAGGAGTAAGGTGGTATCTCATTGTAGTTTTAATTTTCATTTCCATGATGATTAGTGATGTTGAGCATTTTTTCATATGTGTTCATAGGGCATTTCTCTGTCTTCTTTTGAAAACCTTCTGTTCGTGTCTTTTGTCTACTTTTTGATGGAGTTGTTTGTTTTTTCCTTGCTGATTCATTTGAGTTCTTTATGGATTCTGGATATCATCCTTTGTCAGAAGTATAGTTTGTGAATATTTCTCCCCAGTTTGTAGGTTTTCTGTTCACTCTGTTGATTATTGCCTTTGCTGTGCAGAAGCTTTTTAATTTAATCAAGTCCCATTTACTTATTTTTGTTGTTGGCTGTATTTGCCTTTGGGGTCTTAGTCATAAATTCATTGCCTAGGGTGGTGTCTAGAAGAGTTTTTCCTGTTTCCTTCTAGAATGTTTGTGGTTTCATGCCTTATGTTTAAGTCTATTATCCATTTTGAATTAATTTTTGTGTATGACGACAGATAGGGGTCCTGTTTCAATCTTCTGCATGTGGCTATGCAATTTTCCCAGCACCATTTATTGAATAGGGCTTCCTTTCCCCACTCTATGTTGTCATCTGCTTTATCAAATATCAGTTGGTCATAGCTATACAGTTTTATTCTGAATTCTCTATTCTGTTCCACTGGTCTATGTCTGTACTTTTATACCAGTATCATGCTCTTTTGGCTACTACAGCCTTGTAGTATAATTTGAAGTTGAGTAATATGATGCCTCCATATTTGTTCTTTTTGCTTAGGATTGCTTTGACTATTTGGGGTCTTTTTGGGTGAAGCTTAGGATTATTTCTTCTAGGTCTGTGAAATAAGATGTTAGTATTTTGATGGAAATTGCATTGAATCTGTAAATTACTTTGGGCAGTGTGGACATTTTAACTATATTGATTCTGCCAATCTATGAGTAAGGGATGTGTTTCCTTTTTTGTGTGTATCATCTGCAATTTTTTTCATCAATGTTTTCTAGCTCTTGTTGTAGAGATCTTTCACCTTCTTGGTTAAGTATATTCCTAGGTATTTTATTTTCTTTGTAGCTATTGTAAATGGTATTGAGTCCTTGATTTGATTCCCAGATTGACTGTTATTAATATATAGAAATACTACTATTTTGTGTACATTGATTTTGTAACCTGAGACTTTGCTGAATTTATTTATCAATTCTAGGAGTCTTTTGGTGGAGTCAGTAGGGTATTGTAGGAACAAGATCATATTATCAGCAAACAGGGATAATTTGAACTCCTCTTTCCTGATTTCCATGCCCTATAGTTCTTTCTCTTGCCTGATTGTGCTGGATAGGACTTCCAATGCTATATTGAATAGAAGTGGTGACAGTGGGTATCCTTGTCTTGTTCCAGTTCTTAGTGCAAATGCTTTCAACTTTTCCCCATTCATGATTATGTTGGCTCTGGGTTTGTCATATATGGCTTGTATAATTTTTAGGTATGTTCCTTCTATTCCTAGTTTGTTGAGGGTTATCATGAATCAGTGCTGGACTTTATTGAATGCTTTTTCTGCATCTATTGAGATGATCATTGTGGTCTTTTGCTTCTGTTTATGTGGTGAATTATGTTTATTGATATGCATATTTTGAGCAACCCTTGCCTCCCTAGGATGAAACCCACTTCATCTTTCTCTTCCATATATTTTTTTAGATTCTATAATTAACCTTTGCTATAATATTTGCTTTAGCATATATCTATCCATACTTTTTTATAACTGTGGCAAAATATACATAATATTTATAATTTTAACCATTTATATGTATACAATTGAGTGGCATTAAATACATTCTCAATGTTGTATATCCACCCCCACTATCTATACCCAAACTTTTTCATTATCCCCTTCATAAACTCTGTACCCACTAAAAAGTATCTCCTCCTTCCCCTGGAAACCTCTATTCTACTGTCTCTCTCTCAATTTGCTTATTCTAGGTACCCTCATATAATTGAAATCATACAATATTTGTCCTTCTGTGTCTGGCTTATTTCACTAGGCATAATGTTTTTGTGATCTACTTACATTGTATAATAGTATACATCAAAATTTCATTCCTTTTTGTGGCTGAATAGTATTCTACTTTGTGTATATAACACATTTTTTTTATCCATTCATCTGTTTATGGACTCTTCCCTTTTTCTTTCCAGTGATTCTGCAACAACTTCATAAATTGCCAACCCTTATCAGCCTCAGACTCTATAATTTATTCTCTTTCTATTGCCAAAATGATCTTTTGAAAACAAATAAGATGCTCTTTTGGATATTTTTGGATGTATTTTTTGGATATATTTGTTGCCCTTACCCTCTCTGACTCTATCCCATTCTTGGCTATACTGTAGCACCCAATTTATAGTAGCATTCAGTATCTTTAGGATCACCTGTACCTATTCTCCAAGCTCATCTGTTTTATACTCCTACTCACCTTGTGCTTCAGCCACACCAAGTACCTTACTCTACCCCAGAGATCACGTGCTCTTTTATCTCCTTGTCTTGCTTTGTGCTATAATTCATCCTGTCTCTGTATACAGAAATCTCTGCTCACCAAGTAGAGTTAAGTGTCAAAATCTAGGCCAGGTGTGGTGGCTCATGCCTGTAATCCCAGCACATTGGGAGGCTGAGACGGGAGGATCACTTGAGGCCGTGAGTTCCAGACCAGCCTGGGCAACATAGTGAGGCCCCAGTCTCTACAAATAATAGAGATTTGCAAGACCCCCATCTCTACAGATAATTTTTCTATAAAAGCAGGAAAATCAGGCAGGTGTGGTGGCATGTGTCTGTAGTCTTAGCTACTTGGTAAGCTGAGCCAGGAGAGTCTCTTAAGTCCAGAAGATTGAGGCTGCAGTGTGCTATTGTTGCTCCACTGCACTCCAGCCTAGGTGACAGAGCAAGACCCTGTCTCTTTAAAAAAATTAATTTATTAACTAAAAAAATTAAAAACGTAAGTTAAATGTCATTTTACATGAAGGCTTCCCCAGTTCTACCTGGTAATTTGTTGCTCCTTTCTCTGTTTCTCCAAAGTATTTTTGTTCCTACCTCTAATTTCGGTCCTTATTGCAATGTTATACAATAATTTGCTTATTTGCCTGCCTTTTTTTAATTCATCTGACCTCTGCTCGGACTGCAGATTTTTCCATACTTATTCCATGGACCTAGAAACTAGTAACATTCACAAAAAATGCTGCATGAGTGAGTAGTGCGATGGGGGTTAGCACTGATGTGGAGTCAGAAGTCTAGGTTCAAGAACCAATTTGGCCACTGAGTGGCAGGCCTTGGGCACATCACCTCACCTCTCTGAGTTTTTTCCTTCATTTATGATGATTCGGCATCCTAGACTGGTGTTGAGAACTAAATGAGATGATTGATGTGGATGTGCTCTTTATAGAATAATCGTGAAGGTTTTTAAAATTACCAATCTTATTAGTCTTCATGTACTTTTCATCCCAGATAAATTTGTACTTTTATAGGAAGTATCCAGTTTTGTGAATTATTTCTTTAAGAAGAAATCACAAATAGTGGGGATGTAATTTTGGAATAAATGATTTATGTGAGTTATTTTCATATTGTTTGGCTTGTTTGTATAAGTGTTTAGAAATTACAGAGATGCACACTTTAGCCAATAAAAGGAAGATCTTTCTAATTGTCCGTGTGGTCCAGTGAGGGATGCTTTGTTTCAGGAGGTAGTCATTTCCCCATCACTGGCGGTATATAAGCAGAAGCTGTCTGACCTTGCCTGTCTCAGACTGTCAGAGACATTTTGACCTGTACTGAGTGGGGAAGGAGGGCTACACAAGCTGACTCTGAGGGTCCTCCTCATGTTGAACATATATAATTTTAAAATTTACATACAAACCATACTTAGAGATGGACCAAAGTTTTTTGTATTCTATTCAGGAGACAAAGTATAAAAGTTGGTTTTATTTTTCCTCTTTAAGTGAAAGTTGTAGATTTTATGTAGGATCACAGTAAAAAATCTGACATTTCTACTTTGTGAGTCCAGGCTAAAGCTGAAATTTGATTTTGAAATATGAAAGTAAACTGTAACTACCGTAATTTAAGTCCCTAGGATTTATATTTATATATAACCTTTAAAGTTCTCCCAACTTTTCACCCTGGAGAAAAGAAAAAAATTACAGCAATCTTACTTACGGCTAGAAGTCTAGAGAAACACTTGTTCTAGGTTAATGGAAAACTGACACTGCTTTGCCTGGGCTTCTAGCAGTTTCCATCCCCTCTGACTGATGCAAACTCTCACACCCAGGGAATGGTTACGGGTCTCACGTGTTAAATTGAGTGCTTTTGTCATCCAAGCTCAATTGCAAGTCACTTTAAAAAACATTTTTTCATAGTGTTTTTAAGAGTGCTATTTGTTTTTAAACAGTGTCCCTTCACAGTCCAAAGCTGCTTCTTAATGTTATTATTGCTCATGGCAAACCTGTTTCAGTTCTCTGGAATGATACTACTTTGCAGTGTTTTTCTATTTGTGCTGTTGTCCCTCAAACTAGCATGTGACTTACTTTCCCTGTACAGCCTCCACTGCCACCAACCCACCCACCCACTCCCTGCCCCAAGGAGGCAAATGTGGAGTGCAAACAGAAGCACACAGAGTCAACATTAAAGGGTCCTTAGATCTCATCTAATCTAATTCAAACTTTTGCACCCACACCCCTCATTAAGGGTGAAAAAACTGAGGTGTGGCGGAAGAGAGGGTCACAAAGAAAGTAGTGAAAAAGTAGCTAGGATACAAATCTTTTGACCACTGGTCTAGTATTTTTACCCCTGCCCCATGCACTGAGTGGAGGTGTGTTGGGGTGGGTGCTCTAAAAGGTCACAGAGAGGTGATTACAGCTCTCACGGTAGTGACTCCGGCTGGCCCAATGGACAGGCAGTTTCAAGTGGCTTGGGAGAGTACCTGATACCATCTTGCAATCGAATCGCCCCTGAAGGGATAAGGACCCTGCTGAAATACACATATAACAGGCCAGGTGATATCCCACACAATCACATAGCAGCAGGTAGAAATGGAGGTATCAACTTGAGAACAGGGCCCTGCTGGAAGGGGAGAGAGGGTAAAGGTGAAAGGGTTGGAGAATGGCCACCAGAGCATTGGAGTCAATGAGGTTGATGCACCACATTGGAGACCAGGGCAACCAAGGCACAAGTGGTGGATGTCACCCTCTGATGTCCCTCAGATACCTTGACCTTCGAACGTGAAGAGGAGTTGTTAGGAGTTGAAGGCAGAAAAGGCTCCCTTGCTTTTTATTTATGTAGAGTTGCCCTGCAGTTCACCTTTCTGAAAAGGTGGTGATACTTGCCTACCTATCTCTTGGAGTTGTAGGAATTTAACAAGACCTCACACTTGGCAGGGCTTTGTAACTCTGAAGTCTGTAGAGACACGGTTCTTCATTATACTTTCTCTTGGTTATGGCTAGGAACTAACACAGTCAAAATATTGTGGGGTAAATCCGACATGCATTCATTCACATTGGACATTTACCAAGCACTTGCTAAATGCCCTAGCACCGTGCAGTCTCTGGATAAGCACATTGCCTAACTTCAAAGAGCACCAACCTATGGCAAAGAGTATCTGAAAGTAATTATAACACTAGCATGAAACTTGCTTTGGTAGAGAAGCACAGGGTCCTGTGGAGGCTCAGAGGAAGGACACAAAACCAACTTAGGTGTGTGCGGAGGCATCAGGAAAAGTGAGTAGGAAGAAATGATTCCTGAGACGAGCAGGAGATAGGAGGTATGAGGAAGGAAGTCGGGGTGAGTGTTCCAGGCAAAGGGAGCCACATGGACAATGGCGTGGGACAGGGGAAGGAGGGCTGGACGAGAGGACCTTGGAGGCCCCTTCAAATGGTGAGAGTGTGGCAGGCACATTGGTGAGGCTGTCAATGTGCACGCGACTTCCGTGCCTGCAGCAGACATGCCGAGGCCTGGTGCCGAATGTGGGCGCAGCATGCCGCTTTCCTGCAACCCCTTCTGCGTCACGCCTGACTTGCCACTACCTCTGAAACACTTTTCATGTTGAAGAGCCCACGTAATTGTTGCTGACTCCCTAAATGACCTTAAGCAAGTCCCATCCCATCCAGAAGGCTCATTTCTCGTTCCATGAAATGTGGAGATTTAATGAACTGGTCACTGAGGTTCCTTCTAGGACTGACCCTGACCTGTGCGCTCCCTGCACCAACTGGTTGTTTGCCTCTGAGCCTCCTCCCACTTACAACCTCTCCATCCTGTGAACAGTCAGCCCTTGAAGCCGGGCTCTGGGAATGGAACTCAGGTCTCCTGGCGCCCAGCTTAGGGCTCTTTTCTTTCCTCCATTGTAACAGTTAAAGGAGAAGCATGCTGGTCCTCGGAGAACTCAGGGTCTAGCTGTTAAGAAGGCACCAAAGCCAGGATACCAGCACCCCCGGTGCCTAGAACAGGGCCTGGCCTGTTTAGTGACAAAAATGAGAGAAAAACCTCGAAACTGGAGGTGACCTCAGAGATCTCTTTGTGTGTGCTGTTTCCTCTGCCTGGAAGCCTCCCACTCCAGCGCCCACTTCACACGACCAGCAGCAGGGCTGAGACTCGATGGTAGACAGGAGAGCTTCTCTCCCCATGGGGAAGCTTCCACGTCCATATCCTAGGCTTTGCCCTCTTCCCACTCCACAAAGCCCGAGTTCAAAGCCTGTTCTTGCTAAAAGACTGTTATTAGGTTGGTTTCCCAGGAGCAGAACATGCGACCAGTACTGTATTTGGAAGGGAAGGGAGCTATGCAAGGTGTGTTCATGGATGTATTAATACTGTGGGCAGTTGGGACTCAATCCCCCTGAGAACCTCTATGAGATAGTTTAGAACAAGCCTCTGAGTTGTCCCACTTGAGGGCAAGTAACAGGCTGTGTTTATCCACCAACTCTCATTTGTCATTAATTTAGGGCTGGTCCAAGTGCGTTAACTCCCAGCACTTCCAACCTGCTCTGTGCAGGGTGCAGAGCATTTTTCTGCAGCCAGAGAAAGCTCTCAGCAGAGAGTTGTAGGGGTTTTCAGCAGGAAGTCACAGCAAACAAGACTGGTGAGCGGGGCTCTGACAGCCACTGCTGCAGGGGTCCAATGCCCAATCTCTCCTGTCCATTGTCAGTAAACCTCACAGCTCAGCTTAGAGGCAAGAAACTAAAACAAAACATGATTTATATAATGGGAAATTAAATATATAGGGTTGAGTTTTGCAAGTGAGTAAATAGTATCCCTATTTTATAGGAACCCATTATGCACTTCTGTACCTTAACACTTGTGCACATGCTGTCCTTGGGTAACTTCTAGGAAACTCCCATTCATCCGCCAAAGCCCTGCTCCATTATTCACTGTTCTGTTATGCCCTTTCCCCATTGCCCTGGTAGAACTAATTGCTCCCTGCTCTTTGCTCTGACAGCATGTCGTGCTAGTTCTAAAATAATCTTACTATGTCGTGTCATGCCTCCTTCTGTGTTCATCTCACCTGCTACTAATTGTAGTAATAATAGCCCATGTTTATTAAGTGCTTTAGTTATGTGCCAGGAACTGTTTTAAGTATTTTATTTGAATTAACTCACTGAATCCTCTCTACAACCACATGATATAGCTGTAATTACCATCTCCATTTTGTGGATGAGAAAGCTAAGACAGAGAAGTTAAGCAACTTTCCGAATATCATGCAGTTAGCAAATGGCAGAACTAGGATTTGGTTCCAGCAGATCAGTCTTCCATGCCTCTGCTCTGAACCACTGCATAGAACAGCCTAGAGAAGGAGGCCCAAAAACTAAACCCTGGGGATATTTCTGGCAGTTTTTGTAGGGTCTAATGCCGAGTTAGAAAACACCTCCTATAGACAGTTTTAATAATATAGGTGGAATACAAGATTTGCTTTTTAGAGAGATCATTCTTGCCATAGGGCATAGGATGAATTGGAAGAGGAGTGACTGGGAACAGGGACAAAAGTTAAGGGGCTGTTGAAATGATCCAGGAAAGAGACGATGAAGTCCCAAGTTTAGGTGGAAACCCTAACACCTGCTTTACCCCCAGTCACTGCACCAGCCATTCCCCAACGTGCAGGGCTACCACTGGTGGATGTGCAGGTGGTGCCCTGCCCATAGGGGTATGTGGGGGCTGAGACAAGCCTCTAGCCCTATAGTGAGGAACTGCGGCTGCCAAGAAGGAAGGGCACCTTTTGCTTACCTGCATGAAAAACCATAAGGACTAGTAATGGCCCTACCCATGTGTACACTCCACTCCAAACACTTTAAACTATTTTTGTTTCTGGTTATGTCATGGTTTTTCCCACCTTTGTGTTTTTAATATTTGGGTTCCTCTGCCAGGGATGCACTTTTCTCACTTTCTCACTCATTCTTTCACTTTCACTTATTCATACAACACAGATTTTTAGCACGCACCATGTGCCAGATATCTTTCTAGGTGATGGGGATTCAGTGGGGAGCTCGTGATCTAGGCGGGGAGCTCGTGATCTAGGCGGGGAGAAGCATATTAATGAACTAATTAGGTAAATGTAGCAGCATACACTGGCACATGCTTTGAAGGTAAAGTCAGGGCACCATGAGACTGGATGTTGGGTGTTAGGGGTTTGTCTGCTCTGGGACGCAGGTAGCTATGGCGAGATCATGATGGGGACAGGGAGTGGCCATCCTTCATACAGTCCTACTGCATCTTTGGGTCAGACGAGATAGGTCTGCAGCCCAGTAGAGGCTCAGCATAGTAACAGAGGAGGAAACCGGGGAGGAAGGCCAGAAATGTTCGGGTGGAGAGACTTCTCTCACACCTGCTGAGAGCGAGGGACTGAGAGCAGGGCGGGAGGCAGGAGGCGGAGGAGGAGACCTCTGAGAAGTCTCATAGCAGGCTGCTGAGGAACTTCTGAAAATAAACCCAACTTTAGATTATGCTCTTGTGGTTTAAAGTTCTTTCCTCAAATCTTCAGTATAATCTGCTGCCCACAAATATGTGTGCAAGTGATTTGGGGAAAAATCGGGGCACGGCTGAGTTTTCAGTAAGGATGGACGGGGAACAATGGAGAGGCAGAGCCACCTGCAGTGACACATGGATGAGGTCGGAAGGGCAGTGGACGCGAAAGTTTGCAGGCAGCACCGACGGGAGGTTTTCATAGACTCAGGTGTATTTCCACCTCCAAGAAATGGAATTTTATTTGTGTCCAATTGTGATTAGCCATCAGTGTAAAATGATGCCTTGACAGGGAGACGGAAGAAGGAAGACACTTTCCCACCTCGCGCTGTGCAGTGGGCTGGGCCAGGCTCTCATCCGAGATACCCGAGAGCCACTGTTTGAACTCTAACTTAAGGACACTCCTCCCGCCACATGGCTCCCCGAGTCCTACCCAGCCAGCCACAGCACAAAGCCCACCAGGACCTTGGAGAACTTATTAATTCAATAAACATTTATTGAACACCCGTTATTTTCTGGGTACAAAGTCCCTTGGGACGTGGCCCTTGGTCCCTGCTCCTTGGCATCCTCCATCTAGGAGGGGAGATAATACCACAGTGTAATCAGTGCTGGGACAGAAGCAGGTCCAAGTGTTTTGGAGGCAGGAGTGGGGTTTTGAGCCAGTTTGGAGCATCAGGGCAGTTTCCTGGAGAAGGGACACTTAAGCAGCTTCACGGTGTATTCCAGGGCAGGCAGACGCAGGGCAGGCAAAAGGAGAGGGACACGGGCCCAGGTAAAGTGGCTCCCGGGCTGTCCTTGCTGCCCCTGCAGGGCTCACCCTGAAGTACAGAGTAGCATGTCTTGATTCCCCCTGGTTTCAAAGAAGCAAAACCCCCCAAACGAAACCAAAGCCAAGGAAAATTCCAGGAAAATTGCAAGGGGGAAGAAAAAAAAGCAAAAATTGAAAAAGGCCTAAGAAAAGGAACCGAAGGCCAACAACAGGGAACCCCCCAAGGAAAAAAAAGGCCCCCCCGGCCAAAATCAAGCCGCAAAAAAAATAACGGGCATTGAGAATAGAGAGGGGGAGACGTAGAGGAACTAGAAGTGGGAGGAGGACGGGGGTATGGGGGAGCAAAGGTGCACTTGGGTTCTTGCTACTTCTTTTTCGTATCCTCCACATTCCCACCTCAAGACACACATGCAGTGAAGGTTCCTTAATAGACTCAAGAAGAGGGTGGAAGCAGTGTTTTTGAGGTAGGAATGTAAGGCAATGTACTGGAAAGGGTGTGGAGTGGGAAGACCCACGTGAGTCCTGCTGGATGGCCCTGAGCAAACATGGTGCTCTCCCTGGGTCGCCATTACCCCACTTGTCATGCGTGCGGGTTAGATTGGATGCTCTTCAGGGCATCTTGCAGTCTTAGCTCTTTGGTCTCCAGTTTAGACAGCAAGATGGGATGAGAGCCTGTCTCTATGGCTAGCGGGTTGGGCTGTGTTTAATGTGTCTGCGCCGAAGCCAGTTCTGCAGAGTCATGCAAAATAGCCCCAGAGGAAGACATTGATCGCCAGCAAGAGGATGGCGTTGATGTTGCAGACGCTTCTCCAGAGCGGCTCCTCCTCGATGCTGGTCAGCCTCTTCTCCAGCACAGCCTTCTCTACGGGGCTCAGGGCCTGCTCCGGGGCCCCAGAGAGCCCACAGAACCAGCCCCAGAGCAGCTTTCCCCAGGACCTGCATGGGGCTGAGCGGACAAAACCAGAAGAGAAAGGAGAGCATGAGGGGAGAGGTAAGGAAAGGTTGGAGAATGTGATGGGAGAGCAGGGGAGGGAGAGAGATGATGAGAAGTTGAAGAAAGGAATGGGGTGCACAGAAAGCAGGGGAGGGGTGAAGCCACCGACGTGGCCTTTCTGCAAACCGCAGGCTGGGTGCCGCGGTGAGATTCTAGACTGAGCTCTGACCCTGGCTGCAGTCACTCAGCAGAAGCATCCCACTGTTGCAGGGTGTGGTGGGTTAGGGAGGGAGGATAATGCAGTTCAGCCCAATTCAGAGCACAAGTCCTGAACGAGGACGGAGGGAAGGAGCATATCTCACCCAGGAAGGAAGGAGCGTTTGAACCAGGCTGCTGCACCTGCAGTTGGGAGGGCACTGGGTGGCCAGGGACTTGTTCCAGGGCCAGCTCTGCATCAGCTGACTGCAGGCCACATGCAAATCACTCAGCTTCTCTGAGCTGCGGGTTCTTTCTGTCTCAAATGGGTCAATGACATATGCCCTGTTCTTCTCTGGGTTGTTTCGAGCATCAAACGAGAATGGAGATTTGACAGCACTTTAAAAATTACCAGCACTGAGGCAGCGGGAGAGGTTCTGGTTCTCTGGCATATGATGTTCTAAATGTGCATTAGACCAAGCCCGTGCAGACACAGGCCCCCAGTGTGGGAAAAGGGCCTGCTCTGCGGTTAAAAGGTGGCACAATTCACTAAAAACTAAGCTTAAAAGAAGTAATAAAGTAAACATTTTTGAAATTTTCAAAATCGGCAGATAGCATGTTAAAAATAAAATTAATATTTCTAAAAAGCTATTCCTTGAGATTGAAAAGAAGGCCCTGGGAACAAATGCTTTATTATCTTACTGGCTTTGGAGCGTTGTACTTGGTAAGCATAACGCGACCACAGAGCATCAGAGATGCGAGGCCCTGGATACCATCTGGTCTGGTCCCTCATTGTACGGAGGAGAAATAAGGCTTAGGAAAGGGAAGAGGATTATTTAAGGTCACATAGCCACAGAGCTGCATGAAGAACGATAATACAAATCCAGCATTTTGTTTGTTCTGGGCTTTCTCATTTTACAAGCTGGTCCAAACATTCTCTCTTTGGACTCTGATGGTGACCCTCTGAAGCAGAGGATACACAGGGCTCTGTGAGAGACCCCACGTCCCCTAAGCAGTCATTAAGTGGTGCACCGTAACTCGTAAACCTATGTAAAACCTGGGATGTATATACTTCTTTCAGGTCTACTCTGCTGTCCTTTAAATATTTTTAACCTTTGTTTTTTCAGGACTCAAAGTTGTCCTGCCTGGCCTACATCTGCCCGCAGGCCTTGCAAGAGGGGCTTTCTTCTCCCCTATTCGTGGTGTTTGTTTCTTTTGGCGGAGAAGGAGCTTTTGTGTCTGGGAGGGGTGGATGTCTCTCATCAGTCTTCGTGGCTCACTCAGTGCCTCCTTTCTGTCCTTTGGGAGCAAGCTGTTGCCAGGGAGCAGACATTCCTCCTCTCTGCTGCTCCAGAGATGGCTCTGCCCCTGGGCGTGGGGGCCAGAGGGAGTGGGTTTGTCTGTGTAACTCTGCAAACGTCTGTCTACTTCTGGTGTTCAGCCGTGGCAAAGTACAAGCTGTCCCCATCCTCATTCTCTTTGGGAGTTACCTTTGCAGCTTTCCCCTTCCCCTTCCTCCCTCTCTTGGTAGCTGCCTCACCTATGAAAAGCTCATATTCTCAGGTTACTTTCTCCCATGCCATGAGTTTTACAGGGCCCAGGGCCGGTCCTTAAAATTATGGAAGTGGGGGGCAGCAGTTTCGAGACCCCAACATCTGGTGCATGGGCCACAATGCTTAAAAAAGAGACAAAGAGTTACGTTTTGCAAAGCAAAATACACCTGAACTAATTAGGGAAGACCAGGGAGGGTGACTTTGATCTTTGGTAGTGCTTCCTGAAGTAAGCCTGCATGGGTTTTGACTGTAGACGTTTATGTCATTGTGGATAGCTTTCTGTAGTGGTCTGTTGCCTTTTCACCGCTGTAGTATGGGCAAGAAGCTTTGAGCCTTAGACCCTGGTGGGACTCTAGAGCTCATGGTGTCACTAACTCTAGGAAAGTGGCTGTTTCTCTAGAATCAGGGCTTCAAGCAAAGGAGAAGGGCCTCAAGAAAGGTGGGAGCCTTCTCAGGCCTCAGGGAAAACACAGGGCCCCTGAAACCTGGGAAAGGCACGAGAGCTGAGTGGCACAGCACTGCCAGCCCTGCAGTGCAGCCAGCGATGTTCGATCATCTCGTCTATGCTCTTAACTTGCTGGAATTATTGAAAGTTTGGCACACAGCGACTGGTATAGAACTAAGACGGTTTCTGAGGCCCTGGTGGAGCTAAACCCACTCCAGTGGGAGAGAGCAGCTGCCGAAGGGACCCCAGCTCCACCCAGGCACAGAGACCCCCTTTAACGGGGGCGGAAAATAAATTAAGGACTTAAATTTCATTGAATTTTTAATTCACAAGGGCAAGAGAAATTGATTTTGTACTTTAACTTGTAAACTGATATAACTTTGGGGATTTTAATTTTTTCTTTAGGAATTTGATTACTGGAAACATCTTTATAATGTTTTCATCCTATCATTAGAATATTTTGATATTGTTTAATCTCACTACAGGAAAGTTATAGCTGCATTATGTCTAAAACAGGTACATCAAGTCTTATAATAATTTTCAACTTTAGACACCATGTGGCCTTGAAGTAAATCTAATGTACTATTCTAACACATTTAAGAACCTCCAAGAGGCACAATTTATATGGCCCATCAGCAGCTCAGGGAGACACTCATAGGAGTGGTGGTTGCTTTGGAGGAACCTCATGAAGACAGACACAGCTGTGTGGACACGCAGCCGCTCTCATTCCACGAGGGACACCCATGCTTCTGTGTGACTATAGGCAGAATTGTTGAGCCCAGGGGAAAACAAATGAATGCATAATAAAGAAAAGTTTCGATGGCGACTGAGCAGGAGGGTGTTTCTTTGTCAAGTCTGATGTTTCCTTCCACGTGGGGGGACCTCCTTAGGTACAACACTCTGATTTTCTGCCCTTGTACTCATTCAGCCTGGGGAGCTGAAAAGACTCCCTGCTGGTAGGTTCTGGAGGGACAAAGAGGGCGTGCTTGGCTCAGCCCCTCCCTCATTCACAGGGGGTAGGCTGCCCCGGATCAGATCTGTGGGTGACTGGATGGTGCCTCTGCCTACGCTGGGGTTCAGTTTTAGGAAGTGCGCTTCCCATAGATATAAATCAGCTCTCTCCGCCTTCACTTTATCAGTAACCAAGGCAATATTTTGGCCCCCACCTGCCTTACTCATTGTCTTATTTTCCAAATAGTTCAATAGCCATGTGGGAAGGGAGGAAGGGTGATATTTACTGGGCTCCCGCAGAGGCCCCATCCCCAGTGACTGCCCATGACATGGGCTCTGTCCCGACTGCTCCTCTGTGCGGGGTATCCCCAGCCAATCCCAGCCTACCTCCGGGCTGCCCCTGGCCCTGGCTTGGGTTCTCTGCCGCTCCCCCTCCTGCAGGGCACTCCCCAGCTGGCCTCTCAGGCAGCTCCCATGTGCTCTCTTGGGCCTCCTCCTGCTCAGGGAGGGGACAGTTCCGCGTCCACCATGTCAGGCGAGCGAGCTGGAGGGAGAGAAGATGGCTGGAGTCAGTTGTCTTGGAGAGAAGCCCTGCTGTAGAAGAGAGGACCCCACTCATGGAAGGCAGTCAGAGCAACAGCAGAGAGCACGAGGACCAACGCCAAGGCTGGGAGCCAGGCCTGGCGCTCAGCCCCGACAGCACTGCCTGAGCACCTGCTCTGTGCCAGGCTTGTGCTGGGTGCTGGAATACAGACCCGAGTCACGAATGGGCCTTGGCCTCGTGGATCTCACAGGCAAGGCTGGATGGGGAGGCAGGAGCTGGATAACAAAGACTTCAAGAATCGGCCAAAGGAGTTGGTGCTTAAAAGAATAAAACTCTTGTAGGTAACCTTGTAGGGGAGTCACTGCAGACTTTAGGCAAAGGGAAGAGACTGCAAGTTCTGAGATTTTCAAAGACCCCTTGGAGTGAAGTCAAGGGGGCCAGCCTGGAGGCTGCTGCAAAAGCGAAGGGAGAAATCGTGAGCCCCAAGGTCATGGGTAGGAGGGGGCAGTCTTGTGGGATGGGAAGGAGGTAAAATCTGCCAGACGCAGGGACTGAGTGAGTGAGCCAGGGGAGGGCGAGGGATGAGGCTAATACAGCTCTTGGGCCCCTGCCTTGGACTGGATGAACAGATGGGTGCCCCTCCTAGGGACAGAAGATACAGGACAGGAGTGCGTTTGGTGCTGGTGGGGTGGGGGCCTGAGAGAGGACATGCCCACACGCAAATACGGTGATGAGCTTCAAGTGCCTGTAGGACCTCCAAGCGGAGACGTCCAGGTGAGGAGGAACAGACCTGGTGTACCCTGCACGGCCCTGGTGGCTTTCCCTCTTCTGCTTTCTGTGGCTCAGTAGACCAAAATACAGCAAGTTCTCTGGCTGACGTCAGTGGTGCTGGACTCACCACTCACTGAGCTCTGCACCGTCTCCTTTCCAACAAGGCTCTCCTCCTGGCCATGAAGCTCTTTGTTGCATGTTGAGCCACTTCCCCCTGCCCTGCTCCCAGCCTCTTGCTTGGCACTGCGTGTCCAGCTGTGCTGGGCCCCCGCCTGCCTCTCCACGTGATCATGAGGGCCTGGGCAGCTTCCTTGCTTGTAAGTATCTCTCAGTAAGTCTTCCTTCAGACTTATGCTCTGTGTCACTATAGCATATGGACTGTGTCTCTTTATGTCACCAGGAGGAAGTTGGATTTTGGGGTTTGAATCTTGGGAGAGGGGTTTTGGCTAGAGATAGAGAATTGAGTGTCACCTTTATATAGGAAGTTGTGAATTCATAGCACAGGGACATTGTAAGGTGAGATGGGTTTTAGACCACAAATGGGCTCCTGAGAAACACTGATATTTAAGGGGCAGGAAGAAAAGCCCATGAAGAAATCAAAAAGGTGATGAGAAGGGTAGGAAAAAAAAAAAACAGAAGGGAAATATTTCATGGAAGTGAACAGAAAAGAGGTCTTCAGGGTGCAGGAAGCGGTCAGTGGTCAGTAGTGCCTAGTTCTCCTCGGAATTCACTTAGGGTAAAGGCGGGAACATTGTTTTTAGCAACAAGATGTTATCAGTGACCTCGGTGAGAGCAATTTCAATGGAGATTCAATGGGGACAACAGGCAGGTGGTATGCAGTAGGTTGAGAGGCAGACGGGGGGTGTAGGTGGAGGCTGGGGGTGGGGGCCATTTTCTGCGAAAGTTTGCTGTTGAGGGCAGCAGAGGGAGGCAGCAGGAACTAGAGCAGAACTGCATTCAGGGAAGGATTTTCAATCAGGAAGGATGAGGAGCGAGAATGCAGACGATGGAGAAGGTGGCGAAGATTCGGCAGGTGGAAGTTGTTTCTGGAGCGAGCTGCTGGCGAAGTCAGCCTCCCTCCGCTCATCTCCAGATGGCCTGCTTGTATGTAGGAATCAGGGAAACCAAGTTGTTCGCAAACGCTAAAGCACCATCCCCATATGGCGTATTATTCGTGATGTCCACTGCATGCTGCCGGGACTGACTTCTGGCCTGGGCTGTGTTATGGGCTGAATTTTGTCCCCCCAAACTCGTATGTTGAAATCCTAACCACTACTAGGGTACCACAGAAAGTGACTGTGGAGACGGGGCTTTAAAGACATGATTAAGGTTACATAAGTTCATTAAGGGGGGCCCTAATCCAATAGGACTGGCTTCCTTAAAAGAAGAGGAGATTAGGAGAAGACCACGTGAAGACACACAGGAGAAGACGGCCACCTGCCAGCCACAGTGAGAGGCCTCAGAAGAAACCAACCACCTTGATCTGACACCTTGATCTTGACTTCCAGCCTCTGGAACTGTGAGACAACAACGTTACGCTGTTTAAGTCGCCCAGTCTGCGGGACTTCGTTATGGTAGCCCTGCCAAACTAATACAGGCTCTAAGGAAAAGAGGGCTTTGAAAGACCGGGCATCGAGTTCCAGGGCTGTTCCGTCAGTCAGCTTTGGAGAGATGAGGATTTCAAATTGAGCTCTTCACCTGGCAAACTCTGTTTCTTTTCTCACGGACATGTTTCTTGACATTCAAAAATTCTCTATTCACTTTTCAAGGTCCAACTCAAAGTGCACCTGTCAGTCAGTGTACCGCCCTGGTGCCCCAGGCGATAACTGCCTCTCCTGTGCTTGGTCCTGCTGCACTTTCTCTTTGTATAGTGACAGTGTGTGTCTGCGCCTGTTCCCCCTTGCGGATAGTCTCTGGCAGGGACCATCCATCTTTGTAGCCCCAGCACCGAGCCTGGCACACAGCAGGTACTCGCTGAGTGATTTTTGAATTGAATGAATTACTTTTCACTTGGGAATTCATGGCCCAGTGAGTTCCCCTTCCCAAGGACATCTATATGGCCACAGAGGAGACCACAGTACAACAGAGTAAAACTCAGTGATGGAATTATAGGCATTGGGGATAAGGAAGAGCATTTCTGGGGGGCCCCAGTGTGAGCCCAACACTTGCCTTCTCCTCAGGGATGGGGGTTGTACAGAGGCTGACAGTGACGATGACGATGGCCGTGAGCCCACAGAGAAGGAGCGCAAAGTACAGGTAGTGGAAGTCCTTCAGCACAGCCGGCCGCAGGTCCACCTCCCCGCAGGCTGGGGCTGGGTATAAGAACTCCAGGATCATGCGCAGAAGCCCCACACCCAGGCCAGACATGAGGCCCCAGAAGGCTCCCTGTGGAGAGAGGGCAGACGCCCGCAGGGATGAGACCCAGGTGGGAGACCCTAGGACGCTGAAAGCCACTCTGCCCCCCCGTCTCTCTCCCACTGGTTTATTACAGGCTTTGGCAAGCCCGTCTTCGTGAGCTTCCCATTCATGCTGAGACTGTCGTGATTTGCAGGCAGGCAGAGCAGTACACTGAAAAGGGATGGGCTCCGGCATCCAACAGGCTGGGATTGGGATCCTGGCTCCGTTTTGGAATGACGGGGAACCAGTAACTTGGCCTTGCTGACTCAGAGTTTTCTCATGTGTCATGATAAGAGAAATTAATAAGTACTAAGTAATGGAGGCTTAATATTCAACTAGAATGGAATAAGATTTGTAATAAGCAGGGATCAGAATTCAGAATAAAGATTTTCCTTTTGTTGCCTTTTTTTTTTAAAGAAAGGCTCTAGTACCTTCTGTATCTTTCTTCTTTATTTCTTTATTTGGCCCCCTAACCTGTACCTGTTCCCAATATGTAAGAGTCAGATGACCTCTTATCAGAAATGAGATACTGATTCATATTTCAAAAATTCTAGAATGAGCAGAAACACCCAGAATTCAACTGGGTCCTGCTGTGTGGCGTGGTTTTCAGTGAGAAGATGACACCTCTGCAGACGCAGACACCTTGCTTAGGTGCTCCACCGAGGGAGGGGTTTCCATGACAGCTTGGCGACGACCTTGAGCTCGCACATCCTTCTTGTGGAGTTGTATCTGTGATGTCCCTAACTTTCCAAGGTACGGCCAGCGGCAAATTCGGGCCTGTCTCTTCTAGGCTTTCCTGGGGAGTAACCAGGATTCCAGTCCTGGCACCTCTAGCTTCCCCCCACACTTCTGTCAGGTTTCAGTGCTGTCGCATGAATGATGCAGGAGCAGGCACACCTGTAAGTTCACGCTTTGTCGTCATCCTCGTCATTCCTGCTGTTTTGCTTACATATAGAACCTCCAGCTGTCAGAGCTGGAACAGACCCTAGAGATCTTCCAGTCTGTCTTGCGCTTTCACACATCACTACTCGTGTCTGGAACACTCCTTCCCCTCCCATTAAGCCTTCAGGTCTCAGCTCAGACTCAGACTTTGGGAAAGTCTTCCCTGACCCCCTCCCGGGAGCCCCGCAGATTAGGTGCCTGTGCTTTTTACTCTTGCAGCAGCCATTGTACTTTACTATTAGTGCTTATTTAAGCCTCTCTTCTCCCTGCCCGCCCAGCGATGGCAGACCTGTGGGAACCTTGTAAACCATTGCAGCCCTGGAGCCGCCGTAATAGGACTGATAACTGCAGAATGAATGAATGAATCTAGACCTAATACTGTGGGCAGGGAGGTGAAGCCTGGAGAGGCAGCGGGTTTGCCCAAGGTCACAGAGACCAGGTGATGGACAGGGGTCGCCAGCCCCTCTGCTGTACGGGGAGGAGACAGTGCGCTGCACTCACAGGCTCGGTGACCCTCTTGCAGAAGATGGCCAGCAGGAAGAGGGCGGTGATGGGCGGGGCCAGGTAGCTGGTAACGGACTGGATGTAGTCGAAGAGCTGCCCGCTGTTGGAGCTTTGGATGATGGGGATCCAGAGGATGCTGATGACAACCAGGAACACCACGAACACTCTGCCGGGGAGAGCGCAGGGCCCTGTGAGGCGCACTCAGGTGGGCGTGGCGTGGCATGGGGTGAAGGTGACGCACAGGAACCAGGAAGGGAGGAGGGAGGGGAATACATGGTCACAGAATCAGAGAAGGTTAGCAGGTCGGAATTCCAAATACTAAGCTTCGGAAATTCAGACTGTCAAAGTCCCAGAATTTCAGAATCCAAGAAACCCATAATTCTAAAACCTTGGCATTTATGTATTGTTTGCCTTCGAGGCCATGTCACCCACCTGCTGTTCAAGAATGAATCTGTACCTTCCACCCCACCACCCACTCCAGTAAAAGGCCTCTGGTCTCTGCTAGGGATGCTTTTCCTCCTCTTTTGCATCCCACCTGTGCAAGAACTTCTCCCTGCTCCAGGCTCTAACCTTCTCGCCCTTACATTGTCACTGAGTTAGGAAAGAGCCCCATTTTCTTCTCCTGACTTTCCATCAACTGATCCTGGCTCAGGCCTGCGCCCCCAAAGCGTTCTGGATGTATGATTTTGCAGGTGTGTGACCAAGATGATGAAAAACTTTTCTTTAATGTGTTGCATGCAATAATACATATGGCCAGGAGATGGCGCCTAAACCCCACTGATTGGTAAACAAGCAGCAGCAAAACCAGGCAGCTACTATGCAGAGCTAAGGGACGCTTCTTTGGAAATGTCTCTGCACACCTCTCCTCTCCTCTCTCCTTTTCCTCCCATTTTTCCTCTCTCAGGCCTCACCAGAGCAGCAGCTACCCAGGTGGCCTCCCTACTGCTCATGACTGTCCTCTTTGCCCAAACTGTCCCCAGCAGTGGTCAGCGCCTGTGCCTCCGGTGAGGAGTGCAGGGATGAGCAGGCCGTAGGAGCCCATTAGGCAGCTTGGCAGAGGTGGGGAGAACAGTGAGTGCAAAGGCAAGATGTCTGAACTCAGGTACCTATCGACCAAAGCGGAGGATAAGCGCTTTAGTCCAGAAAACTGAGTCGAGGAGCCTTAGAGTATGATGCAAAGATTTCAGAAAGGGCCCCTTAGCCCTGTGTACACTGAAAAGCCCCAGCCTGTGGAGAACAAGAAAAATTAGCCACCGAGTTATATTTTTTAAAGCATAAAACTGATAGCTGCAAGATAAAGCTTGAAATCTGTAGCGTGGTGTTCAAGGCTCTGCACCATTCAGACACAGCCTTCGCGTGAATACCTCCACGGATGCAGGCACCTCTCTGTGCTTCCCGTGTCCCCAGCCCTCTCGTCAAGCTGTGAGCACGCTGAGGGCAGGACCCCAGCACCTGGGGTGTGGCAAGCGGTGGATGTTCAGGGCGAGTCTGAGGGATTAAATTAGTAGCATTTCTGTCATTTTGGACTAACAGCCAGAGCTGGTCCAGAAGAGCTTGGGGTGGGCTGTTTGCTAACTCTGCTCCCACCTGTGTAGTCATAGTTCACCTCTCATTTCTTAAGTGCTTTTGTCATCTCTCGATCACCCTGTGGATCAATTCCAAGAGAAAGTTCAACAGGCAGGAAAGAGATTTTTGTCCCCATTATTCTGGAGGGGTCATCCAGAGCTGGGGAAGGACTTAGAGCCTGGTGCTCAGACTGCCAGGCCACACCCAGCCACACCGCCCAGGGTAATCCTGGGCTGGGGGAAGGTAAAGGAGGAGGGAGAGGGGAGAGGAGAGGGAGGAGGAGGAGGAAGAGGGGCAGGGGAGGGGGAGAGCGGCCAGCGCACCTGCCCACCACCATCAGCTCCTGCTCGGTTGCCTTGCTGCGGAAGCGCTGCCACACGTCGATGGCGAACAGGGTGCTGCTGCTGTTGAAGATGGAGGTGAGTGAGCTCATGAGGGCGGCCATGATCGTGGCGATCATCAGGCCCCGCAGACCTGGGGAGAGACGGGGCCGAGTGGACGGCTGGCCCGTGGGGCCGCCTCGCAGAGTGGATGAAGCTCCCATGCAGCGCCTGTGGAATCCAGGAGACCCTCAGAGCCGGAGGTGAGCTCTGGCCAGACTCTGCCCTGCCTTACTCTATGGCCCCCGGGACCCATGCGCCCTCCCTGAGCCTCGGTTTCCCCATCTCTACCATTAAGGCAGGGAGACTAGGTGACCTTTGAGGTACTCTGCAGCTTCCACATCCCCGTCTAGGTCTCGTGGCTTGTAGACACGGGGTGAGTGGGTGGGTCCCGGGGGGAGAAGAGGAAGGCGATGGTTAATAATTGAGTGTTTCTTAGTGTTTCCTCCATTCTTCTTTGACATTGTGGTATTGGGCTACAGCCCCAGCCTGGGAGGCAGAAGCCCTGGGCTTGTTTCCCGGCTCTGTAAGCAACTAGCTGTGTGTATAATTTGGAATAGTTCCTTACCCCTCCTGGGCCTATTTTTCCACCTGGTCAAGGGAAGACAGGACCCGCTGATATCTGAAGTATTTCCAACTCTAATGACAAGTTTCTAGAAATATTACTACTCATCCTGGGAAGAGGACTCCCACCCCTGCTCCCACTTCAGTCCTCTTTTCCCCAAATCCATTTGTCTAACCACTTCCTGGACGTCTCCCTCACAGGTGCCTTAGACTCGAGTGTTCCAAACTTGGGTACCATCTTCCCCGGGGCCTTCTGTCTCCCTCTTTGGTTGATAATTTCTTCCCAGGCCCATGCAGACCTCAGAGCTAGCTCAGACCCCTTCCTCGGCTGTCCCCCACCAGCCCCTCAGTGGCTGCCCGGTCCTAGCTGGGCCTCCCCCATCTCCTCTACTGCTTTGATTCATTCCTCATTCTGCCAGGGGGACGGATAACGCCATTCACCCCCTGTCCTCCATAAGCCTCCCCAACCTCAATATCATTGTAAACCCACCTTCTAAAGACTGAGACCCGGGAGTCCTCTTTGATTTCTCCCTCTTTCTTGTCCCTCAAACACAATCAGCAATCGAGTCCTGCCAATTCTACCTCCCAAACATCTTGAACTCCTGTTTCTCCAACTCTAAAGCCACTGACTTGGTCCAAGCCATCAGTGCTACTTGCCTGGACCACAGCTAATACCTCACTGGTTGTCCCCCTGCTTCTCCCTAGGCCTGCCGAGTCGTCCGTGCGGATTGGCCCTGATAAGGCGCAGATCCAGTCACGAGCTCTGTAGCCTCAACCCCCCAGCGCCCTCCCCTGTCCTCAGAGTAAGGGCCACGCGCCAGAACGAGGTGTGGCCGTGACATCCTCTGCAGGAAGGTTGTCTGCATTCCTCCTGGCATCTTCACCCACACTGGGCTGCCTTCAGCTCAGTCTTCACGCCCTCTCTCCCCTGCGCCTTTGCACACACAGCTTCTCATCGCAGCATGTTCCCCGTCCCTCTCCAGCTCTGTCTGCCTCAGAGGCTCCTGCCCTCTGCAAGGCCTTCCCGGCATCCCCCAGACTGGGTCGGGTGCCTCCTTAGGGCTCCCTTAGCCCCCACTGTGTCACCACGCTGGTCACACTGTACTGTGCCCCTGGCGAGTCCAGGTACCCTGGAGAGACCGCGTGGAGCCTGAGAGCCAGGCCTGCCTTTTAGCTCTGCATCTCCAGGACAGCACAGAGAAGGTGCCTCACACACGCGCGTGCAAGTGTGGCTGTGTGTGTGTGTGTGTGTGTGTGTGTGTGTGTGTGTTGGGGTGAAGGAGGCAGAGGTGAATATTTTTCTTCCCTCTTCCCATCCGTTTTAGTGCCATCCCTTCTGGCACGGAGACTGGAGGAGGCAAGGTGGGAATGGGGGCGGGGCGCCGGGACTCACCAACGGGCATGAGAGCCATGACCAGCTTGGGGTAGGCGATGTTGGAACACCCCACTCGCGCCCCGCAGATCCTTTGGCAGATGTCGGGGTCCACGCAGCCTACCTCGTCTGCAGAAGAAGTGATGGCAGTTACAGCCGTGTGACCCTGTGCCTAGGCCCAATATTTGTTTTCCGACATTGCAGGAAGGTGTTCACTGGAGTCTCTGGCAGGGTCTAGAAGGTCCAGGGGCAGGTGGTGTCTGGGTCTCTGCTCAATTTCTTGCCCACATACTACCCTGCAAAGCTCGGTCGTCTCGCCTGGATAGTCTCCTTTGGGTTTTAGGCCTTATGTCTCAATAAAGGCAAATATCTTCGGAAGGTGCCAAAAATGCCTTAATTGTTTTTCCCATATAAAGGAGAAGCAGGATTTTAAAATGGCATTCAGATACAAATTTCTTCTTATTATACTTATTATATGTTTGGCCCACAAAACCTAACATATTTACTATGTTTTTTTGTTTGTTTGTTTATAGGTGGGGGTCTTACTCTCTCTCCCAGGCTGGAGTGCAGTGGTGCAAATCATAGCTCACTGCAGCCTCGAACTCCCAAGCTCAAGGTACCGTCCTGCCTCAGCTTCCTGAGTAGCTGGGACTACAGGCGGGCACAACCACAACTGGCGAATTTTTAAATTTTTGAAAAATAGAGACAAGGTCTTGCTATGTTGCCCAGGCTGGTCTTGATTACTATGTGTTCTTGATAGACAAAGCTTACCGACCCCTGCTCCGGTCCCATGTTTCCCAAGGGCACCTTCTCTGGACGCCCCTCACAAGCCCCACACCCCAACGCCCAAAGAGCAAGCCTAGCTCTTACCTGGGAACAGGGCACGGCTGATCATGCCAGGCATGACAATGAAGAACGTGGGGAGGATCTTCAGGTAGCCCCCCAGCACTGAGCCTCCCTTGGCATGGGACAGACTCTTGGCAGAGAGAGACCTCTGCACGATGACCTGAAACAGCAGCGATGGAAGGGGCTAGCTCGGCCACACGTGAGCCCTGACGCTGGTCACTGGCTGTGCCCCACCCCAGTCCCAGGATGAGGTCCAGCCCTCCCTGCATCCACACCTGGTTCATCTGCAGGAAGCCACCCCATTCCTGGTGGGCTGGGCCACAGCCGGCTGTGGGCATTACCTGATCTGTGCACCAGCACCATGTGGCCAGCACTGTGAGCCCAAAAATGAGACCTGGCCAAGGGATGTCCCCGCTCACAGGGTCCCGAAGCATGTGGAAGGCATCAGGCCGCGGGAGGTGGCAGATGGTATTGGGGACTGTGGCATTAGGGATGGCCTGCCTGTACCGCTGCTCCAGGCCTGGGTACCAGCCCACCTCCTGAAAGCCTGTGGGGAGAGACACAGTGAGTGAAGAAGCCCTGAGACCCCACTGAGTCTGTCATGGGGAGGGAGATGGGGCTTGGGTTCAAGCCCCCCGGTCGCAGTGCAGAGGATCCTGTCTTTGGGAGGCCCAGCCTGGAGCAGGGACATGGCTCTATGCTCTGGAAAGTCCCAGTCAAGCCATGGAGGTGACATAGGTCAGAGGTCAGAGAGAAATTTAGGGGCGATGGTGGGCATATTGGGACCTCTTCCTTACCCAGAAACATGAGGACCAGGGCTCCGCCCACCATGATCACCGTCTGCAGAGCATCTGTGTAGATCACAGCCGTGAGGCCCCCTGGGGACCCAAGGAGAGGGCCCGTCAGGCAGCACCAACAGGGGCTCCCCTCTGGGTGCCCACCCCGTGCTCAGCCATACCAGTGAGACCAGGAAACACACCCCACACCTCGTGCCCCCCTGCCCAGCCTGGCAGGATGCAGGCTGGCCACAGTCAGAGGTGCTCAGGCCTGCTCTTCCTGTCGCTGGCGGGGTCTGACAGCGGCCGTCACTGCAGCTCTGTGTTGTCCACGTCGCAGTCCGTTCCTTGGCTGGTAGCTCCACCAGGAACACTCCCTCCTTCCCCTCCTGATGCCCACCTGAATGCCCCTGTCTTCCGAGGCCAACTTAACACATGTAAGCCTGTCCTGCACTGTCTCCCAGGGTGACTGGCCCTGCGCCAGGTGCTTTGGAGGAAATGGGAGGAGGCGGTTTGTGACTCTGGCCCAGGTGACAGTCCCTGTCTCCACCCTGCCCCTGTGCAGTCGGTCTTTTCAGCATCTCTCAACGTCTCTCCTTCCCATCACTGCCTGGCCCTATTTTCCCTGTTTCTGCCTTTTTAATGCCGTTTCTCTGTCACACATCTCTCAGTGTATTTCTCTGTGTTTTTCCCTCATCTGTCTCTGCCTCTCTTTGTCTCTGCCCCTCCCTGTTTCTCAGTCTCTCTCAGCATTGGTTATCTCTGTGTCTCCGCCCTTCTCTCTATGTCTCTGCCAGTCTCTGCACCCCAGCGTGACTCCTGGGCCTACCTGCAATGGTGTAGACAGCCGTCACCACCAGCAGGGTCCCCGTGGAGAGGTAGAGATTCCAGCCCAGGGCCATCTGGATGAAGAGGGCTCCGGAGAAGATATCAGTCTGCAGAGAGCCAGGAACCCTGAGTCCAGGCTGCCCGAGACCCTCAATGTGGCTGCCGGGGGGCATGTCACCTGCCTACTCAGCAGTACCAGGTACGCTCAGCCCTCAGCCCTCGATGGAGACGAGCCTTATGGGCTGCGCTGAGGACAGACGCTGAGGAGCTATGGAGACTTTAAAGCAGGGGAGTTTGCATAAAGCTTTGAAAATGAGGACAGCATAACGGAGAGCTGGTCTGTTGGACGAAGGGAGTAGCGAGGAAGGGAGTGGAAGATGGAGGAAGTGGGGGGAGCAGCTGGGGCTGGAGAAGAAGAGGCCATTTGGCAGGAGAGAGGAGGAACCTAGGGGCTCGATGACCTGATGCGCGGGAGCCCTCGTGCAGATACCACGGGTCCTGCGTCATCCACGAGTGGGGTTTGCTAGGGGAGGTGGGGGCTCGACCTCTGCCTGAGCCGACCTAGGCTCGTTCCTAAGCACTGGGGGAACAAGGGCCTTCAAATTTTACAGGCCTAGACCTGGCAACTGGCAACCGGAGGATTCTGTTCCCTTTAGTGTGTTGATTCCATCCCGTGATTGCTTCATGAACCTGTCACAGGGTCCGCAACATGACAGAGTGGAAGGAGCCTGGACTGGATCATGGGGACGGAACTGCAGTTCCAGTCCCAGAGCTGGTCGTCTGTGTGGACCTGGGCAAGTCATCAACCTGTCTAAGTTTGCTTTCCGAGTTTAGGTCAATAGGGGAAGAACAAGGATCTTTCTAACTCCAACATTCTAGGCAATTAATGCACAGTTGTTGAATGAAGAATCAATTAATGAAAAGATAAATGAATGAATGAATAAACTCTAGATTATGAGTTCTTTGAATGTAGAGACTGTTGTTTACTCAACAAGCATTTAACATTCATCTTTGATTACCTCAGTGCTGAGGAGGAGCGGACACTGAGGGTAGGTGTGTCTTTCCCTCCCTCCCTCCTCCCTTCCTTCTATTCTTCCCTCCTTCTGTCCTTGCCAGCCTGTGATTGTCGGCTTCCCCTCTGCGGCAAGCCCACAGCAATGCGTTCGGCAGCTTGCTAATGAGCGTATTCAGACCCCACGACGGCCGCGTCGGCGCGGTACCCACCGATATCTTGGTGAAGATGTAGAGGATGAGAGACAGGACGGACATGTACACCTGGATCCTCTGGCCCCCGAATCGCTTCTTCAGGTACTGTGGCATTGTGACCACACCGGCGGCGATGTACACGGGAACGAAGACCCAGCCCAGGGCCAGGAGCAGCCAGGTTGCCTGGGAGAATGGGGAGAAGAGGTACCCAGGTCCTAGACGTGGACAGAGGGTGGCCTGCTACCCAGAGGCAGCTCCATGCTGTTGGGGGGTGGGGAGCTGAGCAGGGAGGTAAGTGGGACCTGGGACCTGGTCCCAGTTCTTCTGTGTGACCTGGGATGAGTCCCTCTGCCTCCTCCAGGCCTTGGTTTCCTCATCTGTAAAATGGATTCTCAATTCACCATGCAGCCTCCCAAACACCTCTAAGGCTCCTCTCAGCACTAAGGCCAGGGGTAGGGGTGGGTCAGACCCCCGTTATCCTGGAGCAGCCAGGCCGACTTCCTTACATTCCACTCGAAGCCACCCACGGCAAGGCCTCCGGCAGCCCCTGTCCCAGCCAGGCCGATGAATAAGCCACTGCCCACGTTGCTGGACATCAGAGATGCTCCAATCTGCAAGGCACAAGTGGAGTCAAGGTTCAAGAGTCAGGGTTAATCTGAATCAATCTGGGGTCAGGACCATGAGCAGGGAGGAGGAGGCATGGAGCTGACATTTATTAGGTACCCACTGTATGCCAGGCACCGTGCTACTCACTTTATATGCACTAATCAATACATTTCCACAGATATCTGGAGGGAGGGACGAGGGACCATATTAGTCTTCCCAATATACAGGGGAAGAAACTAATGTTAGGAAAGATGAAGTCACCGGCTCCAGGTCGCCCAGCGAGTAAAGTGGTGGAGTGGGGAGAAGGAAGCCCCAGCGTGAGGGGCAGGAAGCTTTCAGGGTCCAGGGCAAGGCCAGGCAGAGGGAGGGCGGGGGCTGAGCACAGGCCAGGCCAGCCTCCAAGCTGAGTCAGTCCTCTCCGGCAGTGCGGCCACCTGCTCGCAGACAGGGAAGGCATTGGTCATGGCGCTTAGTGCCTGTACAGCTCTGCAGCACCAGGCGGTGTTCTGACTGTACCGACCTGTTTAACCCTCAGACAGCCTTGCGAGGTGGACACTCCTATCTCCATGTTACTGTGAGTGAGCTGAGGCACAGGGAAGTGGTTTGCCCAGGCCCAGAACTGACAGGTGACCCTGGCTGTCCGACACCGATGGTGCTGGGCCCCTGCACGCACCCGGCCATGTTGTCTCTTGTTACTACACAGGATCCTGGGCTGCGAGGAGAGGGCGGAGGGTGAGGCTCTGGGGCCTGGGAGGAGGCCTGGGGAGACCTTGCGGACAGGACTGGGGCCGGGGGGAAGAGCTATGCTCCAGTTTTGTACCCTGTGTCGCCTTAACAAAATCACTCCCTCTCTCAAAGCCTCACCGGTAAAACATGGGACTCACCTCCTCCCACTTCCTGTCCTTCTAGAGGTGCCGTGAGATGGAAAGTGAGGAGAAAGGAAAAGTATTGAGACATTCAGAGAAGAGACGGTGAGCTGTGCAAAGGTGCAGCGCTAGCGAGTGGCTGACCTTGCTGAGGCCCTTGAGCTGCCGCCACCCTGACATGGGCACACGCACACCCACACACGTGCACACGCACACGTGTGCATGCACACTCACACATGTGCACATGCACTCACATACACGCACACACATTTAGACATGTTCATACACACATGCACTCACACACGTGTTCACACATGCACTCACACACGCGCCACACTCACATGCACACACATGTGCTCACACAGTCACACACATATTCACACATACACACACATGCCACACTCACACACGCTCTCACACTCGCACATGCACACACACACACACACACACACACTCAGGTTTGGGGCACGGCAGGAACTTGGGAGCATCTGCCAGGGCTCGTCCTCCTGCTGGGAAGCCTCGGCTTTCCTCACGGCAGCAGTGGCCCCGAGCTCTGCTCCTACAGGGCGAGCGGCCGGTCAGCGCTGGGCTCTCCTGAAGTGCCCAGAGGAACTTTCTGTGCTGTTATTTCTCCTCCCCTCACCCATTTCCAGGTCGGCGATTTGAGGACCCTGGCTGAGCAGAACCATTTTCAAGGGCTTTTCTTTCATCTGATGAGGGGGTGGCTGGTGGTGTCAGTGACCCCGACACTGTTCCCGAGCTGCCAGGCCCTCAGGGCGCCACGTCCCTGGGGACGCCATCACGCCGGACGGCACGAGAGCTCCTGCCCCTACTTCTTCCTGTCCCAATCCCCAAACCTCCCAGAGAGCCCTGGAGGCCCCCTGGGTTTCCTCTGCTCTTAGGAGGGTCTGTGAGCAGCAGAGCGGGGAGGTGGGAGAACCGGGAGAAGGGCGGGGAGAGGTGGGAGGTGGCTGGCGGTGTGCCTGAGAATGTGTGAGTGTGAGAGCGTGAGTGTGACTGTGTGCACGAGTGTGCAAGCATGTGTGAGTGTGGACGTGGGTGTGGATATGTGTGTGAGCGCACTGTGTGAGAGTGAGACTGTGAATGTGTGCATGAGTGTGTGTGCACACGTCGTGGGTGAGTTTGTGTGTCTGGATGTGTGTACTGCTTCAGCCACCGCAGGGCTTTCCTCCCTCCATCCCGCTCCAGAAGGAGGAAGTTAGTTTTGAGGACCAATAGAAATGTGGGTGACGTCATAGGAGAAATTGGGGTTCACAAGGGTTTGGGGATCAATTCCTTGAGGTTGCTGTGACTTCCCTCACTTAACTGCTCTTCAGCATTAAACTTATGTGTCACCCTCCCAAGAAAACCTTCCCTAACCCTTCCCCACCCCACCCCACTGTCTGGGGCCGGGGGCTCCCTCCAGCTCGCACGAGCCCTGTGCTTCCCGCTAGCTCAGTGTCAAACAGGCTGTTTGTGAGTCTCCCCCGCTCCACTCTGAGCTTCTCCAGGACAGGGACATTCCTGACTCGTCCCTGCAGATCCAATGCCTGGCGTGGGGCCCACACTTGGGAGGCGCCAGGGGACGCTTGTCCGAAGCGTGTGTCGGCAATGCCTCTCAGGTGACAGGTGGATTTGGGCAGGACAGAGGAGTCCGGAGTCAGGAAACCCAGTGGGGAGGCCATTGCCTCGTCCAGGCAGGAGGGGATGAGACGAGGCCCTGGATGGGGAGGGAGGAGGGCTGGGAGCCTCGCACGAAGGGGGAGGAAGGTCAACTCACTGGCCACCAGCTCATGGACCTGCCCGCCAGGAAATAGCCGCCAATGGTCCCTCGGCTGGCGCGGATGGACGACTGGAAAGGAAATGGAAGACGTGAGCGTTCCTGAGCCTCTCTCCAACCCCTGCCCTCCACCCCAGATTCCCTGCCCCTCAGTGCAGGCATCGGGGGACCCAGGGGGTGAGAACTGAGGCAGCACAGCACTGCCTGAGGGCTGCTGGTGTCGCCATTTTTAAGCCATGCGGCTTTGGGAGAGTCACTTCCTCCCTGTGGGCCTCACAGCTCATCTCCCAGCGCCGGTATGAAGCTCAAAGATGGAGACGTCAAGAGTGTGAGACCACTATCGTCGGGACTCTGGTCCCTGTCCTTCCCTCCTCCAAAGTGTGCTTTTCTGAGATGATTTGGAATCTCCTTCTCAGTGGAGGGGCTGCCCTCTCCCCAAGCTGACCTCCTTCCCCACCCTAGAGGGGCTGCCATTCTAACTGTGGGACTTTGGGCCCTGGGCAGAGTTAGGGGCTCTGTTTGGGGCTCCCCTTGACCTGGTCTGAAGTCAGACCGTACCACTGAGCCCCACCCAGGACCCTAGAGGAAACCTGTGTCCTGCACCAGGAGGTGGTCAGTGTGAGGCCTGCTGGAACGTTCTCTGGGGACATGGGGAGAGGCAGGGCAATGGGTGGGGAAGGCCAACTATGAGGCAGTTCTCCGGAGGCTGAAGGCAGCAGGTCCCTGCCTTTCTCTGGGGGAATCAGTCACCAGGGAGTGCTGAGCGTATGCAGGGCCTGTGCTTGTTAAGCTTTGCTTGAACTTTCCACTGTCACCTCTGATCCTCTCAGAGGCCAAATGGGGGAAACACATTCATTTTACAGATGAGGAAGAGGAGGTCCAGCACAGGGAGCAGCTTGTCCCAAGTCACAGAGGAGTTGGCGCTTTTCACAGCTGGCCACGTCCGGGAGCCAGTGATCATATGTTTGCCCGTTTCTTCCTCACACCAGCCCTGGGAGGCAGGAACGATTCACTTCCCTTTACAGAGGAGGAAACCGAGGCCCAGAGAGGGTTCCTGACCTTGCCACAGCCTAGGACGTGACCAGCTGGGACACCAGTCACAGTGTCTGCCGAGTCTAAAGGTGCCGGCACTTCTGCTGAACGCTGGGGTGATAATAGCGGCCATTTACGGCCTGACAGTTGGGCCCTGGGCACGGTGCCAGGGGCTGCAGTGTGTCCTGTGCTGAGCAAGCACAGCAGTTCCACAGTGCGGTCCCTACTCTCATTGTCACCTGGGAAAACTGAGGCTCAGAGAAGCTTCCTATGTCCCCAGGGCCACATGGCTTTAACTGTTGGGGCTGAGATCTGAACCTCAAAGCCTGGCGCCTGCCCATGGCACCAAGGCTCCACCGAACAGTGGAGAATGGAAGGAGCTTGGACTGCGCCTGGCGCCCTTCCCTGAGAGCGCGCGAGCCCCGGCTCCTTTAGAAAGCGCCACTCAGTGGCCAAGACACTAAGGAGCGCAGATGGGTGTAGGGTCGGGGCTCAGCGTTTGCAGGGCTGGGGGTCTTGTGGTGGGGAAAAGGGCAGGAGTAAGGCTCAGGGAGGCCAGGGATGGGTGGGGCCGAAGGTGGCAGGAGCTGGGGGCTCCAGGCCTGGCCTGCCCAGGGCCCACCATGTGACCTCGGGCAGGCCACAGCCCTCTCTGGGCCTGTCTGCTCTTCTATCAAAGGAGGGGCATGGGGAGCATGATTCCTGAAGGCCTTTCCATCTCATCCCCGTGGTTCTGTGATCTGCTTCCTCCTGCCCACCCCGGCTCTAGCTCCACAGCTCAGCCCAGGATGAGAGACTGCTTCTGCCCCCCTGCCAGCCCCAGTCTCAGGGCCCACTCACCCAGATCCCCACGGCGAGGACGAAGACGAAGTAGACGACCACCGCCCCGATGTCGTAGGCATGCAGGCCGACTCCGGAGCCCGGCACCGAGTGCAGAGCTGTCTGAGTCCTGACCCCATCCCCGGAGGCTGCAGGCCCCATTGCTGCCAGCTCCTTGCTCATCTGTTAGTGTCCGTCACCAGCAGGCTGGACTTTGAGGCGCTCCTGGCTTCATTGCTTTCCTTTAATGATTAAACAGCCCCAAGCACCATTAGCTGTTGAAAAAGCTCTGAGCCCTGCTGGCACGTAAGGTCCTCCCACCTTCTCTCCTAACTGCCACCCCATCCCCTCAGGACTGCTTCTCTCCCCTCCCCTGCTGCCACTACATGCAGACACATGCACACAGGTACACACAAGCAAGTACACACAAGCACATACATGTACACATACAACCTCCCTCCCTCAGAGGAGCAAGAGGAGAAGAAGGAGGAGTAGGAGATGGAAGAGGAGGAGGGGAGGAGGAGGAGGAGGAGGAGGAAAGGAGTAGAGTTTTGGGATCCCAGAGCTGGCAGGGACTTTAGAATTCAAGATGGTCAAACTCTTGCTTGTATGAGGGGAAACTGAGGCCCAGGGAGGTACAGGCAGAGGTGAGACTGAAATCCAGGTTTCTTAGTAGTCAGCTCAATGCAATTTTCTTTCTCCCAGTGGGAGGGAGACATGAGAAGATGGGGGAGGCGTCTACCATTACCCTTGCAGAGTACCCGCCACCTCACCTACCCCCACTGCAACCCACTGAGCTGTTGTGTTCCCTTTTTTACAGTGTAGGAAACTGAGGCCTGGGAAGAGACAATGGTTTATTCTAAGGAACAGATCGGGGCCATCTGTGACAAGACAGACAGAATTCACATCTTCTGATGACCAGTCCGCACTTCCTGTCTGTGCAGGGACAGATGAAATGGTTGGCATCAGGAACCTTCCCTAAAAAGGACACAGTATTCCCTGGGTCCAGGGAAGACCCTCTGCTGGGACCCAGGCAGCCTGGCTTCTGGCCCCAGCTGTACCTCTCATTGAACTGAAGATGCCCCTGGGCAGTTTGCTAAATGTCTCTGAGCCTGGGTGTCCTCATCAGTGTGAGCTGTGTCCTGCCTGTCTCACAGCGCCAATGAGGTTAGGGTGTGCTCCTGAGAGCCTCTGCGAACCCTGAGTTACTGCATGCTCTTGGGGTTAACGCGGAGATGCTGACATCCGACCACCATCCAGCGAAGGGCCCAGACCCCAGCACACAGGCATGCCTGCCCACGTGGTCCTTCCAAAGTAGCTGCATTTGGGACAGCTTGGTCTTGCAAGTGTCACTCTGCATGTACCTTCCGCACACACAGGCTGCAGCAGCAGGTAAAGGGACACCCTGGCCCTGCCTCTCACCCCATCCCCAGCATCCTGTGAGGATCCCCAGTCTGGGTGTTAGAGCCAGACCCTCTTCCCTTCCCTCTTAGGGGGAAGGAAAGTGAGAGGCAGGGTCCTGGGCCTCCTCTCCCCAGCCCCCAAGCCCAGAACATCAGACACAGGCCATGCTGAGCCTGAGGAGGAGAGCACTGATCTGGGAGGAAGGTCAGGGTGCACCCAGCTGGGCAGGGCTCAGTGGGATCTGCACCCATTAGCATTAGATGTCAGAGGAAGAGTCCTTCACACTCATAGGTAAAGGTGAGTTTGTCAGTTAAACAGCAGGGTCAAGGGCCTAACATTAGCAACATCACTGACAGTCCCTGGGGTGAGCTGCTGCAGGGGTGATGGGAGATGCGGCTGGCAGATTACTGGGTGGTGATCAAGGAGGGGAGAAGGCGAGGTCTGAGCTCAGACCACCGAGAGCACCACGCGAGGTCTCTGGATCCTGATCACTCTTCCAAGGAAGAGAAGAGCATTGTAGCAGGGAGAAGGCAGCTGAGCCTTGCACTTCTTCTCACGCTCCCCACTGGGAAGCATCTTCCCCCAGCCCTTGGGGTTTGCTATAGGTTGAATGTTTATGTCCCCTCCAAAATTTTTATGTGAAAACTTAATCCCCGGTGCAATGGTATCAAGAGGTGGGGCCTTTAGGAGGAGATCAGGCCATGAGGGCTCCCCCCATGGATGGGATCAGTGCCTGTAACAGGGCTGAGGGGACCAGCTAGGCCCTTTTTCCCTTTGCCGTTCGCCATGTGAGGATGCAGCAACATGGAGTCATCTTGGAAGCAGAGACCAAGCCCTCACCAGACACTGAACCTGCCAGGACCCTGATCTTGGACTTCCAGCCTCCAGAACTGTGAGAAAGAAATTTCTGCTCTTTATTAATTACCCAGTCTCAGGTATTTTGTTATAGAAGCAGGAAAGGACTGAGACAGGGTTCTACTGCCCACATGCTCTGTCTCCCCAACAACCCCCTCGCAGATGCCTGGGGCTGAGCCAAAACCCCTGCACATTGACCTAATCCTAAACTAGCTGGTTTAGGCTTATAGTAACCAGTTCTCTCTAAGCCTCATCTGTTAGCTACTCAGGGAAAAACCCAGAGCCCAGCAGAGCACCGGCAAGGGAGCAAAGATGGCTTTGAAACAGCCAGAATAGATATTCTAAAGCCCATGCACAAAACCTAAACCTTTGACTTATCAGTGAGCCCCCAGGAGCCCCCACTCAAGGCCTGTTTATTTTCGTTTTACCCAGAGCTTTGTTATTTGTGTCCCAACTCACAAGAAATTGGAAGAGAGGCAGGCAAAGCTGCACAGGGATAGCGAGCAGAATGGTAGCTGATGAGTTGATGGTGCATATGTCATTAAAACCAGGGAAATCAGAAAAGACAATGTGAAGGACGGGCAAATTGGGGCAAACAGACATGTAAAATAGGGTAGATCAACTCTCACCTGGGGCATTCTTAAATAGCAGCCAAGAATTCACACATATGTTAAAGACCCAGATTCCTCAAGGAAAGATGACAGTGGCCATTATGATTTTCTATTTAGAAGGCATGGATTACGAATCCAGGCAGCAGAGTTTTGTTCAAATGGCTAAACGTTTTAGGCAGGTTTTGGCATTCAAGGATGAGGCCTCAATTATATAGGAAATCCTCTTAGAGAACTCTCGAGAGCAAAGGGCGTCCTCGTGCTGTCAGTCTTACACGAAGTGAGTGCCTGTTGTGCACCCGGCGCCGTGCATGGCACTGAGACAAGCACATGTGTCATCCATTGTTCAGAGCCTGGAAGGGAAGACACGTGGTCGCACAGGACAGGTGCCTTCAGCACAAAGTAGGTCAACATTCACCCACTCCTTCTTGCCTCTTGGCTGAAGAGCTCAGATGGAGAAGCAACAAAATCCTTTGTTGGGGAGATTGGGAAAGCTTCATGTGGAGGGGAGTGGTTTGAATCGTGCATAAAAAATACAGAAGTATAACAGGCTAATAAAATGAAAGTTTCCTCTGAGGCACCAAGCCACAATACACATAAGAAGAACAAAATCGGATGTCTCTTATTTCCTGATTTCGAAACCTACTACAAAGCTACAGTCATCAAAACGGTGGTACTGGCATAAAGACAGCCATATAAACCAATGGAATAGAATAGAAAGCCCTGAAGAAATGATTTTTGACAAGACCATTTGATGGAGAAAAGACAATCTTTTCAACAAATTGTGCTGAGAAAACTGAATATCCACATGCAAAAGAAAGAACTTGGACCCCTACACTATACACTGTACAAAAATTAACTCAAAAGGGATTGAAGACCTAAATGCAAGAGCTAAAAAGATAAAACTGTTAAAAGAAAACAAAGAGGAAAAGCTTTACGACACTGGATTTGGCAATGATTTCTTGGCTCTGATACCAAAAGCACAGGCAACAAAAGAAAAAATAGATCAATTGAGCTTCATCAAAATTGAAAACTTCTGAACATCAAAGGACATTGTCAACAAAGTGAAAGGCAACCCACGAAATGGGAGAAGATATTTGCAAATCATACATTTGATAACAGATTAATATGCAGAATATATAAAGAACTGCAATAAATTAACACAGAGAAAACAAACCACACTTTTCAAAAATGGGCAAAGGCCTTGAATAGACAATTCTCCAAAGAAGTTATACAGATGGCCAACAAGCATATGAAAGATGCACATCACTAATCATTAGGGAAATGCAAAGCAAAACCACAATGAGATACCACTTCACACCCATTAGGAAAGCTGCTATTGACAAAAAACAACAAGTGTTGATGAGGATGTAGAGAAGTTGGAACCTTTGTGCATCACTGATAGAAACATAAAATGGTGCAGCCACCTTGTAGAACAGTATGACAGCTCCTCAAAAAATTAAAAATAAAATTACTATGACCCAGCAATTCAGCTTCTGGGTATATACCCAGAAAGCAGGGACTCAAACAGATATTTGTACACACCCATGTTCATAGCAGCATTATCCACAAGGGCCAAAAGACGGAAACAACCCAAATGTCCATCAATGGATGAATGGATACAAAATGTGGCATATACGTGCAATGGAATATCATTCAGCCTTAAAAAGGAATGCAATTCTGAGACATGCTACGGCATGGATGAACCTTGAAGACATTACACTAAATGAAGTCAGCCAGGCCCAAAAGGACAAATACATATGAGGTGCTCAGACCAGCCAAAATCATAGGGACAGAAAGTACAATAGAATGGTGGCTGCCAGGGGTGGAGGGGGGAGGATTAGGAGTTAGTGTTTAATGGAAACAGAGTTTCAGTTAGAGAAGATGGAAAGAGCCATGCAGACAGATGGTGATGGTTGCACAATGTAATGACTGTGTTTAATACCACTGAACTGTATACTTAAAAATGGCACTCGAGAACCCACTAGTGTACATGAACTAGATGTGGGCCACACGCATGAAAAATACAGTGTGGGGCTCTTCTTTGATCCTATCCAGCAGCCTGTCTGGGTAGGGATGTGGGACCACAGCCGGAGGATCTGGAAGGGAACTGCCTGATTGGAGGCTGTGGGGGAGCTGCAGTGGCTGGCGGATTAGGGATGCGGTGCTGAGTGAGGGGTGCACGGGGAGGCTGCCCAGACCAGGGAAGCCTGAACACCCCATGGGGGCATCCACGGCCTTGTACCTGGCCCAGGCCCAGGGCCAGAGCCTCCTCAGGAGGGTCCTGCTCAAGTCCAAGCTTTGTTGCTCCCCAGAACTTCTCCCTCCTTGCACCACAGCTCACGGCAATCAGATGTGGTGGTTCTCAAGTGGGGAGGAGGTAAGCGAGAGACATAACCGTGAACTGTTGAATAATCTATGACACTGGGCACTATAATTTCTAAATAGCATCTGAACTGAGACCGTGTTTTCAGACTTGAAGTGATAAAAGGGGTTTCTATGGCTTAACTGTAACCAGAAAACAGGGTAAGAGTTATGCCCCATTGAACAAGTAGCTTAAGTCAGTTGCTTAAGAAAATGGCTTTTAGGATCACACACCTGAGTCCCGTTTAATCCATCTACAGCTCTCAGTTAACAGAGGCCCAGGCCCCCGCTTCTGCCCCGCAGCCTGTGTCTCCCTTAGGCTTTAGGCTGCGCCCTCTCTCAAGACTCTGGAAACTGGGGTTCTGCTTGGAATACTGGGGCCAACCAATCCCCCAGCCTCGCAGCCTGGTCTTCCACCCTAAATGGCAGCCCCTTTGCACGCTCACCTCTGCCATCTTCCTGCCTCCACGGTGCTGTGTGTGCCCTGCCCCACCTCCCTTTGCCCTCTCCCCATCAGCCATCCTACAGGGCCCGGGAAACAGATGCTGCTTTGTTCCCACGCCCTCCACCGGCAGATCTCCGCCAGCCCTCACAGCGGCCAGGGTGTCCTGTGGGCGCCTATCCTCCTCCGCAGCCCTCACCTGGCGGAGGCTTCTCCCTCTCCCACACCCCTCAGAGCTTGGGTCACACGCTCCTCGCGCTTCCTTGCTGCCGAACTATACTCTGCGCGGTTGCTGGAGGTGCTGTGCTCTCCCTCACCTCCGGATCTCTGTGCACGCTGTGTCCCCCTCCATGGTACTACAGAGAAGCCTCCTCTGACTCCTAGCTTGGAACATCCCCCATCCCAATGTGCTCCCCGTTCATTTCCCCAAATGTGATTGTGGATTTGGGTGCATCGGCCTTAGGCGTGAGCCCTCCAGCGTGCGGACCTTGGTGTCTTCATGCCCCCAGTGCCTGGAGCGAAGTCGGTGAGTGGGGGTGGCGAGCCTGGCATTTTCGAAAATCCCTCCTGGGGCCAGCATGGGGGTGGACGAGGAGGCAGCGGCTGGTGCAATAGTTCAGGCAGAGACGAGCACCCAGGTGAGGGGATGGAGAGGAGGGTCCCGGCTATTCTTCCAAACTGGAAGGGTGTCACTCGGGTGGCTCCCTCCCCCCGGGGGTCACGCCCCACCCCTTGGTGGTCCTTCCCCTCACTCAGCTCCCAGTGCCCACAGTGCTCATTTACTGCACGGAGCCCTGAATGAGAAGCAGCCTTGGCTTTGTTCCAATCCCAAACGGACTGACACTGTCACTAGGCCAGGTAGGGTGGGAAGCCTTGGGTTAAGGACACAGCACTAACGGTGAGCTCTGGAGCACAGGGCATCATGCACTGATGATACACAGTGTTCCTCAGCCCGGAACCTCAAGTCCACGCCACGGAATCAGAGTTTTCCACACGGAAGGAAAGCCCTTTCGTGCTGCTGCCTGGTGTTCCTCCATCTCTGCGGGAGCTCCTCTCCGCGAGAACAGTCCTGGGCAGGTTCGATGTCCCTCTGGCTGGCCTCCACCCTGGCTACTGCAAGTTCTTCCTGAAAAACAGCTCTCAGCCAGCCTTTCTGCTGACGACTTCCTCTTCCAGAGCAATGAGGAGTGACAAGACTAATGTTTACCAGGTTGTACCAGAAGTACTGGGCAGGTGACATCACAAATGTGATCGCTATTGTTATATTAACTATGTGAGTTAGCTTTAATATTCGCATTTTTAGGTGAGGAACCGAGGCTCATTGGCTAGTTTCCATAGTTTGTTTGGGTTTTGAATTCTGGCTTGTCTGACTCTGAAGGCTCTGATACACCCCTCTTCCTTCCCTCCCCAGGGAGGGAACATGGAGGAGGTGTTCCTCCTGGTGGTGGGGTAGAAATCGTTGTTTTCTCCTTCCAATGGGAGATCTGAGCGGGGCAGGAAGATGGCTGGACTGGGGACAGGGGCCTCCGCTGGGTCTGGGCCCTGGGCCAGCCCCTCCCCTGCCAGCCGGCCCTCACTCACCCCTCCTTCCCTGGCTCCCTCTGCCTTGCCCCAGCCCCCTCTAGTCTGCAGGGCCTGGTGATGTTATTTTTTGCCACATGGCTGTGCTCAGCTCAATTCAAATCCCAGCACACTTCCATTTAATTCACCCCAGCCACCCACTGGCATACTCTGTGCCAGGCCCTGCACCAGGCTGCCCTGCTGCCCCACTCCGGGGGCACCACTCCCCACGAGTGCAATGCCAGCGGTGCCCCGGCACTGTGCGAGCAGTGCCTCTGCCCTCCACACTGGCCGTGAGCGGGCAGCAAGGCATGGTCCGTGCAGACCAGGAGGGCGCTGGCTGACCTCGTGGTGCCCCCCTCCCCAGCCGCCAGGGCCAAGGCCTCAGGAGTGCTCCCATGCCAGATCACACCGTGGGAATGAGGGAGCCCCCACGGGGACAGGCTGAACGCTCAATTCCAAGAGGAAAGGATTGTCAGGTGGGAGGGCAGGACTGAGAAGAATGGGGACAAAGACCCAGGGATGGAGAAAAGAGATGAAGGCAGGTGCGGAGAGCTATATGCTCCAGTCACTAAAACCTTAGCCCTGCCCACCCAGCCGACCCCTACCTGTGCAGCCTGGCCTGGACAAAACCTCCTGAGGGGCCGGCTCTCCACCAGGCTCCTGGGCAGCTCTCCCCAGGCGCGGAGCGGCTCTGGCCTGGGCTCTGGCAGGTGCTCTGACAGCGCAGGGAAGGCTGCGGTTGAGCCCCGGCTTCACCCCGAGGTGAGGTGGCTGGGAAGGCCCTGAAATCTCACCCCAGTCCACTGGGCCTTGGGCTCTGAGGGCCAGCACCGTCCCTGCTGCCAGATGTGGTCCTGGAGAAAAGAAACCCTACTCTGGGCTCAGAGTGCCCCAGGCGCCTGGGGTCAGCTGTGGAAGGAAGGCCACAGCTCAGAGCTGGCCGCCTTCGCTGTGCTGCCACATACCTGGGCAAACAGGTTTCTCAAGACAGGAGGAGGGTTCAGACTTGCAATTGTAAGAAAAGTCCTGGGGCTCTAATAATGTGCAGCATGGTGACCATGGTTAATAATGCTGTATTTTATACTCGAAATCTGCCGAGAGCAGATCATAAGTGTTCTCACCACACACACACACACACACAACGCTAATGTGTGAAGTGACAGATTGTGGTAATCATCTCACAGTGTTTATGAGTATCAAATCATCACGCTGTACACCTTAAGTATATACAATTTTATTTGTCAATTACACCCCAATAAAGCTGAAAAAATAAAAAATAAAATAAAACAGAGACACACGAAGACAGGAGGGGGTGGCCGGTACTGGAACATGGCATTGTTTGGGGCTTAGGAAGAAGGTCTTGGCGCTGGGTTTGGGCTCACGCACAGGCGCGACCCGCACGTGCACACGCACACACACGCCCCGCGCTCTTGGTGGCTTGTCCAGGAAAACACTGTGGAGTCGTGTGCGGAGTTTTGGGTCAGACAACCCCTGGGTCATTCGGGCCCCTTCACTCACCAGCCGGGTGATAAGGACAAAGCACCTCACATTTCACACTGCCCGTTTTCTCTTCTAGAAAATGGAGATAAAAACTACTTCGCAGGCTGTTGGAGGATAAAATATTGAATAAAACAGTGCTTGTGAAACATTTCATAAGCTGCAAAGTGCATTGACCCTGGCAGGCATTGCTGGTTCCTGAGCCCCCAGCAGGATTTCAGTACCGAAGGTGCTCGGCCGAAGCACGGCCTGGGTGGCAGCGTCAGGATGGGAACGTGAGTCCTGGTTCTGCTCCTCACCAGTGATACAAGGCTGGGGGATTACTTCCCCACTAAGCCTACGATTGTGCGTCTCTAAAACGAGACAACAACTTGTACCTCTTAAAGGGTTGGAAAAATTAAGGGAGATAAGGTATATGTAACCCAGTGTTGACATGGGACTCTTTCCATCTTGGCTTTGACTGGGGTCCAAAGATTGAGAACGATATAACATGTGCCTAGGGACCCCAATTCTAGAAAGGAGACAGAACACTTGGGGGGTCCCCATTGTGACACCACGGAAATGTACCCAGATCAGATGGCCTGCTCCTGCCTCAGGATTGAACCATGTATTCGCCCACAAGTCACCTTCCCCACCTGCTCTAGCCTGTGACTGAGCAGCTGACGCGCTTGTTCCTGCAGGAGGTGGGAACTTTCTTAGAACAAAGTGAGAATCTGAGACTCCTGCCCAGTCCTCCTCCCTTCCCTTCCTTTCCTCAGTTTCCCCTGCTTCCCTCTTTTACTTTTCAGCAGTTCCCCAGTAAATCTGTTAGGCAGGTAGTTAGGATCTCTGGCTCTTCTCAGGACAAGGGTGCCCTGCTTTGGTGCTGTCTTGAGCAAGAGCAATTGCTCCACCTGGGAAGAAGTCTAAGGGCAGGCACTCCATTTGGGGCTACCCCACCCTTAATCCTATCCCAGCAACTGCTACGCCTGGGGAAGGAGGGATGCTTTATCCATCTGGGAATTCCCCTGCCCAGGTGTGATAGGGTTTAGAAAGTGACCTAGAGTAACCTAAGGGTAATTATTATGCCATTAGCTTGAATCTGCATTGTGGTTCACCCACCCCAGGTGGGCTTTCAGAGAGGGAGCTCATAAGCAGATGGAATGTTGAGGACACCTGTTAATCATTTGATCACATGGGGAGGGAGAGGGAGAGGGAGAGGGAGAGAGGGAGAGGAGAGGAGAAGAGAGGAGAAGAGAAAGGGAGAGAAACCCACTCTCTCTGAACCCTTGGATTGTTTCCTTTTATTAGCCCAGTCTGGGGCGGGCTCTCAGGAGTTGTGTCCCTCTGTGAGGGACTTATCACGCCTTATCAGTTGGGCCCTAGAATCAGATTAACAATGTCATATCTTGGCTCTGACATTTATTAGCTATAGGGTCTTGGGCTAGTTGTTTAACATTTTAGGCCTCATTTCTTACCCATAAAATGGAATATTAGCAGTACCTAACTTTTAGATTAAATCAGGTAATATATTTAAATTATTTAGCATAGGCTTTTGTATATATGTTTTACAAACAAAAGTTAGTTGCTAAGTTGTTTTTTAACTGAGTTTTGATAAATATATTGCTTTCACTGAGGAATAATAGCATGCTTTGTTTTGTTCTGTTTTTTGAGACAGAGTCTCGCTTTGTTGCCCTGGCTACAGTGAGTGCCGTGGCGTCAGCCTAGCTCACAGCAACCTCAAACTCCTGGGCTCAAGCAATCCTTCTGCCTCAGCCTCCCGAGTAGCTGGGACTACAGGCATGTGCCACCATGCCCGGCTAATTTTTTCTCTATATATATTTTTTTAGTTGCCCAGATAATTTCTTTCTATTTTTTGGTAGAGACGGGGTCTCACTCTTGCTCAGGCTGGTCTAGAACTCCTGACCTTGGGCGATCCACCCGCCTCGGCCTCCCAGAGTGCTAGGATTACAGGCGTGAGCCACCGTGCCCGGCCTGTTTTGTTTTTTAAAAGAATGAAGCCTACAATTCTTTCCAACACGATATACAGATTGAGTAGGTTGAGATGAGTCCTTTCTTCAGATTTTCCAACCAGTCTACCATTGTTTTTGGATATCCCCATTAGTTTTTTATTATTTTGGGTACACATTGAGGTTACCAATTAAATCATGACTATACTAACTGGCTAGAAAATTGACCAAATTCCGTGAATTATGATGAGGACATTGGGAAGGAGACAGTTTGGTTTTAAAAAAGAATGTTGAATTATGATTTGGGAGATCTGGGTTTCAGAATTGGCTTATGATTATGTATTGTCACAGTAGTCATGCATCAGGCACTTTTTATCCCTGAGCCGCTTATAACGGGAGAGGTTTGTGCAGAAATGTCTATGAAATGATGTACCTTTTTGGATTTATTAATCATTTTGAAAGAAGAATGGATAGGTTGTGAAGGTGATGACTAAGCTAAATTTCCCTGAATCAAGGTACGCAGCAGCTGGTCCCTCCTAGAGTGATCAAAAACCAGGTCGGTGAAGTCTGCAGAATACCTGGTAGTTCTAATAAGTCTTTCAGAAAACCCAACATGTCAAGATAATACCAAACACAACTAGGTCTAAACCAAGCTATGTCTGAGTTTCCTTCCTTTAAAAAAAATTGCCTGTCTATATGTGAGGCATCTTGCTTGTCTATGACCAGCAGAGGAGAGTGAAACCTGCTCTCGTGGGGAATGCTGATTTGCGTGTGAGACAGAACTTTTAAAAAATCAAATAAATTAATATAAAATTGTAAACTCATTGAGCATTGTGAAATAAAGTTTGGCCGTATCACGAGGACAAATAACAGGGATCATACAGAGTGGCTGCATCTTGGTGGACCAGGAGTCCAGGTCCTTAGACGCTGACTCATTCTGAGGTTAAAATAGGATGGTGGAAGCAGTAAGCCCCAATGTGTCAGGGTTGGACTATTTATGAAACCGTAGACTTTGTATTCTTCATGATTCTTATAAGTCATCCATATGCATGTATATTTGAAATCCAGAATCTCCTCTTCAATACTCTGAGTATATTTTTAATTTAGTCCTTTCTCTGCTTCTAGCCCCAGGAACTCAGGGACAGGCCTTAATTTACATTAGCACAACATGCAGCTGAAGGCTTTTCTATTTTGCTCCCTGCCACCAAGGTCTGGGCATCGCAGGAGCAATGGGGCAGCTTTCAGTGACGTTCCAGCCACCAATAGAAAGCAGACTGGCTTTTGGCAGATGTCGAGGACTTGAGCCTATGGCTTCATGGGGACCCGCCATGTCACAGTGCTACCTCCAGCCTGGAGAACAGGTGCTGCCAGCACACAATCATCACTGTCCCCTTTGTCCCCTGCCAAGAAGGTAAACAGTCCTCTTAAGAACTCTTTCTCACACTGCTTTGTGCCTCCACTTTTGTCCTCTGCCTTTCTTCCTGAGCTATTTCTTTGTGCTCCTTATAACCCCATTGCTCTACAATAAAAATAAACTCCCCTATTCCCTTAATTCTTCACTTCAAATCTCTATCTCTTCCCCTAACTGAAATCAGAGCCTCCCAGAGGCATCCTGCCACTGCAGCCCTTTCATGTCAAATCTGTTGATTTGTCCAGGCTTCATGCAGCCCCAGGCTTATCAAGCCATCTGTACTCCCCATCCCCTTTTGCTACTTAGGGACCTCACTCCTTTAATTGGTTTACATCTTCTAAAATTTTATATAAATGGAAGCATACAATATATACTCTTTTTAAAAACTGTATACCAACAAATTAGATAACATAAGTAAAATAAACAAATTCCTAGAAGCATGCAAATTACCTAAACTGACTCAAAAGAAACAATCTGAATAGACCTATAGACTATAGTGAAGGCATTGAATCAGTAGCTAAAAAAAAAAAAAAACTTCCCATAAAAGAAGCCCAGGACTAGACATCTTCGACTTCTACCAAATACTTAAAGAAAAATTAATACCAATTTTTCTTTTACAAAGTTTTCCAAAGCACAGAAGAGGAGAGAACACTTTCCAACTCATTTTATGAGACCAGTATGATAGTTGTACCCAAGTCAAACATATTACAAGAAAAGAAAACTACAGACCAATATCTCTTATAGATATAAACACAAAATTCTCACAATATGCTAGAGAATCAAATCTAGCCACATGTAAGGAGAACTACACCCTATGACCATGTGGGATTAATCCTAGGAATACAAAATTGAATCAACATACAAAGATCAATCAAATATACTATACTATACTAATATAATAAAGCATACCCCATAATATCCTGAATAAACAAAACAAAAATAAAAATAAATAAAAAAATAAAAACTACATGATTATCTCAAAAGACACAGGTAAGAATTTGACAAAATCCAAAAGCCCTTTGTGATAAAAACAATCATAAAACAAATAAAATAGTAATAGAAAGGAAACTCCTATACCTAGGAATGACATCTACAAAAACCACACAATTAACACCATACTAATTAACGGTTAAAGACTGAAACCCTGGCCAGGCGCGGTGGCTCACGCCTGTAATCCCAGCACTTTGGGAGGCCGAGGTGGGTGGATCATTTGAGCTCAGGAGTTCGAGACCAGCCTGAGCAAGAGCAAGACCCCATCTCTACTAAAAAAATAGAAAGAAAGTAGCTGGACAACTAAAAATATATAGAAAAAAATAGCCGGGCATGGTGGCGCATGCCTGTAGTCTCAGCTACTCGGTAGGCTGAGACAGAAGGATCACTTGAGCCCAGGAGTTTGAGATTGGTATGAGCTAGGCTGAAGCCACGGCACTCTAGCCCCAGCAAAAGAGTGAGACTCTGTCTCAAAAAAAAAAAAAAAAAAAAAAAACTGAAATCCTTTCTCCTAATATCAGGAGCAAGACAAGGATGTCCTCTCTTACCACTTCCATATTCAACATTGTACTGAAAGATCTAGGCAGAGTAATTAGGCCAGAAAATAAACCAAAAGGCACCCATATTGGAAAGGGAGACATAAAATTATCTCTATTTTCCAATGACATGATCTTATATTTAGAAAAATCCTAAGGATTCCACAAATGTCTATTAGTACTAATAAATATGTTTAACAGGGTTGTAGGATAAAGATTGATATAGAAAAATCAGTAATACTTCTATACAGTAGCAAGGAACAACATGGAAATTTAATTAAGAAATGTGTTTCATTTATAACAGCATAAAAAAGAATAAAATTCTTAGGGATAAATTTAGCAAATGGTGAAAGACTTGTATACTGAAAATGATAAAACATTGTTGCAAGAAATTAAAGAAGGCATAAAGGTAAAGGCATCCCATGTTCCTACCTTGGAAGACTTAACATGGTAAATAGCAATGACCCCTAAGTTGATCTGCAGATTCAATGCAATCCCTATCAAAATTCCAACTTCCACCCTTTTTTTGCAGAAATGGAAAGGCAGACCCTAAAATTCTTATAAACATTCATGGGACCCAGAATAATCAAAACAATCTTTAAAAAGAAGAACAAAATTGGAGTTCTTTTTAGTTGATTTTAAAACCTACCACAAAGCTACAGTAATCAAGACAGTGTGTTACTAAAATATGGACAGATACATAGATTACTGGAACAGAATTGAGAGTCCAAAAATAAATTCATGTGTCTCTGGTCAACTGATTTTCAATAAGGGTGCCAAGACTATTCAATGGTAAATGATAGCCTTTCAATAAATGGTGCTGGATATCCACATGCAAAATAAAAAATTTGTACCCCAACCTCACACCATATACAAAAATTAACTCAAAATTGACCAAAGACCTTAATGTGAGATTTAAAATAGTAAAACTCTCAGAAGAAAAGATAGGAGTAAATTTTTATTACCTTAAGTTAGGCAGAGCTTTCTTAGATATGACCCCAAAGGCACAAATAACAAAAGAAAAACCAGGTGAATTTGACTTCATCTAAATTAAAAATTTTGTTTGAAAGGATACTATCAAGAAAGAAAAAATATAACCCATAGAATAGGAGAAAATATTTGCAAAACATATATCTGATAAAGGGATCTGTATCTACCATATACAAAGAATACTTAAAACTCCATAATAAAAAGATAAATAACCCAATTAAAATGGGCAAAGGATCTAAATAGACATATCCAAAGAAGAAATTCAAATGACAAATAATCATACAAAAATATGCTTATCATTAGTCATATGGGAAACGCAAATGAAAACTAAAATTAGGTACCTCTTCACACCCACCAGGATGGCAATAATAAAAAGACAATAACAAATGTTAGTAAGGACGTAGAGAAACTGGAACCCCCATACATCACGGTGAGAATGTAAAATAAGTGTAGCTGCTGTGGAAAACAGTTTGGCGATTCCTCAAAAAATTAAGAATAGAGTTACCATATGATCCAGCAATTCTACTTTTAGGAATTCCCAAGAAAATTTAAAGCATACATTCATGCAATAACTTGCACTCAGATGTCTATAGCATCATTATTTGTAATAGTCAAAAAGTGGTAACAACCCCAAAGTCCATCAACTGATTGAGAAATAAAAATAAAATCCTAAGTTCCCCCAACCGACTGAACCCCCGCCCCCGACAGACTGAATCCCCTCAACTGACAGAACGGGCCCCATCTTGGCCAAGGGGACTCTAGAGAAATCTTAAAAACTGAGTTCCTGGCCTTGAGGGGACAGGAAGTCAGACATGCCTCATCATACTTTCTCCCTCACTAACGACCATTAAGTTTTCTCCCCTAAGGGTTAAACAGAAACCAGCCTTTGGAAAAACTTGCTCCATTGCTGATTTTAACCAATTGCCTAATGCTGCCCCTCCCCTTGGGGGTTTCAATGTAACAACTGACCAGCATTCTTTCCTGGTAAGAGACCATCGACCATGACCACAGAGAAGTTCTGACTAGCCTACAGAGGCTGCATGCAGAGGGCTTTTGTGTTCTCTACTTTACCTTTTGCCATCAGAGAGCCAAAATCTCCAACCTTGATGACCATTTTTTGAGCATGTGACCCATGAAGAGGCATGAAACTCAGTTGCCACATGTGCATGTTTCTCCTTTCATAAATATTCATGACTCCTCCTATAGCTTATTAAATATGTATATTTAGCCACCTCACTCAGCATAAATTCCTATTCCCTTTACCCCTCCTGAAGCCTGACACTACCCAGCCTGTCAGAACAGTCACCTGTAGGCTACCACCCTTTATGAGAAATAAAGCTCTCCTTTCCAGATTTATGAACCTTGTCATTCTTCAGTTGACACAATGAATGGATAAATAAAATGTGCTTTATCCTTACAATGAAATATTGTTCAGATATACACAAAAAGTTAAAGTACTGATACATGCTGCAACATGGATGAACATTGAAAATATTATGCTCAGTGAAAGAAGCCAGACAGAAGAGGCCACATATTTAATTCCCTTTATACAAAATGTCCAGAATAGACAAATCCATATGGACAGAAAGTAGATTAGTTGCTACCAGGGGATAAAAGTAGGAGGAAAGAGAGAGAGTGACTGCTAACAGAAATCGAGCTTGTTTTGGAGTGATGAAATATTCTAAAACATTCGTGGGAATGGTTGTCCTCGAATAATATTGTTTCATTTTATGAGAAAAAAATTGATTCCCACTGGGGTTACTGTCTATGTGGAGTATGCACATTTTCCCCATGTCTGTGTGGGTTTTCTCTGGGTGCTCTAGCTTCTTTTTATATCCCCCACATTTTCCCATTAGGTAAATTGGCATGTCTACATGGTCTCACAATGAGTGAGTGTGGGGGTGTGTGTGAGTGTGCCCTGTGATGGAATGGCATCCTGTCCAGGGTTTGTTCCTACCTTGCACCTGAGCTTCTGGGATAGGCTCTGGCTGCCTGCGACCTTGAACTGGAATAAGGTGGTTGGAAAATGAGTGAATGAATGAATAAATACATACAAATATCATCAAATAAAAATTTGTGAAGTATATCATAATCATAAAAGTGCATGACAATAAATAATGTGATATAAAAGCATTCAAAGACCCTACCATATTTGTTCTTGTTTGTTTTTGAACTGCATGGTGTGGTAGGAGGTGCTCTTTACAATTTTCAGTTTGCAAATATTTATTCCTTGACCTAACCCATCACCACTATGACTGCTGTGACTCACTGACTCACCAAAAATTGGGTAAATATTAATAGTTATCTTACTTTTATTAATCTTTCTTAAATGTATGTATAGCTTGCATTAATTTCAGTGTTTAATATTAGAAATGTTTGGGGTCTTTATTTAGAAGTTTAGTGATGTTTTTGTGACCAGAAATATGTCATAGAAATATGTCATAGAAACTTAAACTCTTGTGTATATGAATTAGCCTATGGTAAAATTGGTTTCATTATACATCGTTTCACTTAAAGTCACAGTTTGCAAAAACCTATTGTTGAGGTTAAATGAGGACTTACCGTATATTAAAAAACATTTA
>NW_012138302.1:19439708-19442085 GCF_000956105.1 Propithecus coquereli
AAATATTATTTATAACTTTATAGCTAGTTACCAAAAAGAGGACTATACCAGCTATGCCTATTTTTCTCTTGTTAGGGAGGAATTACAAGCATGTTCCACAAGCATGTTCTTAGGGAGCTAGGTAAAAAAAAAAAGTATAGTTGAAACACTGGTGTTCAGAGCTAATCAGAAAGTTTGCTATTCTAAGAAGCATGCTCCTATTTATAACATATAATAAGTATATGTCCACTAGTAGACTGTGCATGAGGCCTTTCTGTGAAAGCCAGCCTCCATACCATCGCGCTGTGGTCCGTTGACACCCGGCTGCTTAAGCTTCTGAAGAAGGAAGCTCTTTAAAGCTGAAGGAAACCAGCTGAAATGATGATGGTCATGAGGAAAAATCAATATAAATCATTGTCTTAGAAAGGAATGAGTATCCCTTGCTCTTATCCTTAACCTAAGCACGCTTCCCCCGAATTTCCTTTTCTCATTAGTGTCTACAACTAATCTGACAAAAGAAGGCAAATTTGCTTTCTGCATTCTGCCTTTTCCAGCATCTATTTGCCTCTAAACTAATCCTGAGACTCAAAGTAGTTATCTTTGTGAATCTTCACCAAATTAGCCATTAGCACACTTCCCTTCTTGAAGCAGGGCAGAAGCCAATATAGTATGAAAATTAGATTTTTTTTAAATTATGGAATGGAACTTGAGACTGGCCACAGCCAGATTGGAAGAGAAGCATTAGACTACTCACCTGGATATTACTTACTCAATCCAAAATTTCAACACGTCCTTACTGCCTCCATGTTCCCAGAAACATCACCTTGGTAACCAATGTTGCTGTGTGGTGAGAAAAGTGCAGGGCAGAGCTGAACTAGCAACCGGCTCACTCACTCCCAGTGGGTGATTCGGATACGCAGCAGCCAGTCAAGCCAAGGCAAGTCACAACGAGCAATAAACAGTGGCTCCCATCCAACATCCAGCATCCAACTGGGTTGTTAGACGGTTTGTCCTTTGGTCGCTAAAGCCTCATATGGTTATATAAGAACTTGTACTGAATGGAAACATACTACCATAGTGAGTGCCTGCTAACAGTTTCAGACAGTTAAGTATTTTGTACACCTTGGCTCTGATTCTGACAATTACCCTTCAAGAGAGATACCACTGTCCCAGATGTATTGGCTAAATAAAGCCAGACATTGTTATCTTGAAAGAATGAATCGAAGTGATTGGAAGGTTTATAGATGGCAAAAGCAAAAAGCATAAAATGAGTGCACACTTCATGGTTAGATGGCATCAGTAACAAAGAAAGGTTTTTTACCTGATAAAAAAAGAATGTGACTTCTGAGGGAGTAAATGGTAGGTTCAAAATGCTGACACTGTCTCCTGGCTCTTTGGTCTAGCGTGGCAGAGGAAAACTAGTAGTAATTAGTGACATCCACAAGGGAGGAGGTTTCCATGGGGCTGGGTCAAGTTTTCTTTAAGGGAGTGTTGTATTAGTAAAGGTTGCCCAGAGAACAAAACCAGTAAGACGTGCATATGCAGAAAGAGAGCTTTGTTTGAAAGGACTGCATAGCACACTTGCATGGGCTGGCAAAGTCCTCAGGGCAGGCCAGCCATCTGGAAACCCAGGGAAGGGTTGCTGTCGCAGTGTTCAGTCCAAAGGCAGTCTGGAGGCAGAATTCCTCCTTCCTCAGGGGGCCTCAACCTTTTCTCTGAAAGACTTCAACTCATTGGAGGAGGCTCACCCACATTACTGAAGGTAATCGGTTTACTCAAAGTCTACTGATTTAAATGTTGATCACATCTAAAAAATATCCTCACAGCAACATCTAGACTATCTTTTGACCAACAGCTGAATACCACATCCTAGCCAAACTGACAAATAAAATTAGCCATCACAGGAAGGAAGAAAGAAGAGAATTAATAATAAGTAAGGTGAAAATATGGGGTAGAGTGAATTTAAGTAGGATGAATGTCCTGGATCAACAGACAGAATGGGTAGAGAAAAAGGAATGAAAGAGTAAAGGCATGAAAGGATCCAAGAGATGAGGGACTGCAGGAATTTGCATTTTGGAGTGGCCTATAATGACAAAGCTAAGAGGCACTGTAGGATTGACATTTCACAAAGGGAAGGCTGGAGCTGGTTAGGCCCCAGTGCTGCTGACGGCCTGAGCAGGTTAGTAGACTGAGTCTTTCTCACAGTTGAAATGGGATGTGGCTGGAGCATCTTTCTGATTTCCTGGTACAGATCTTCCCTCACGAGGAGAAAAGGAATAAATCACCTTAGCAGCAGCCCATCGAAAGTCCCTGCCCTGTGGTCAGAAAGCCCTAACCTCTGTAAGTGGCCCTGAGAAAGACTAGAGTCTTTCCATGCTGCTTGAGTTAAATCTGCTAG
>NW_012138302.1:19442135-19444969 GCF_000956105.1 Propithecus coquereli
AAAATTCAACATTTACAACAAAAACTTTCAAGATCTGAATAGAAAAAAAACTCTCAATCTGGTAAGCATGTCTACAAAAAACCTACAGCTAATGTCATACTTAATGGTGAAATATTAAACACTTTTCCCTTAAGATAGAGACCAAGCCAAGAATGTCTGTTCTCAACATTACCTACCAGTGCACTTTTCCTATCCAATGTAAGCAGGCAAGAGAAAAGGTAGAAATATCAGAAATAAAGAAGTGAAGTTAATTCTGTTTACTGATGGCATAAATGTATACATAGAAAACCCCACGGAACCAACAATAACAACAAAAACAAACCCTCTATCGATGATTAACATGCAAATATTTTCTCCCATTCTCTAGGTTGTCTATTCACTCTATTGATTGTTTCCTTGGCTACACAAACACACACTGCATGTACTCACTATTAAATTGGAACTAATCGATCAATACACATGTGCCCATATGGTAGTAAAACTCAACAGAAATCAAGTAGGTGGGAGGGGAGGCAAGGGATGAGTAAATTTACACCTAACAAGTACAATGCACACTACCTTGGAGATGGGCACACTTACAACTTTGACTGAAACTGCACAAAAGCAAAACATGTAATCAAAACATTTGTACCCTCATAATATTCTGAAATTTAAAAAAACTCTAAAACTAATAAATGAATTTCATAACACTGCTGGAACAAAGATCAATAAACAAAATAAATTTCATTTCAGATACTACAAACTACATTTAAAAAATTAAATTTTAAAAATACAATTTACAATAACATCAAAAATTAAATGTATAGAAATAAATCTAATAAGTGTAGAGTTTATACAATGAAAACTACAAAATATTGTTTAGAGAAATTAAAGAGGACCCACATGAATGGATGGTCACAGATTGAAAGGTTCAACATTTTGTTTATAAATCTATTTCTAAAATTTATCAGTAGATTAAACTTAATTCCAAAATCCAAGCAGGCTTTTTGAGGAAATTGACATAGTACATATAAAATTATATGGAAAACTTCAGGTACAGAATATGCAAACAACTTTTTAAAAGAAGAACAGAGTTGGAAACCTAACACTAAACAATACAATAATCAAAATAGTGTCGTATTGTCAGAAGAACAGTGTTGTACCGACAACTGATTTTTGACAAAGGTGCAAAGTGCAGAAAATTGGAGTCTACTTTTGGACTCTCTATTTTGTTTCGCTGATTTATTTGTGTACCTTTACAGCAATGGCACACTGTCTTGATTAGTGTAATTTTATATTGAGCTTCAAAAAATCAGATTCTACAACTGAATTCTTTTTCAAGAACCATCAAGCGAATATCTAGGGATTTGGAGGAAAGGCAAAACCTTCTTCTGCAAATAACTATTCTCCTTTGGAGAATCCATTTCTGGCTTGCTACTGGATTGTGCTAGAGACTGAATGCCTGATAACGAGACACTAAGCAACCATACAGATCTACAGTGGCTAATGAACATCAGCTGATAGGCTGGTCAGCAGGTCAGAATCTTGGAATAAACTAAATTGAAAGATTAGTGACAGGCAGTCTGGGAATCATGTGTGAATGTACCTCTAAGAATGAGCACAAAGTACGAACGTATTTGTGAACTATGTACATAGTCATCCAAGGAAGCCTTCAATAATCAAGTGCACAAGGCGCCAAAAGCCCATCAGCCTATTTTCTGAGCAGCTCTGGTGCTTGTTTAACGGGCTCGTGTTTGAAACAGCCATGGTGGTGGGATCAAGGTTGTGCATGAGCTCAACAAAATGGACTTTCCTTCCCCACGGCTTCTCTGCCTACTAAAACCACTGATTGCCCAACTGTCAATGGTACAGATTGAATATTAAGTTCCAGATTTGCAACCGTTCTCCACTGATCAATTATCTTGGACCTCTTCCACCACAGACAGAAGACCAGTTTGCCCATAATTAGACAATTATTCTGTATATGTGTTTGCCTTCCTTGGCAAACATCAAGCATCATCAAGCACAGATTAGACATCTTATTGTCATTGATATTCCACACAAAATAGTTTCTGATCAAGAAACTAATTTTGTCATAAAATAAGCACAGCAATCAGCTCCCTCTTGTGGGATTGACCAATCTTACCAAATACTTCTTCACACAGGAGCAGCTGCTCTTGTAGACCATCGGAATGGCCTGTTGAAGACTCAGTTATGTTGCTAGCTGGAAAGCAGCATCCACAAGGCTGCAACACTACCCCATAAGATGCAGTTCTTTGCTTGAATTAATGTCTTGTATGTGGCACTTTTTAATTCTATTGCCAAAATGCATAGTTTCAAGACTAGAGAGCAAAAGTGGAAGCAGTTTCTCCCATTACCATACCCGGTAATCTATTCATTACACTCCTCCTTCTTATTCTCACAATTTTGAGCTCTGTCAGTCTAAATGGCTTCCCAGGGGAGGAATGACTTCACAAGTAGGCCACATCTGTCCTGGTGACATGGAAGTTGAGACTGCTACCTGGCCAATTTGTGCTGCCAGGGTCGCTGAATCAACAGGGAAATAAATAGGGATTCATTTCCAGCTATTAAGGGGAAATAGACACCATTGAGGCAGAGAGAACTATGCCTGGAATCTGGGGAATTCTCTTGGACACATGTAATTACTTCAAGTTCAGGAGTAGGTATTACTAAAGACCACAGTAATACAGTAAAGGCAGGGACACTAAAGACCCAGATGCTTTAGAAATGACAATTTAGTTCTCCCCACCAGATAAAGAACACAAGTCTGCTGAGATGCTGGCTGAAAGAGAAGGGAATCTGGATCAAGTAGTGGTAAATATTATAAATATTAT
>NW_012138302.1:19445019-19446120 GCF_000956105.1 Propithecus coquereli
AAGTTGATTTGCTAGGATTTTACTGAGAATTTTTGCATCTATGTTCATAAGGGATATTGGTCTGTCATTTTCTTTTTTTATTGGATCCTTTCTTGGCTTTGGAATCAGGGTGATGTTGGTTTCATAAAACCTGTTGGGGAGGATTCCTTCCTCCTCCATGTTGTGGAATAATTTTAGCAGGATATGCACCAGTTCTTCTTTGTAGGTATGGTAGAATTCAGGTGTGAAACCATCTGGTATGGAACTTTTTTTTAGGAAGGTTTTTTTATTACTACTTTAATTTCAGTACTTGATATTGGTCTGCTTGGGAATTCCAGATCTCAAAGGAACTAAGAGGGAAAATTCACTCAATCCTTCAAGAATGGCACCAAGACATTTATAAGGGATCCACCCTCATGACCTAAACACTTCCCATTAGGCCCCACTTCCAACACTGAGGAAGATGGCAACTGGATTGTAAAGCACAAAAACATGTTTTCCAACTTGCTGGTGCTCAAGTCTCTGGCTCATTTTAAGGGAAAGTCCTGATCCCACATTCAAAGCACATGAAGCAAGTAGTGAAATTAAATCCAACTAAAGCTGAAACTGCCCAGACACAATTCAAATATAAATTGGATTGACTCAGTTTCCCATATTAGCAACCCGACAAAAGAAGCAGCATATCCTTTTATAAGTAGAATTAGCATTCAATACCTACTGTTCATTAGCATATCAATGTCTAACACATAATCAAAGTTTACACTATCTGTGAAGAAGTAATAAAATATGTCACATTGTCAAGAGAGGAAAAGGTCAATAGAAGCAAACCCAGAGAGATGACCCACATGTTGAATTCACCACTCAAAAACTTTAAAATAACTACGATAAATATAATAAAAGATATAGTTAGAAAAGTGACCACTTGCATGAACAAATGGAAAATTTCTTCAGGTAGATAGATACTATAAAAAACAAAATGAAAATGCTCTATAAGAAAAATATGACATTGAATATAAAGAGTTAATTTGAGGGGATTAACAGCAGACAGGACACAACTGAGAAAGGAGCAGTAAATGTAAAGAGAGATCAACAGAAATTATTTAAACTAAACTTAAAGCAGAA
>NW_012138302.1:19450110-19451689 GCF_000956105.1 Propithecus coquereli
CAAGAGACACACTTTACATTTAAAGACACAATAAGGTTGACAGTAAAATGATTAAAAAGTTATACTATGCAAGCAGTAACCCTAAGACAGGTGAAGTGGTTATCATTATATAAGACAAAATAGTCATTAATGCAGATATATCATTATTTATAAAAAGGGACATTTCATAATCATAAAAGGGTCAATACATCAGGAAAATACAATTATAAATGTTATACACATATTTGTACATACATATGGGATCCCAAAATACACAAAATAAAAACTGACAAAATTGAAGAAGAAATACAAAATTCAATAATTATAACTGGGCATTTCAATTATTGGCATCTCAATAATTGATAGAACTAGACAGAAATTCAGAAAGGATATAAAAAACTTAACATTCTGTTGTCTAACTTGGCCTAACTGACATTTTAGAACACTCTACCCAAGGCTACAGAACACGCATTATTTTCAAGCCCACGTGAAGTGTTCTCCATAATAAACTTCATATTTACCAATAAAACAAGTATCAATAAATTTAAAAGAATTGAAATCATACAAAATTTGTTCTCTGAACATAAAAGTGTTAAATTTGGAATCAATAATTTGGAAGGAATTTTGGGAAATCCCCAAATATTTGGAAATTAAACAAAACAGTTCTCAATAAGCTATAAGAAAGAAGAAATAACAAAAGAAATTTGAAAACATATTGAACTAAAACACAACATATTAAAATTTATGCAACATAATTAAATCAGTGCTTAAATAGAAATTTATATCTTTAGGCACTAATATTAGTAAAGAGTAAAGTTCTCAAACCAATAATCTAAATGTCTACCTTTAAAAACTAGAAAAATAAAAGCTAGTTAACCCAAAGCAACTGGAAGAGAGGAAAAAATAATTCGGAGAAGAAAATGATAAAATAGAAAGCAGAAAAACAATAGAGAAAAGTCAGTGAGACCAAAAGCTGGGTTTTTAAATAACCAACAAAATTGACAAACCTTTAGTCCAATTGACCAAGAAAAAAAAAAGAAGACAGAAATTATAAAAACCAGGAATTAAACATAGAACATCACTACTGACAGTACAGAAATTTTAAAAATGATGAAAGAATGTTATAAACAACTTTTTGCTCACCAACTAAAAATAGACAAATTCCTGGAAAGACTGAAATTGCCAAAAGTGACTCAAGAAGAAAAAGAAAATCTGAATAGACAAATAATAAGAAATTGAATTAATAATTAAAACTATTTCCATAAAGAAAAGTTCTGGCCCAAATGGCCTCCGTGATAAATTCTATTAAATATTTAAAGAAATATTATCAAACATACACAAACGTTTTCAGAAAATAGCAGAAGTGGGAGCACTTCCCAGTTTGTTCTGAGGCCAGTTTTACCTTAATATCCAAGCCAGAAAAAGGCATTACAAGAAAGAAAACTAAAGACCAATATCCCTCATGAGCATGGAAATAAAAACCTCTTTAAAAATATTAATGAATGGAATGAAGCAACACGTAGAAGTGATCATACACTATTACCAAGTAGGGTTCAAAGTTAGTTTAATACAGAAAAATAATAATGTAGTATAAAATAGT
>NW_012138302.1:19451934-19542914 GCF_000956105.1 Propithecus coquereli
AAGGTATTTAGGGTTAGCTTAGGTCATGAGAGTGGGCCTTCATGGTGACATTTATACCCTTACAAAAGAGGAAGAGACAGGAGATATCACTGTCTTCACCTTGTGAGGATACAGCAAACAGCAACCATCTGCAAACAAAGAAGCAGGCCCTCAACAGACAGATCCGCCAGCACCTTGATCTTGGACTTGCAGCCTCCAAAACTGCGAGAAATATATGTTTGTTGTTTAAGCCACCTGGTCTATGGTATATTTTTATAGCAGCCTGAACTGAGTAAGACACCCCCTAAGATTGGAAACAAGGAAGGATGTATGTTCTCACAACTTCTATTCAATATTTTACTGGAGAGTGTGCAAGAAGGCAAGGAAACGTCAGATAGATTACAACAGAAGTAGTAAAACTGTTTTTACTCACGGATAACATAAACCTGTATGTAGTTTACTTTACTAACTTCCCTGCCCTCTTTTCCTTGGAACTATAGCTGCCTGGGGTCAAACTTTACAGATAGACTTGACCATTTGGTTCAGAACCTAATAGAGTTATATTCTATAAAGCGAAACCTAGAACCTGTTCTTGGGAATGACCTGGGCTCATCAGGTCTCTTTCACTCTCACAAAATGTTAATCATGTCATTAAATTTTCTTCTCTTCTACTGATTAAGTATAATTTTAGTCATTATACTTATATCATTGTTTTATAATGAATCATTTATTTGTTTGTCTTTTCCACTAGAAGTTGAATTTCCAGAGATCAAGCGTACTCCTTTACCCTTTAAAAATATCCTCAGCTTTTATATGGTGCCTATTATATGATATGTGTACAAGAGAAGTTTGATGAATGAATAAATAAATGAATTGAACCATACATGATCTAAAATAACTAAATCGAAGGCAGAAATGTATCCAAAGGAGGTGGACAAGATATGTTAAAGATCTGTGAGTCTCCTAATGAGTTTAACCTGTCTCCTGATTTCAGAGTCTCAACCCACCCGACTCTCTTTATCCCAGGTCAGATGGAGCTGAGAACATCCCTGTTCCTCAACTATCTCACTATGATTTCCTCCTGCAAGTGACATCACCACATTCAAGTAGGAATTGTTCTACCTTTCTATTTGTGGGTTTTTCTGGTAAGGAGGCTGCTGGCCAGGCAGAGGAAGAGCAGCCCTTCTCTTTGTCAATGCCCATCCCTATCCCTCTCCTGCTCCAGTCTTTTGACATGAGAAATAGTCTCACCTGAATAACTTAGTGAGTGTCAACCCCGGGGAAGGGATTATGGAAAGTAGGTGGGTAAAGAAGAGTCATCCTAGCCAGGGAGTAGAGAAAACAAACTGATATAAGACAACACATGAAAGGAATTCACATAGTGTTAGGAACAGCCAGAGTTTGGAATAGTGAGAAAGTAATACTATAATAATGAGTACATCTTGCTGAAAGTAGAATTTGAATTGAATGGACCCTGAAGAAGCAGATAGGGGTTAGACTGAGGGAAGTACGTTTTTCTATCCATTTGTTGTGTGCCTTAATTTATTCAACTAAATTCCTATCACTGTTACAGATAATTACTCAGTTTCAGTTTTCAGGATTAGAGTCAATACTGTGATGAACAACCTATGCGTGCATCTTTTCATGTATGACAACTAATTTTCATAGGGAAAATTCCTGAAGCTTTAACGCTCTGACACCTCTGGACTTCCCTAACCAGAGGATAAGCATGCTCTGAGGGTGGGTATGGAGATCCAGGACAGGCCAAAGACATTGGGGTGGAACAATGACAGCATCTTCTATGCCACATAAAGGTAGAAGTAGCTTACGTGGATATATATACAAAATTTCATTTATCATATCAGTAAAAGCTCAGCTAAACATTTCCCTCTTTTATGCTGTTCTTATTCTCCTTTCAGTTTACATTTGGATTTCTAAAATACTTGGCAAGCACAGTAAGGTCTCTAGGTTTAGATAATAAACTAATTGCTCATTACGCATGAGCAAAACATCACCATGAAATACAATTTCAGATTTTCCTATGGCTGAGACTGCCAACTTCAGATTAGCAACTGTAGGCTGGTATCAGTGTTTGTATGATAAAGCTTATAATTAATGGTTGACAGAAATGGGCCAATACTGTCAGGAAGTGTTTTTTGTTTTTATCGTTGTTTGCATTTCAAGGTCTATTCCAAGACACTGCCTGTTTCAGATGGAGCAAGAGAAATTTGCATTTCACCAGGTATTAAAGAAAGCAATCGCGAATTAAATGGAACAATGTTTTCAATTTATTCTAGCATTTTACTTTTTAGCACCTCACATTGGTTGGCATCCTGAATAGCTGGCTTCACTCTCTTAATCTTGTTTTATGCTCACAGATTCCTTAGGGTCATAAAGTAACCAAAAGAAGGGCAAAACCATTTTATAATAAGTTGGAAGTTTTTGTTATCCTTGTGAAACTGGGAAACCTAATTACAAGGCAATAATCCAAAAACAGATCATTTCAGATCAGTTTTATATGTTGGAGAAACTCCTTTTTTTCAATGGGTAACAAGAGTAGAGAGAGCTCTTGCCGGACAGCTCTATACATGGAGTGATAGTGTTTATGGTAGAGCTTTCCAACTGGTGTGCAGTGAATGGGTTTTAGGTGGGCTCCAGGATACTTACCCCTTAGCTTCCATAGTGTCCAGGCCTGGCAAAAGCGCTGGGCACCCTGGGCCAGTATCTTTTTGCCAGAAGTTGATGTGAGGCCCTCATACTGTAGCCAAAGCAAACTGGGGACTGATGGTGGCCCTAAAGCCCCACATCCACTGAACAGGTCCACGAGTGCTCTGTCACTGGCATTGTAGACCACTGCCAAAGAAGGACAAAGAACCCTTGGCATTGTCAAGGCAGTTTCTTTTTTACTTCCTCAGGAGCAAGGCAGGTAATCTAAGGATTTACTATTGGGAGGAAGGATGGGCAGGCCAGACAGATGTCCTAGAAGGCACAGCTTCCTATGGTGACCACAAATATCTATCTTAAGAAACCTCAGATCTTTCTTAACATTTTGCACTTGAAATTCTATGGGAATAAGACTGTCAGTGTGCCAAAAATTACCATTAATGAAGTAAAAGTCTCTCAAAGTAAAAAAAAGAAAAAATCACTTCTGTGAATATAATAAAACAAAGGTACTTTTCTTCAAGGTGACAAGATGAACTCTAAGATGGTACCACCACTTGGTATCTACTCCCTTGTATAATTCCCTCCCCTTGAGTGTGGACTGACCTGTCAACTTACTTCTAACCAACAGGCTACCTCAGTGTTGAGGGATTTCACTTCTGTGATTAGTTATGAAAGATTCTGGCTCACAGCTTGCTAATGCACTCTCTCCCTGCTGGAGTTGATGAAGCAAGTTGTCATGTTGGGAAAGCTTGCAACAAGGAACTGAAGATAGCCCCCAGCTAATAGTCACCTAGGAACTGAGGCTCCCAATAGTCCAAAAGGAGCTGAATCCTGCCAATAATCATGTACGCGATTTGGGAAGTGGATCTTTCCCTATCAAACCTTCAGATGAGACCGCACCCTGGCTGACACCTGAATTAAAGCCTTGTATGAGACCCCGAAACAGAGGACCCACATAAGCCATACCTGGATTCCTAACTTACAGAAACTGTAAAATAATAAGTGTATGCTGTTTTAAGCTGCTAAGATTATAGTAATATTTTATGCATCAAAAGAATGCTTGCAAATCATAAGAAAAATGAACATGTGAATGGAAAAAGTAGAATTATGTTGCAAAAAATGTAAATCAACAATTCACAGAATATACATTGAAACTTTAAAATATTTATTCTCTATGTTCCCTAATTTTCTTAGAATATGAATCAGGGTTGAGGACAAAAAGTTATGTTGGGGGATGTTAACTACAGTATCTACAATGCTAATGTTTTAGAAACAACTTACGATGCTCCTATAACACATCCCCATAGTATAAATATTTCTCTTTTATAGGACTTTTTTTTCCTTATGACATGAAGTTGAGAGACAGAGAATTCGGGTGTAGTATGGGGCCTCCATTAATGCATTAGTGATGAAAACGTTTTCATCTTTCTGTTTGCTGTGCTGGAAGCATTTGGCTTTCATCCTCAAGGTCATCTCTTGGTCATATGGTGACTTCTAGAGCTTGAGCCATTATGTTCTCTTTCTAGGCACAAAGAATGAAAAATAAGGGAAAGGTTAAATGGCACTTGACAGCCAGCTCAGGCCTCTTTAAGAAGTTTCCTCTAAGCTCACCCAACATACCATTTGCCACCGCTTTTCTGCCAGAGATGCTACCATGGATCACAGTATTTTAGATGTGCACGATTGCCACCGTGACACGTTAGGGTGTATCAGTCAGGGGCAGGTCAGGAGGCAGAAACCACTCCAGATGTTCAAACAGGGAAAATTTAACATAAACTATTGTTGCCTAGAAACATCGAACGAGGTTAATTACTCAGTGAACTCTTTGGGGTTTGGAAGTAGTGGGTGAAAGAGCAGGTTTTATCTCTGGGCTAAGGAATAATGGAAAATAAAGGAACTAAGGAGTCAGAGAGTGCCCTGCTAAGATTCAGAGCTCTTTGAATAGGGCATGGCTACCACAGATACAAGCATTCTGCCAGAGGTGAGCAAATGTGGCAGAGGGTTGGCCAGGACTGGTCTTTTGAAGGGGTCCATTACTGCTGAGGATACAGGAAAGCTAAACATGCAAGGGTGTAATGGACTGAACTGTTCTATGGAAGTGGCTTGTCATTGCCAGAAAGTGTGAGCAGGATGGAGTTTCTCAGAAGTGGCTGCTAATAGAAAGCCTATGATCTACATATCACAAGGCTGCTACTGTTGTTGAGTGGAGTCTTCCATAAATATCAACTAGGTTAGATTGAGTTACAGTATTGATAAAGTCTTGCACTAATTTTTTGACTACTTATTCAATCAATTATTGAGAGAGGCAGTTTTGTAATATCCAAATAAATATGTGAATTTGCCTATTTATTCTTTTAGTTTTATCAGTACCTGCTTTGTATATTTTTAAACTTTGTTAGTAGGTATATAAATACTTAAAATTCTTGTGTCTCTTAGATAAACGTTCATTTTACAATTATGTAATGCCTCTCTTTATCCTAGGTAATATTCTTTGTTCTAAAATCTACTTTGCTATTAATATAGCCATTTGAGCTTTCCTTTGATTAGTGATAGACAGGTGTATCTTTCTCTACCCTATTACTTGACCTAATTGTGTCTTTTTATTTAATGTGGGCTTCTTGTGGGCAAATATTTTAAAAACACAGCTTTTTTTTCCAGCATGGCTACTAGAAGCATTTCCACCATGCCTCATCCACTTACAAGGGCCAAAATACTGTGTAGACAATTACCCGTTGAATACATCATCCAAGAGGGAATACAGGAGTTCAACAGAAAAGTGACAGAAAACTCCACATTCTGGAAAGGAGGAGGAAACAGGCAGCCCATGTGACCAGGACCAGCTGAAAGCCAAGAGTGAATCCCATTACAGGAGAGGATGAGTGAGTAGCTTCCTGTGGTTCACTTTCCCACTGGGGAATCATGCAATCCAGGCCATCGGAGTCCACCTTGATTCTCCCAAGCCCCGAATCTAACTTAGGGAGTGGCCAGCAGACTGTGAGAAGGAACTGTTCCAGGAGTTGTCCCCCTAGAACTACGTGCATACAGTAAGATACCATTCCTAACTCTAGCTCTTAACAAGCTATGCATGGTTCCTGGATCTAGTGGTGGTGCCAGTCTTTGGCATTAGAGAAACTCAGGCAGGGGATGGGCTCCTGCATTCAGAGCTTGGAAATGAATATATTGTGGGCTCCAGCCATTGGCACTGGAGCTAGACTCTCCCCTGCACCCCAACCCCCGGAGACCTGAACAGGAGGAGATTTGTCCCAGAGGCTTGATATTAAGCCAGATAGCATCTCCCATAGCCCAGGGATCCTTTAAGGATTAGATGCAATCTGCTGAGTCTGACAGAATAGCCCTATCTGCTGCTGCAGTCAGGATGGTGGGGAAGACCTGCAGAGACTGGGACATGAGAGGGAAGCAAATTCCACTCCCATTGGCCAAAGCTGTGGCTGCTGGGGCCTCCTCTCTCTCCTGGTGCTAAGACCTCAGTGCAGCTTCAATGTCCTTCACCCAAGCATTTAGCCAGAGGCCTGAGGACTGCCCTGCCACCCCTGTGCACCTGCCATTGGGGTCCCTGAGTGCAAGTTGCCCAGTCCAGCTCCACCCAGCTTCAGCTCCCTTTCCTTCCCAAGGCACACTGTAGGATCCAGACTCCTGGGAGTTGACAACCCAATCCACCACCTGGTACACCTGAACACTTCTCCCATAAAACAGGTTGGGCACAAATCCTACTACTACCACTGCACTAATCATCAGGGAAATGGAAATCGAAACCACAATGAAATATTGCCTCACACCTGTTAGACTGGCCATTATCAAAAACCAAAATGACAAGAGTTGGAGAGGATGTGGAAAAATTAAAACCCTTGTGCACTGTTGGTGAGAATGTCAAATGGTGCAGCCATATGGAAAACAGCATGGAGGTCCCTCAAAACGTTAAAAAATAGGACTACCATACGATCCAGCAATCCCACTTCTGGATATTTATCCATAAGAATTGAAAATAGGATTTCAAAGAGATATTTGCATTCCCATATTCATTGCAGCATTATTCACAGTAACCAAAATGTGGAAACAACCTAAATGTTTACCGACAAATAAATTAATAAAGAAAACATGGTATATAAATACAATGGAATATTATTCATCCTTTAGCAAAAAGGAAATCCTGTTATGTGTAACAATACAGATGGATCTTGAGGACATTGCGCTAAGTAAAAGAAGCTATCACAGAAGGACAGATAGTGCATGATTCCACATATATGAGAGGTCTAATGTAGTCAAACTCACAGAAGCAGGAAATAGAATGGTGATTGCCAGAGGGACTGGGGTGTTGCAGTTCAATGGCTACAGAATTTCAGTTCTGCAAGATAAAAAAGTTCTAGAGATCTACTGTACAACATTGTGCTTACAGTTGACAACACTGTACTATACACTTAAAAATTTGTTAAGAGGATTTCTCTCATGTTAGGTGTTTTTTACTACAATAAAAAAATGTAAAACAATAAAACCTCTTGAAGAAAACTTAGAAGTAAACCTTTATAACTTTGGATTAGGCAAAGGGTTTCTTAGCTATGAAACCACAAGTATAATCCATAAAAGAACAAATTGATAATTTGGACCTCATAAAAACTAAAAATTTCTCCTCAAAAAATACTGTTTAAAGAAATGAAAAGACAGACTACAAACTGGGAGGAAAAATTGCAAAGAATATGGCTCATAAAGGACAGAACATGTAAAGAACTCTCAAAACTTGATAATAAGAAAACCCAATAAAAAAGTACAAAAGATTTAAAGAAAGACTTCACCAAATAAGCAATGAAGAATGTTCAACATCATTAGTCCTTATAGAAATATCAGTTAAAACCACAGTGAGATACCACTGCAGGCCTATTAAAATGGCTAAACTTAAAAAGACTAACTACACCAAGGTTTGGCAAGCAAGTGGAAGATTCCCACGCCGCTGAAGGTAATGTACAATGGTACAACTGCTCTCTAAAACAGTTTAGCAATTTCTTAAAAAGTTAAACACACACGTACCATATGATCTAGCCAGCCACCCCTATGTTTTTAACCAAAAGAAAAGAAAGGATATATTCATGCAAAGGTTTACATGACAGGTACACTAAAAGCCTAGGCTGTGGTATACAATTCATCCAAGTAACAAAACCCAATTTGTACCCCCTAAATCTATTAAAATACAATTTTTTCAAAAAACAGATGTTTATATTAGTTTTATTTGTAACAGCCATAAAGCAGAAACAACCCAAAAGTTCCTCAATGGGTGAATGAAGAAACAAACTGTGGCATATACATGCAGTGGAACATTACTCAACAATAAACAGAAACGAACAATTGGTGCACGAAACGACATGGATGAATCTCAAATTAATTATGGTGCGTGAAAGAAGCCAAACAACAACAACAACAACAACAAAAGAGTACATACTGCATGATGCCGTTCATATAAAGTTTTGGGAATTCTCAGCCATTACCTCTTCACATATTGCTTCTCTCCCATTCTCTGATTCTTCTTCTTTTATGTTTACTATTAAGGTGCAGTCAGAGCTCTGTAAGTGGAGTGAGGCTTGTGGACAACCAAACTTTGTCAGCTACCAGGAAACCAACCATTTTTCTGGAGCACCTCTCCCTTAAAAAGGCACAGGATATAGAAGGCTTTACATAGGTAGACAATACAGGATAGACACCTCCTATCCTGGATTTCCGAATGTGGCTTGTTTAATATCTTTTAAAAGAAACATCTGTTTTATTTTGCTTGTTTGTTGTCTGTTTGATTGGCTGGCTTTTGCCAAGTTATAAATACTGGCTAAAGGCCATTCTGCACACGAGGGGAGGGTGCAAGTCGAGTGTTGAATGTACAGACCTTCAACTCCTCTGTTGTCTACCCCACCTTTAATTCCCATTCTTCGTTAAGCATAGAGTCTCAGGCCTTTCTAGAATTTAACCAGGGAAGTTGACTGCCTTTAGCTGTGGTTTCCTTGGAATTGAGGTTGCTAATAGGGAGCTGGTTCCTTCTCATTGTTCAGGTTTCAGCTCCAATGTCACCCTAGAAAAGTCTACCATGGTCGCCCTATCTAAGAAACCTCATTTCAGTCTCACTCTCTGTTATATTTTTCTATTTCGTCATCCTCACAGCATTTATCACCATCTGAAATGATTTTGTTACGGGTTTATTATTTACTTTCCCTACTAAAATGTAAGCTCATGGGAAATTTTGTTTGTCTCTTCACAGCTGTTTCTTCAGTGCCTCTACTAACACCTGTAACATGAGAGGTGCTCAGATATTGATTGAATAAAGACATAATTATAAGACACGGGGCAGGATGGGGAGGTAGGTGCTTCAGCTCCAACTCAAAGTTCAACTAGTGCAGGATCAGCCCCATTCCCAGAACTTCTCCTCATGCAAAACTCAAATTCATTCGTCCCTACCCAAGCCTAGAAAATATAAGAGGATATGATCTCTCTATCACCGACCCTAGCCTCAACTCCAGTTCCTATGTTCCTAGTGTGTTAATTGCAATATCTCTGTGGTACATTTCAGATTCACTGTTTCTCACCTGTCTACATAGGCATGTTTCAGAAAAACAGAATAGGTAAGAGCCTACTAAGAGTAATAAATATGAAATTGAAGACAAATTTCCTCTACTTGTAACTTACGATAAAACGTGTTCTTTACCCCAGGGCAGGAGTGTGCCTGGACCGTGACCCTTCGTGGACTCATAATCCAAAGCCTGACCCTCTGTGCAAGGATCCAGACAGGACAGCAGTCTCTCCAGCATCAGAAGAACTGTCTCAAAGGCATCTGTGCTGTCCGCCTCAAATATGTGTAACACAGGATGTCAGACTGGTAGTTCAGCCTCAAACCTTTTTTAGGCTAAGAGATGGTATAGGTGAATGAATAAGTAATAAATAAAATAAAAATTTGTTTGTCCTCTGGTATTTTATTAACCATGAGTGGACACCCTGACCTAGAGAAACACAATGAAGAGAAGTTGGATAGAACCACCAGGTGTATTCCTTTGAAAGCCAAGCAGTTTGAGCTATGAAAGTACAGGAGTGCCATCTAGAGACAACACCAGTACTGCAGCGTTGTTAAAGGCTGCTCTTACAACGTGAAATTTGCTCTTGGAAACCTTAAGTGATGGGAAACCTTATCATCACAGCCTGATGGATCTTATCCTATAGTCAATGATCGGCAGTAAACAAGTTTTTCACATCCTAAGTCAAAATCTGCCTCCCCCTTCCCTGACCACTGCAGATAGTAACTTCCCCTTCTCTGACAGATTCTAGTGTATTTTCTTTAACATTTAATCAGTGCCAAGTCAGAGCACTTTCTCTCTTCAACAGACACTTTCCTTGACATATTCTTTGTGCCAGACTCTGTGCTCAGCAATGGGACTGTCTGCTGATTCACAAGTTAGTCCCTAGACTGGAAGGGACATTGTCCACCCCCTCACTCCCCATGACAGGAATATCTTGTACAACATCTCTGAAATGTGCTCCCTACCCTTTCTAGAACCACATTCTCTGAAGAGCACATCCCACCATCTCTAAGACAGGCGGACACTGCAGGCACAAAACTCTATGCAGTGGAAACCATGGGTTTGGAAGTCAATGAGACGTACTACTGAATCCTGGCTCTGTCATTTATGAAATGTGCAAACTACTGAAACTTGGGCTAATTACTTAATTTCTCTGAGACTAGATTTCCTAGTTTCTTAAATGAAATGCTAATACCTACCTATGATGTCATGGTAAGGATTAGCAATAGTATTTATTATTTGTATACAACCTAGCACAATTCCAGAACAAAGAAAATGCTAAGAAAATGTACGCTTTTATTATCATTATGATAATAATAAAAATTCTAACTATGAGATTAAGTCACCTACTTTGCAAAATTGTTGTGAGGATTAAATTATGTGCACATGTAGGATAGACTGCCAGGCAAGACAGAACTTAAATTTTTTTTTTCATCATGAGAAACTGTCGGTGGCTTCTATTCTGACAGATATTGTTTTATCGCCTTGAAATATTTAATACATATTTGATTTTCCCTGCAACACTTTAGTTTCATCTCTTAGTTATTGCAAACAAAAGACCACAAGGTACACACTGAGGTGTGGGATAGCTGTCACAGGATTCTTTAATGCTTACAAATACTGTCCTTTGCAAAATGTCCCACGATTTGGCTACTTGGGAGAAAGAGCTAAATTTGCACAGGGTCGGGCCAAGCTCTTCCCTTCTGACAATCATCGCGATTAGATTTTCTCTGCTAGATGGAGTACATTTGAAAACATCACCAAGCGGTTTACACTACATGATGTTCATGAAAAAGTCAAGGAAGGTAGATACTATAGGCAAGTAGGCCCTGAGCAATTAAAAGTAAAAGTGATGTAAACTATTTCTATGCCTCAGATTGGTCCAGGGGGTCATTCAAGCTATACATGTGCATCATTGCATCTGGTACATGGTAGCACTCAATCAGCGGTGGTTCTTATTACTGGTGTTGCTGTTCCACGTGGTTTCTTGCTAATCCAATCCAGAGCTCATGTCATCTGGCAGCAGTCTCATCTGGGCTCAGTTAGCAACCTTTCTGCGAATGCACACTCAGTGGCTAAGCCAGACCCTGTGACGGTGGAGGGAGAGACTGCAGGGCAGGGTGGCCAGGCCAGGCTGCCAGGACAGACACGACTCATAATTCTAAAATATTCTTCACATACCCTCCCTTTCAGTTCTTCGTTTTCTCCAGCAGGGAGACATTAGAGAAATGCCTCAAAACGATGCTTGCCTTTTGGACATTTCTAATCGGAGCAACTTGCTCTAAGTGACGTGTCTAAGGAGTAGCTACTCAGGCTGTAGGTTATTTGTGCTTTACTTTTCCCATTCCAGTGTTAAATTTCTTACACAGAATACAGGGAGAACAAACAGAGAAGGGAATGAAATAATAGTTCTTAGGGATGTGACAAAATCCAGAGGCCTCGAATCATCTCTTGTGTGTGTTGCACTTTCTCTCCCAGTGGACTTCCTGTGTTTGCTACATGAATAATGCGCTCTTAAGTGCTGAAACAACACAATGGTAACCTTAACAAAATGGCAATCGGAAGGTAAACTGCCAGTATTAATTTGCATCTCAACAGTGCAGCTTTCTCTATAATGCACATTTAATTACATCAGAGGCGTGGGGAATAAATCACATTCCCCTCGCCTACGGTTGGGATCCCTTTATGGATGCGAACATCGAGATCTATCTTCAGGTTTATTGGTGACAAATATCAGCCCATTGTCCTAATGGTGAAATAACATCGTCTACTACTACAGGGTACAAATTAAATTTAGTGAAATTCCTCAAAAACAATCTCTGAATCACAGACAATAGGAGCAGGAAGACTCCAGAAAACTAAGCCGTGCCTGACTCTCAGCCCCAGAGGCACTCTGGGTCACCCAGGAGGCTGTCAAACAATGCAGTGCGCAGGCTCCACCTCAAACTATTAAGTCAGAATCTCTAGGGATAAGGCCCACTTGTCAGTATTTTGTAAAACTTCCCAGGTGATTAATAAGTGCGGCATGGAATGAGCACCACTGGTACACATCAACCCCATGATTGCACAGGCAGAGGCTTTGAGCCCCACAGCGGAGGGTAGCTGGTGTAGGGTTCCTGGGGCCGCAGCTGGAGTACCCGGCCTGGAGCCCCAGGTTCTGCCCCAGGGCCCCTTCCTGCCTTGGTACCTCCTGCCTTGGCTTCCTCTTCCCCGTCTCCAGGTCTCTGCTTCTTTCACTAGCTCATCAGACGTGTGTGGAGCACCTACATATGCCAGGAAACCCGAGTCCTGGAGTATCCTCCTACCGCTTACTGTAGCCAGACCTTTTCCACTGTGGTCTTTCTCTTAGCCTTCCTAAAAGGCATTGCCTCCTGCGAGCTTCTGACTAATCCAACCACAAGAGGGAGCCAAGAGCCCCCCTGTTTCCTGTATAAATCCACAGATTGGGCAAATCGAGCAGGAGGCACCCAGGTTGCAGCAGACCCTCAGGGAGAAACTGAGGACTGTAAGCAATGACCTCTGAGCGACCTCGCAGTCCTGAGACGCTGGGCTGCCCACCTGAAGGAGGCCATGGGGACCCCAAATAGAGCAGGCTTTCCGGGCAGGCACCTGTGTCCTTATCCGCTGAGCGTTGCCTCCGACCGCCAGCTGTAAAACAGCCGCAGAAGGCGGTGTGCGGATCCCCTGAGGCCAAGTCCACAGTGCACCTGGACGAGAGCAAGCGCCCATCAGGAGTGGATTCCGTCTCCTAACGCCCCCCCACCCCTGCCTTCTCTCCCCGCTTGCCTTCGTCCTCATCCTGGTCTCTTTCCTTTTCCACATACAAGCCACATAGCGCAGGGAGAGCCTGAGCCCCGAGCAGCCACACCTCCCCAGGGGAAGCCATTCATGATGTAGCTTTCCCTGCAGGGACCGTCCTGCCAACGACAAACTGCAATCTGTACGTGCTCCAGGTATGAGAGGGACGCTGCCTCAAATGGCCCCATTTGTCACAAGCCCTTCCCCAGATAAGCCCTTGGTCAGGGCATCTGAAGCAGGAGCCCTGAGGACCTGCAGTGTCCTCACTTTGCCCTCCCCTCCCTCCCTGGCCGCCCAGCCCCAGACCTCCGGCCTCTGCTGAGCTCCCCCAGGTCCGGAGCCCCGCTAGGCAGGCTGGCCCTATTTTAAGCTGAAACTTGGCTCTCCCCCCAATGCTTCTGCCTTTGGCCCTTCAGAGATTTGGAGCCAGACATGTGCCCCTGAGTCTTGCTCCTTCAGATTTTAGCCAATTAATTCCTGCCCAACTTGGTGAGACCTCTTCCAATTTGTAGCCACTATACCTGAAGATGCCTGGTTCAGCATGGTGCCCAGGGCCGAGGGCTAGGGGACACTCACGAGCTTTGGTCTGAACCACAGCACACCTGTGGCCATGACAGCATCTGTCAGCCTGCTCTTTCCTGTCCACCTGGTGGTTTCTCTGGTTCCCAGATCCTTTTCCATGAATGGTGCATAAGATTGAGCTCCCCGAATTGGGTGTTTATAGTTGGGGGCTTGGGCCTAAAGGCAAATCAGTTCCATCAGCCCCCCACACACTGTCCCATTCCCTTTGCCTCTTCCCCGTCCCTCTTCCCAGCACGCAGGTTGGTGTCACACAGGGCTCAGCTTGCAAAAACCACTTATTGAGATTCCAACTCCTAGATTATTTTTCAAGAAATGTAAATCATTTCTCAAATAGAAAGCCATGTTCCTACTCTCAGCCCGGCACCACCAGAGTTGGACTTGACCAGTAGGTGGAGTGACTGTTTCCTCCCAGGGCTGTGGATGAGGACACACCTTCCACACTGATCCTTCTTTCTCCCCTGTTCCCAGTATATAGACACACAGACACACAACACACAGACACACAAAGACACATACGGACACACAGAGATACACATACACCTAGACACACATACAAAATACACACAAAGACACAGATATACATACCGAAACACACATACCCACAAACACACACAGACACACAGAGAGACACATACATAGAGACACACACACAGACATGCATACAGACACACAGAGGCACACAGAGATACACATATACATAGATACACATATAAAACACACACAGAGACACACAGATATACACACATACAGACATACACAGAGACTAACACAGATACAGACACACACAGACACCACACAGATATACCCCCCCATGCACACACAACTGCCTTCTCACCCAGCTAACAATCTCCTCAGGCACGGACACTGGCCCTGGTTCACTCGTGTGACCCCAACAACGTGCCTGGCACCTAGTACGTGCTCAATAAATGCTGACCTGAGCAGAGCCACAGGGGAGGCAGTCCAGCTATCACAGCCACTTCAAGCAGCAATGACAAAAATGAGTCCTGTGTTTCCTGCTGATTAAATCCTGCATAGAAAGTTCTAGGTAGAAGATTTAAGATTGTAAAACCATTTCTGAGACCCTCCTGCCTTCCTTTCCCACAAAGCTCAGGCTCCATCTTGATCCCAATCGTGTGGCCCCTCACCTCTGGGCTGCAGCCTCTTGATGGGGAGGAGGGCCCAGTATCAGGCAATTCTTCGGGAGCTTTCCTGCTCCTTCCTTGGCCTACCTGTGTGCCCTCAAGACACCTGGAGTCCTGGGGAACCCCGTCTTCAGGCAGTGCCTGCCTCACTGAGAGTCCTTCTGCCTGAGGGTCTCCTGAGCAGTGCGGTAACTCAGGTTTGCGTGAAGCCGCTGAGCCCACAGCCTGCAGCACCGCAGAGCAAGAGGGCCCCAGGCACACTGAGCGCAGCCGGGACAGCAGGTCCATGTGCTGTGTCAGGAAGAGTCATAGGAGCCGAGCCCAGTGTCAAGAGGACAGCTGTGGCTGTCAGGGACACCTCAGAGCTGGATTGACTCATGTCAGGACACACACTCATTCATTCATTCTAGAAAAGAGATATTACAGAATATGGTCAAAGAAAAGGGTCTAGAATCACACAGAAACTGGCTTTAAATCTCATCTCTGTCACTAAAAAGCTATGTGACCTTGGGAAAGTCACCCAAACTGCCCCACTCTCATTCAACTGTAAATTCGAGAATGATTATATCCCTCTCTTAAAGGTTGTTTTGAAGATTAAATGAGGTAATATGTGTAACATACTTATTTAACCCTCACAAAAGTCTTACAAGCTAGATACTGTTATCCCCATTTTACAGATGAGGCAACTGAGGCACTGAGGGGAAAGGAGGTTCCAAGTTTGCACAGCATGCCACTGGCAGAGGTGAGACACTGGATACAGTTCTATCTGACTTGTCAGACTCTGCTACTTCTCAGGACATGTGGGATTCCCTGCTGTCTGGGTGCCCACCCTTGCAGGGCCAGGCATCACCATGGCCAGGAAAAACCAGCCTCGGTGCCCTCAGAATCTGCGGTTGCTCCCTTTCCTGGAGTCCTCTGCAGCACCAAAAACTGACTTTTCCTGGCTAGGTTTCCTAATAGGTTTGAGGAGGACAAAAGCCCCACATCGTGCCAGTAACATGTGCATCAGTAAAGACCGCCTTGCTCCGTGTCAGCAGTGGGCAGGTGCTGTCTCCCAGCCTGAAGCTGGGAATGACCTGTGCAGCCCTCTCCTGCTCCAGAAACTCACTGTTCCAGGCCTGTGGGCAGTGAGCGCCCTGTGCTCAAAGCAGGCGTCTGGTCCATCGCTCTGCCTCTGGCAGCCGGAGACACTCGTCCCAGTGTGACTCCTTAGGCACTCTCAAGGGGCCCCAACCCAACTCACCTCCCCTCTCCCCCCCCCTCAGCTCAAGACAGGGGCCTCCTTGATTTCTCAGCTTCCCCTTCCTAGAGGACAAGCGCCTCCTGTCCCCACCCCAAGCATTCGTCTGGAAGTAGCCATCAACATCACAAGCAGAAGGTAGATTTTTATGACTCTGACAGATGGTGAGAACCTAAGAATCACCTTAGGTAGTTGTTTAAAATTATCCCCCTGCACGAGATTTTGATTCGAAAGAGCCTGAGGTGAGGCCCAAGAAACTACAAGGTTAACTGTGGGGACTCCAGATGCCAATGCTTGGGGGCCAGGCTGCTTTAACGCCCCTGGCTCAGCTCGGGACCAGGGGCAGGACACTAGCCACTAAAACTCAGCCAGGACCTCCGAGGTGAAACTGACAAAGCGCAGGCTTCCACATCAGGCAAAACCGGTTCACATCCCAGCTGCACCATTTCCTAGCCATGCGGTTGGGGTCCAGCGACTTATCATCCGAGAGCCTCAAGACCCTTCCCTGGGACCCCTCCCTGGTGCCTATTTTTAGGTTATCGTGAGGATTAAGTAAGGTGCTGCATATCATCTGAATGGCCTAGAGCATGTGAAATCAGACTCCCTCCTTGCGTCTCCACCAGGGAGATCTCATGCCGCGTCTGTGGCTTAGCATTTGTTGAACACACTGAGAATATCCGGTCTGTCTCTGTCCTCAGTAGGCTGTGAGCTCCATGAGGATGGGGTCGTGATTGAGCCCTCTTTCTATTTCCAGGGCCAAATGCAGAGTCCAGCACACAGTAGGGTCTCTGTGAGTTGTAGGTCTATTGAAATAAAGAGAGAAGACATTCAGAGTGTTCTTCCATCCTGGAGCCGCAGTCAGTTCATGCAAGAATAAAACCTACCAGTGTTCTCTGAATAACTACTTAGTACCAGCCCTGTGCTGGGGGCCCAGCACACCTCACTTCTAATGCTTATTCCGTCCCTGTGGGTATAGATTGCTAACTCTGAACCCCCTGCCCCACCCCCCCACCACACACACACTGCTTTTTTTTCACTTAGGAGGTGACTATGGTTCAGAAAGACAAGGTATCTTGCTGAAGGTCGTGCAGCTGGAGGATGTCAGAGTCAGGACTGGCACTGTTACCCCAAAGCCTGTCCCTCCTCAGCATAGCGACAGCCTCTGCTCCACAACCGAGAACTAACCCCTTTGCCTGCAGCCCCTTCCCCATTGCCAGGACGCGTGGAGGTCAGGGTGAAAGGCACGGCAGGAGCCGGGCAAGCCTCAGGGCCTGCAGCGCGCCTTGATGCCCATCTGATATGTACTCATCTAAAACTCTCCACAGACCGAAGCCATAAAACCGTAGCCTTATTTAGTGTCTCTCCAAGTCCAACTCCGAGGCAGCTTCACAACTCTTGGCTAGCAATATTATCTCAAATAATTCATGCAGACAGCTGTGTAACCAAGAGGAGAGATAGATGGATCCTGGAATGCCCCTTTGCTGTAGATCACAACCCCCCACTCCTGTCCCCTCCCCCCGGCTGCCCGGACAGAGAGAGGTCAATGATTAATTATGCTAAGATAAACAGAGTTAATTTTCTTCCTGGATAAAACTAATTACAACTGTGTTTGTTTTGGTAGGACACGGAATTACTGTCCCCGGTGACAAATCTTCCTAATTGAAAAGAGTGTTTATTTTAAAGGGGTGGGGGTTGGGGTCACTAAACAACAGTTGGCCAGTATTTTCCCCATTTTTCATTTGAAGAGGGACAGTGATTAGGCATTGGCCTCAAAGGAACATGCAAAATCCCTTTCTCTGTGTCCCCCTCCTTCGAGCCTGTTTGAGAACCTCAGCAACAGCGCGGGGAGGCGGAGTTGGCAGTTTGGGGGTTTCTGAGAAGAGGTCCTTCCCTGTGGGTGGTTACCTTTTAGAGGGTGGTGAAATCAGGGTGGCAAATCTCTGGCACCCCAGTAAGGAGCAAAGAAGGAGTGTTTTGAATCCCACCACCCACCAGCGTCGTACACTATGGGAGGACATGTAACCAAACTCACGTAGGTTCTTGTAGTCTTTTGTTCGGGTCAGTGTCCCTGCCAAGGCAATGGGGATAGAGAAGGGAGAAGCAGAGTCCCTGCCCTTGAGGAGGTCGTGACAGGGAACCATTGCTTATGTGTGAGGTGCTGCGGGAGCAGAGGCAAAAAGCCGGGGAGAAGAGGTGGGCAGGCGGAGAAGATGAAGAGCTTCCACGCAGAGGCCCAGCGTGGGCAATGGCGGCAGGTATGGGTGTGTTTCGAGAGCTGTACGGAACCCAGAGTGCCTGAGATAGCGAGGGAATGGAGGCAGCAAAGACACTGGGTGTTTGAATCATTTCCCAGGGCTTCCATATCAAACGACCACAAAGTGGGTGGCTTAAGACAACAGAAATATATTGTCTCACAGATCTGGAGACTGGAAATCCAAAATCAGGGTATTGGCAGGGGCATGCTCCCTCCAAAGACTCAAAGGGAGAATCCTTTTCTTGCCTCTTCCAGCTTCTGGAAATAGCCCCAGGTGTTCCTCGGCTTGCGGCAACATGACTCCGATCTCTGCCTCCACTTGACATGGCCATCCTCACTCTATGCCTAGGTCTGTCCACATTTCCCTCTTCTTATACAGATTGCAGTCATATTGGCATGAGAACCCACCCTAATCCAGTGTGAGCTCATCTTATGTGATTGTATTTCAACCACTCCTTTCTCAAATAGGGTCACACTCTGAGGTATCAACGGTTAGGACTTCAACATACCTTTCTGGGGGACATCATTCAGTTCATAACAAGTTACAAAGGATGCCTTTGGGAGTATGAAGTTTACTCTGCAAACAGAGGGAAGGGCTGTAAGTGATGGAGTGGGCTGGTTTGTTTGTTTTGCTTAAGAAGACTCCTCTGGGTGCAATGTGTGAGCATGACCCAAACAAAGTAGGAAGCCCAGCTGGGTAAAACGTTATAATAATCCAGGTGAGTCTTGATCATACCTGAAGTTTGACAGTAACAGAAAATGTGAGTTGGAGAGAAAGGAATCTATGATGGGTGCTTAGAGGGCCAAGATCCTCTGACTTAAAGAATGTGATTACTGGGATGTTGGAGGAGTGAGAGATATGGGGGAGTCAGGAATGACTTCAGGTTTCTTTTTTTTTTTTTTGAGACAGCATCTTGCTCTGTTGCCCAGGCTGTTGCAGTGGCGACATCATAGCTCACTGCAGCCTCGAACTCCTGGGCTCAAGAGATCCTCCTGCCTCGGCCTCCCAAAGTGCTAGGATTACTGGTGTGAGCCACCACACCTGACCAACTTCAGGTTTCTGATTGAGCAACTGAGCAGGTTGGAGGGGAAATGGGTTCCAATGGGGACGAGTGGCATTCGAGCTGTCTGATCAGAGATGTTCATGAGGCAGTGCGATGTAAAGGTCTAAAACTCGTAGAAACCCTTTCCTCTGGAGATACAGATTTAGAAGCCAGCAAGACACAGATGATCATGAAAGCAGGAAAACGGACAATACTCCAGAGAGACCACATGGAGTGAGAAGGAAAGACGGTCCAGGATAGAAGGCCGAGGACCCTGTCACATAAGAGGTAGAAAGAGAAGGGGAGATAAGGGATTAGACTGAGAAGGTGCAGTCACCGGGCTGGGCAGAACATCAGAAGCAGCCACGAGGTCTAATTTCTCAGACTTCCAACCTCAAACCAAAGTCGCCTCCTGCCATGTGCACGCTGCAGCACTGACCCCCACTGCACCTTCTCCTGGATGCTGGTTATCCACCATGGGGTGTGTGTGCGTGTGTGTGCGTGTGTGTGTGTGCACAGGCATGTGTGTGGACTGTCCCTCCACCCAAACTCTGCCAGCAACTTGAGGGCTTTGTGGATCATGTCACTGTCCACTCCTCTTGGCTTCCTCATGGCCTCCCCGAAAAGAGTTTAGTGCAAAGCAAGTGCTTATTGATAAATACGTGAATAAATGTGAATAATTAAACCACCACCAAATATGCATTTAGTACCTATTACGGGTAAAGTTCTCTAACAGGAACCTAATATTGGGCCCAAAATAAAACAGGTGCTCACTCAATGTTGATGAAAGGAAAGGAAGAAGGGGAGACCCCAGCCAGCAGTCGGGACTATGTAGAGCAACCGCAGTGAGAGGCTCTGTGAACCCGGCCGCAGGACTGGGTGGTTGAGACAGGGAGGAAAGAATAGGAGGCTGGGAGCGGGGACACCTAGATGCTAGTCCCCTTCTCACAGTGATGCCCTGTGTAAATCGCTCAGCTTTCTGGGCCCAATTTGCCCTTCTGTAAAGTTAGGGGTTTAGGCTATAGATTTTCCTCTGTGAGGCTGGAGTTCAGCTTAAAAGCGCTAAAAGGCAGAGGGAGAACAGGGAAAAGGCAAACTCTAATTCTTTCCGACCATGACACACAGAAATTCCGTATGTTCTCTCATGTAATCATTATCCCTGTCTCACAGAAGAGAAACTGAGGCTCAGAGTTTTGATTTGTCCAAGGACTGTGAGAAGACAGGAGCGCGGGGCACAGGGACGCGCCAGAACGGGGAGGCCGGGCCAGCATTGTCGCCCTCACAGTCGAGGATGGCAGGGAGGCAGCATCACCGGGCAGTTAAGACAGGGCTTCTGAAGACAAGCCGCCCCAGTGTGAATCCTGATTCAGGCAAAAACGCGACATTTCGCACAGTTTCGAATTATTTGGGGCTTGGAGTTGCTCCAACAGCAGCAAGAGGCACTGACTCAGAGAAACTTCCCGTAGTTTCCCCAAAAGTATTTTCAGATCGCTGGGCTAGAGGGGAAATGACAGCTGATAACCACAGAGAGCTGCGGTCAGCAGGGCGGAGGAGGAGGAGCAGGGAGGAGGAGGGAGGAGGCCTGAACTTGGGCTCCTGTGAGCAAGTCCTCTGCGGCCTCAGGCTCCCTATCGTTCATGCCGGAGCAGTGAGCCCTAAGGTCGCTCTCCACTCTGACGCCCGTAAAACCCCTCACTCTCTGATTTCCGGGAGCCCAGGCCGGGGATCTGTGCTGCACAGCTATGCGAGTCATGCTTGCGTGTGGCGCCGTTCTCTGGAATTCCCTAAGGCCGCGGCTTCCAAACGCAGATCCCTGCTACAAGCAGAATCATAATCACCTGCGGCGCTTTATAACAGTGTGTCTGCCTGGGCCCCCCACAAAGCCCACGGCATCAGAATCTCAGAGGAGGAGCCCGGGCATTTGTGATCTTAGAACTCTCCCAGGTGAGCCTGGTGCTCGGAGCCGCTGGTAGAACCGGTTGTGCGGCTGCCTCACCCGCGGTTCCGAAGCAGCACCTGCCGCCTGGTGCACACAGAAGGTACTGCAGGGACCCCGCGGGGCCATGTGCTCACGGCACAGGGTGGAAGCGGACTCTGGGATTCCTCATCTGCGTACCCAGCTGTCCGACAGAGCCAGGCTTCAATCCTCCCTCTGACACCTCCGGCAATGTATCCAGAGGTGTACTTAGCAAAACGCTGGGCAGAAATCCAGTGTCAAAAGGGGGTTCTCTCCAGGAATAGCAAAAAATTTCCTCTTCTTTCTCTTGTGAATGGGGAAAGTGTTTTTTGCTAAGCAAAGATATATTTCTTGGGGTGGTTATGGAGATAGAGTAATGACGGATGGGGGCAGTAAAGACGTGGAGGAGAAAAGAAAAGCCTGTGTTTGGGTTCGTTTGGACTTTTTCTTTCAGTGGAGAGGAGAACTTACTGAGTCATAAAGGGCAGACGCTGACAATGGCTACTCCTAGATGGAACGGGACGCCTGCCACATGCTGATCAAGGGCTTCCTCTATGTTAACACTTTGCTCCTCACTTCGACCCAAGAAAATGGGTGCGATTATCAAGCTCATTTTACCTGTAAGGAAGCTAAAGCACAAGGTTAAGTGACGGATTTGATGCCTCTCACCTGGACGTGGTCCTGTCCGCTGAGCCAACATTTATTTCACCTGTGTAAAACGGATGTTTTCCCGTAATGTCCCCCTTCCTCACCCACCTCCATCCCAGCAGCTAAACTGTCCTTGCCTCCTTAGGAAATGGGCTGACAGAAAATAGCTTAGGAAAATGGAAAACACTCTGAACACAGAAAAAATGTTTACATAAGCAAGAGAAAGAGGAAAGGATTTAAAGAGAATGGGGTTTTCTGTGAACTGGAGAGACACGTGAAATTTCTATACTCTATGTTTAGGCAAATCAACGGTACCTCAGTTTCCCTCATCTAAAATGGGGGAAACATTACAAATTAGTACATATCTTATAGGTCGTGAAGAGCAAATGAGACAGTGTGTGTACAGCACTCAGCACAGTGCCTGTCTCAAGCTGTTGTTAGCAGGTCGGATATAACCAGTTCACTGAGAAGCCTCAGTGTGCTGGGGTATAAGTGTAAATAGTTCCATTTATTTCCTCCAGCCACTGCAGTTAACCAGGACCTGTTCTATCTCAGGGTCATCTCCTAATGACACCTCCAGGCAGATCCGTTGTTTTCCTGTCAAGATCAGTTCCCGAGAGTCCCATCCCGTCCAGTTCACCACTGCAGTCTCATATCTAATTTCAGTGGCATCCGTTCTCCTTGCTTCAATATTGGCCAGACTTGTACCTCACATTACAAGAGTGGATATGGTCTTGACTTTTCCTCTTCCTCCTTTCTTTTCTGGCTCTACTGCCTCTCATGTTAAGGGAAGAAAGGGAATCAGGAGAGATAGTGGAGGTCACCCTAAATAAGTAGCTGCTTGTCATTGTGGACAGAGGCCCCTCCCCTGGCGTGATCTGCTTCCCTCTGTTGCAGGTGGCCTCTGCCAACATGTTGGTCTCTTATTAGAGAAAGTGGCATAAGAATTATATGTTTTTGGAGGCAAATGTTCATCTTTATGCCAGTCCCCTCCATCACTGAGGACCCCACAGAGGGGTAGCTCTGTCTCCGTCTGTCCTAGTAGTGGTCTGTGCTCCCAGCTTCCCCTCTGGCTGGATGTGCCCTCATCTGGCCCACAGCCATCAGAGCTTCCATCTTCTCCTCTACCTTCTGTTCTTTCCTTATAGTGGAGCCCTGATGAACATGGAGGTCTTCTTCTTCACTCTCCAAGGGCTGAAGGGAAGTTGGTGAGGTGGACACAGAGCAGAACAATATCTCCTTCCCTGGAAAAATTCACTAGAGTGCCTCTCTCCCTTCAGAAGTGGGTTGCTCCGCCAAGCTCCCAGACATTAGAAATCTGCGGTAAGAAGTGGATGCCAGGAGGTTTGCACTTTTGACCAAGATGAAGTTACAGGGACTGGATTTACCCTCCTTCCTGAAACAAAAAACCATAAACACAGAATATCAGAAACAGCAATTTCAAGACACTGAACATAAGACAACAAAGGATAGTGATCCCTGAGAGATAAGAAACAAGCAGGTAAACCCCAAGATTGCCTCAGCTTGCTGCTGTCAGAGAGTTCCCAGGCTTGGAGCAAGGGAGAGAAATCGGAGTGGAGCCCAGTAGGATCCTTAAACGGAGGCAGTCAAGCTGGGAGCTGGGGAGACCACATGGGCTATAGTTCATGGACAGAGTAATAAAAGGAAATAGCCATGCAGAGAAAGAACCCCAAAGACCTGCAGAGGCCCCCCTCTGATATTCAGCAGAGTACTTATTAGCACATGCATGTACGAAAACACTTGATGAGGGAAAAAATAACTTGAAAAGATTAGAGAACATTGTCTGGTGCTCACACAGGGCTTAGGATATTGCTTCTTCCCCAGCCAGCTGAAAGAAATCATAATTCATGAGCACTGGGTGGAGTACTCAAGGTCTCACTCAGTAGTGGGGAATAATTAGCCCCAGACTACTCAGATATGCCAAACAAGTCATAAAAGCAAGACCCAAGAAGATCAAACTGTTTCAAACTAACTTAATACATCCCAGAACAAAACTCCAGAAGATTTATAGGCATAAAGAAGATTCACCACCCATTGAGGTAAAAGTCACAATTTCTGGAACCTAATCAAAGATTACCAGGCAAGCAAAGGCACAAGAAAACACAGGGAGAATAATCAATCCATCAAAATGTCCAAGCACTGAGACAGCTTTAAAATTAACAGGCTCAGATGTCAAAATAATTGTTATAACTGTATTCTATATGTTCAAAAGTAAAGTAGAGACATGGAAGATTTCAAAAAGACTCCAATAAAACCTAGAGATGAAAACTACAATGTCTTAGAAGAAAAATACTCTGAATAGGATGAAGGGTATATTAAACATGGCAGAAGAAAAGATCAGTTAACTTGAAGACATAGCAATAAAAAAAAGAGCAAATTAGATACAAAATAATAAGAAATAAAATAAAGTTTGTTACAGAAATCCATGAAGTAGAAAATAGTACAGTAGAAAAAAATCAATGAAACCAAGAGCTGATTTTTAAGATCACTAAAATTGATCAATATCTAGCCAGGTTATCAGGAAAAAAAAATAAGATATAAATTGCAAAATTAAGAATGAGACCGGTGACATACCCACAGATTTCACAAATATTAAAAAGTAATAAGAGAATATTATGAGCAACTTTAAACCTACAAATTTGACAACTCAACTGAAATGGACCAATTTCTTAAAAGGCACAAACTACCAAAGCTTGGTCAGAAAGAAATAGATAACCTTAATATCTTTGTATCTATTAGTGGAATAGAATTTGTAGTCAAAAAATTTTCCCACTAGTAGAAGAAAACTCTGGTTTCCTCGCTAGTGAATTCTACCAAACATTAAAGGGAGAAACAATACCAATTCTACACAAACTTTTCCAGAAAATCGAATGAGGAATGCTTCCCAACTTATTATTTGATGCCAGCATTACCCTGATACTAAAACCAGAAAATGACATTACCAGAAAAGAAAACTACAAGCCAATATCTTTCAAAAACATAGATGCAAAATTCTAAACAAAATTTTAGCAAATCAAATCCATATTAAAATTTAACAAATCAAATCCAATACATAAAAAGGATAATAAATCATGGCCAAGTGGAGTTTTTCCAAGGAATGCAGGGTGAGTTTAACATGCAGAAATTAATGCCAGTTCTGGAGATCTGTTGCAAAACAATGTGAATATACTTAACACTAACAAACTGCACACTTAAAAATGGTTAGGGTGGCAAATTTTGTGTTGTGTGGCTTTTTTTTACCACAATTAAAAATGTTTTAAAAATCAATGCAACTCACCATATTAAGACACCAAAAAAACTCCACACGATCACATGAGTAGATGCAAGAAAACACGTTTAACAAAATCCAACATACCTATAAAATCCAATCAATTCAGATAAAAACTCTTAACAAACTAGGAATAGAAGAGAGCTCCCCAATTTGAAAAGGAGTATCTACAAAAAACAAAAATCGATAGCTAACATTTTATTTAACGGTAAAAACTAAATGTTTTTCCTCTAATTTCAGGAATAAGAAAAGGATGTCCATTTTCACCACTTTTTCTCAACATCGTTCTGGATGTTTTAGCTCATGCAAGCAGTAAAGGATAAAAGGAATCCAGGTCGGAAAGGAATGAAAAAAACTGTTCTTATTCCCAGGCAATGTGACTATCTAGGTAGAAAATATTGGGATGTGCAAAAAAGCAACTAGAGCTAATACATAAGTTGAACAATAAGGTCAATATACAAAAGTCAATCGTATTTCTATATGCTAGAAATAACATTTTAAAAATATATGAACAATAGTATCCACCAAGAAACTAAACAATTAGGGGTAAATCTGGCAAAAGATAAAAACCATGTATACACTGAGAACTACAAACCATCACCAAGAGAAAGTAAAGACCTAAATAAGTGGAGATGTGCCTTGTTCGCGGGTCAGAAGATTCACCATGCTTAAGACATCTCCCCAAATTGGTGCGGAGATTCATGCAGTTCCCATCAAAATCCCAGCAGGCTTTTTGCATAAATTGATAAGCTTATTCTAAAATTCATGTGACAATATAAAGGACTTAGAATAACAAAAACAATTTTGAAGAAGAACAATGTAGATGGAATAACTCCACCTGATTTCAAGACATACGATAAAGTGACAGTAATCAAAAGTGTGACATTTAGGCCGGGCGTGGTGGCTCACGCCTGTAATCCTAGCACTCTGGGAGGCCGAGGCGGACGGATTGTTTGAGCTCAGGAGTTCGAAACCAGCCTGAGCAAGAGCGAGACCCCGTCTCTACTAAAAATAGAAAGAAATTAATCGAAAAAAATTAGCTGGGCATGGTGGCGCGTGCCTGTAGTCCCAGCTACTCAAGAGGCCGAGGCAGAAGGATTGCTTGAGCCCAGGAGTCTGAGCTTGCTGTGAGCTAGGCTGACGCCCCGGCACTCACTCTAGCCAGGGCAACAGAGTGAGACTCTGTCTCAAAAAAAAAAAAAAGTGCGACATTAGACTCAAAATAGATAAACAGATCAACGGAACAGAATACTGAGTTCAGAAATAGATCTACATACTATGTGGACAACTGATTTTTGACAAAGTTGTAAAGATAATTTAGGGGAGAAAGGACAGTCTTTTCAACAAATATTGGTAGAATGACTGGATGTGCATAAGCACAAAAATCAAACAAAAAAGGAGGGAGTTCAATTCATAACTCATGCCACATATAAACAAATTAACTGACAGTGGGTTATAGACCTGAATGTAAATCATAAATTCATAACACTTTTTAGAAGAAAATCTTTGTGATCTTAGGATAGACAAAGTTGTACAGATTCAACATCAAAGTACAATCCATAAAATAACATTTTGACAAAGTGGACTTTATCAAAATTTAAAACCTCACCACTTCAAAAGACACTATTAAGGGAAGGAAAAGACAAGCTGCAGACTAGGTGAAAATATTTGCAGAGCAGATGTCTGATAAAGGACTTGTACCCAGAATCTATAAAGAACTCTCAAATTCAATAAAAAGAAAACAAGCAACCCAATAAAATATGGACAAAATATTTGAACAGACATTACACCAAAGAATATATATGGATGGCACATAAGCACATGAAAAGGTGCTCTTCATCATTAATAATTTTAAAACTACAATGGGAAACCACTACATACTTATTAAAATGTCTACAATTAAAAAGACTGATCATGCCAAGTGTCGGCAAGAATGCGGAGGAACTGGACTCTTATACACCGCTCATGGGAACATAAAATGGTGAACCATTTCAGAAAATTGTTTGGCAGTTTCTTAAAATGCATGGCTACCATATAATCTAACCATTCCAATCGAAGATCTATAAGCACATATGTCCATGCAGACACTTGTATGTGAATGATCATAGCGGCTTTATTTGTAGTAGCCCCAAGCTAGAAACAACCCAAAGGTCCATCAACAGGTGAGTGGATCAATCCATTGTTGAATAGACATACCATGGAAAGCTATTCAGCAATAATAAAGGAATGAACTAGCGAAACAGCAGTAATATGAATGAATCTCAGAATATGTCTGCTAAGTGAAAGAAGTCAGGCAAAAAAGAGTATAGTATATACTGCATGATTCTATTTATAGAAAACTCTAGAGAATGCAAACTAATCTATAACAACGAAAGAAGATCAGTGGTTGCCTGGGAAGGGTGGGTGGGGGTGGGATGGGAGAGTAATCACACGGAAAATTTTACAAAAGAAACGTGGGGACGATAGGTCTATTCACTGTCTTCATCGTGGTGATGGCTTCAGGAGCGTAGTCAATACTAATAAAATTTTATACTTTAGATATGCGTAGTATGTCAATTATACCTCAACGAAGTTTTTTTTTTAAAAAAAAAAAAAAAAAGCAGCAGCAGCAAGTGCCAATCTCTGGTTCATGTGTGCTCTTAAATTCCAGTGAATTTGGAAGAGGCCAACATCTTCCTGGAACTTTGCCTTCTACCTGCCATGTTCTAATACCAGGTCTGGGATGGGCCTGGTATTAGCCAGATTCAGCACCTCAGCAGGCATCCAACTGGGGAAGGAGCCTCTCCCTGTCCCCCTTCCTGCTGGTGCTCCCAGCCTCTAAGAGTCCCTCTCTTGGAACCTCCTCTCCCACTTAGATTAAGTTAGGAGAGAAGTGGGGGGGTATCCTCTCTGTGCACACTCCCCTTCCCACGACATGACAAATCTCTGTCTCTCTCCTGGCCTATTAATATCTTCTTGTGCAGACAGGGTGGGGTTCTTTAGAGCTGCAGTGAAGATTAGGTGTGGCTGGGACGTTTATTTACCTCCGGAGGAGGTATCAACCCCAATTGTTAGCAGCAGCAGGGTGACCTCCTGCTCAGCTAGAAAAATCAAGAGGCGGAGCTGGAGGGAAGGAGTCTTGCTAACTGGCTCAGGCCTTGTGGGGAGGAGGAAGTGTTCTAAGTGGGGAGTGGGTAGGCGCAGCCGTGGGCCCAGAAAGCTTCAAGCTTCATATCGAGCTAAGTCAACAAATCTGTAATGACTTTTCTCTTGGGGGAATTAAGAGTGGGGTCAGCCAGAGCTTGCAGTCAGCAGAACTCTGTCTCAGGCTCTTCCCCCACATTCTTCCTCCCTCCTTTGCTCCTCCTTCCAGCATACAGCGTTGCTGACCAGGGAGACACAGAAAACTCTTATATCTAATGCTTTTCCACTACAAATATAATCTGTAACACATGATTGTTTAGACTTGACCAAAAACAATTTAAATATTCAAATTATATATATATCATGTCAATTTAAGTAGGTTTGAATGATGCCTTGCTGTATGCTGAGTCCATTTCTGGATATTGTGGCAGGGATGGGAAAACGAGGGGGAAACAAATCCTTGTAAGGATCCCATAGGAAACTCTAGAAAGTTCTTTCTCTGAACCATTATCTAGAGTTTATTCCTTACTCTCCATCCCCACAGACTGACCTCTCGCTTCTCACCTGGCGTGAAATCCTCTGCCCCATCTTGGAGACCCTTGAGCAAGCCTCGCAAGGGTGTTGGAGACACAGGCTCCTGACCAGGCTGGGGCGAATGAGAGACTTTACAAGCAGACCTGCCAGTGAGCTCCAAGCCTTGCCCAAACGGGCCACATCAATCACCGCTCAGACGTCCTTCCGAGGAAGTGAGGATAAAGGTTATTTATGACAACCTCCTGAGAACTTCGCTCTGCCAACTGGGCTCCCCAGGAGAGGAGGTGGTCATTAAACCACTCACCTCCACTGTGCCCTTCCCTTACAAACAAGACCCCATTATTTAAGTGGATACTGATGCCAAGAAAAAGGTTAATTTGGTGGGGGAGAGGGACCAAGAGGAGGAAATACAAGCAGCAGATAAGCTCACGTTGAATCTTAGAGCTAGAAGAAAAGTCACCGCGCCTGCTTTGTAACAAGGGCTCTCAGATCCAGAGAGGGAATGTGTCCAAGGCTACACACCATTGGGAGGCAGGACTGGGATTAGAGGTCGAGTGCCCACCTCTCAGTCAAGGGTCCTTTTCTGCAGCCACTTTTATTTTCAGAGAAAATTTCCGAGTCCCTGGGAGATTTCTCAGAATCTTGCTTCTAGTAAGGTTGAATATGGAAACTTCGTTCAGACTTGTTGCTTTTCCTCTCTTGAAGAACTGAGTGCAATGATCAGGATGAAATTTCCTTTTCTGGGATGGGGCATCTCAGAGTCTTATTTTGGTTGGAAGAAGGAGGGGTCCCCTTTCAGAGTGTAGGTAAAGACAGAGCAGGAGAAACCCTCACCACAATCCCTGTGAGGTCAGTTTTGTTAACTCTGTATTGTAGGTTGGCAAACAGAAGACCAAAGCATGAAAGCTGTTTTCCCCAGTCAGTATTTCAATCCATGGCTGATTGAATCTGAATGATTTAAGAAATAAAAGAGAATGTAGATGGAGGCCAAAATAGTACCTTTACAGGTTAGAGGTAGAGACAGATGTGTCTTGGGGCACAGACTGGAGAAACGCTCTGCAATCCTGCTTCCTCTTCTCCCTGACCATCAACTGGACTACACTCCCCAGCCTTGTTCCCTGTTAGGTGTGGTCATGCGACTTAGTTCTAGCCAGCTCAATGTGGAAAAACGTGTTATACATCACTTCCCAGCAAGACCCATAACATTCTCCTGCATGTAATTCTCTACTGCCCCTCTTTTTCTCCATCTGCTGGTTGAATTATCCAAGAAAGCCCTAGAACAGAATTTTTCAACCTCAGCACTACTGGCATTTTAGGCCTTCGCTGGAGGTTGCACTGTGCATTATAGGAGATTTAGCAGCATCTCTGGTCTCTACCTACTAGATGCCAATGTCATTTCCCACTCCCCAGTTGTGACAAACAAAATGTCTTCAGACATTTCCAAATGCCTCCAAGGGGTGAAATCATCCCTGGCTGAGAACCACCGCCCTAAGAAGACCCCAGAGCCACACAGTGGAATAGACTTGGGTCCTGTGTGACTGCATGGAGCAGAGCACCCTTCCCACATCTGTCAGAAACGTAAACAAGAAACTAACTGTTATTGCAATTTGGGAGCTGTTTGTTCAAAATGTAGCCTATCATGACTGGGTTAGTACTGCTAAATCATCCCCATGAGCAAACAGACTCACACCACCAGGCAAGAGCACTATACCAGGGCCACCCTTGCCTGCAAGGACGAGCCCCAGGGGCAACAGCAGACAGTGTGCTTCTTGTGGGCAGACAGCTCTGGAGAGAAAGGAAGGAGCAGAGCTGAGCTCTACATGCCCAGAAATTCTGCCCACATTCACCAATCAGATCAGTCGCTTCCCATCTATAGGGCAGAGAAATCTGAAATGTGCTCGGGAAAAGCCTTCTTCTCAGAAACCACCTCCTCATGGAACGAGGAGGCTCTGCTCCCGGGGACTCCAGATCCCATTGCCGTTCTCCTATACATTTTCCCTACGCGTTTTCTTCTGTGCGGATCTTCCTTCTGTACGGAAGATCTGCATCCCTATAGAAAATGGCCTGTATTCCTCTCAGTACAAAACAGGGCCTGTGTTCTCACTTTCTCATTAAGTAAATGCTTTATCTTATTTTGTTATCGAAGTCAAAGCACAATCTTTGGTCAAGGCCAAGCGTTGGTCTGTAACTAGGCTGAGGCCTCAGTTTGTGACTGAGGTCCAGGTTGAGCCCATCAAGGACAGGACTTGGTCTGTGACAGAAAAACTGAACTGGGCTAAAGAAGGTTAAAACCCCCAGCTTTACCTTGAATTAACTTGTGAATTTCATCCAGAGCTCCCACCACACGATCCATTTCCTCTCTTCATTGTCCTTTATATTTCCATTTACCAAACAGGCCGGTGATATACTAACTGCTTCCCATAAAGCTGTCAGGAGGATGAAATGAGTGACCTCAGTCCAGGAGAAGCAGACCCGTGGAAAGGAAATAGCTGGCTGGAAGTCAAGCACCATGGATCCGTGTCCAAATCTGATCTGTCACTAACTGATTACTCCAGACTGGATGAATCACTTTCTGTCTCTGGACCTCCACTTCCGCAACATAAAGTAGGAACTGGGTTGGGCATCTCTTTTAATTTTACGTTGACTGCACTGAGAAGTGTTAAATTGCAACCTGTCTATGCATTGACTGTTAATGGTAACCACGTGCTGCTGCTTTCCACCCTCATGGCTGCCCAGGTCTGGCTCAAGCTTTGGATGTTGTGAATCTCAGTAAAAGCTGCAATTGCTTCCACAGGTCCTTTGGCCGGACTTTCCCCAGACCCCAATCTATCCCACTAGGAAAGAGACCAAACTAGATACATTCCTAGACCCTTCAAGTAATAATATCCCAGAATTCTAGGATTCTAAGATTCTGATAATCTCCATCTTTAAGAGTCTAGATTCTAGTCTAAATATCTGGTAGTCTAAAATTATGGAAGGCTTTGAGTCCTAAATTCTAAAGCCGTAAGAGTCCAGAATTCTAAGTATAACTTGAGTTAAATGAGTTATACAATAGTAATCACTCAAATTTCCACTGGCTCCTGCCCCCAAGGGCCCCAGATTCCTGATAGGTATCTTTCATGTCCTCATGAACACATTTGGTCCCCACGAAGGCAGCACCTTCCTTTCCTCTCTGCTGCTTCTGCCATTCCTGCTCCTCTGCCAGGTGCACCTGCCTCCTGCCAAGCAACACCTGGCCACTCCCCACACCCACCCACCCCCACCACGCACGTGCCAGTTAGCTAGTATGTTCAGCCTTGTCTGCACCCCTGTGGAGGACAGAGGCCTGGACTCTAGCTGAGCTCCTTGCTTCTTAATATTCTTACCATTTGAGATTTTATTACTCTTAATTCCAAAGTTTCAGAATTCAGTTTGGAATTCCATGTTCCTCACGATTTATAATCTGACTGTTCTTGGACATTAATAATCTAGGCTTGAAAGATTTTTTAGATTCTGAGATACTATGATTCTAAGACAATGGAAGATGCCTCTCAGAGGCTCTGGGATGAAGGAAGGCCAGGAGGCGTTGGCCGCTCTGAGAGAGGCTGCAGGAGGGAGTAACAGGCTCAGGTGTGAGCACAACTGTGTGGAAAGAGTATTGTAGACCCGGGGGGAAAGGAAGAGCAATGGAGCTTCTTTGTAGAATGCCCAGAGTGGTCACACCCCAGTGGGCTTCCCAGGCCCTTGGCAACTTAACAGACTCCAATCAAGTGTGTTATTTATTTTACAAGTGACTATAAATAGCAAAATAAAACTGAGAGTTTATGTCCCTGCACAGGCCCCAGAGTTATTAAAGCTGCTTGTGGCTGTACATTTGGGAAGTTCTCTTTCCAGGACTGAGGGTGGACTCCCAGCCTCTACATCTCCCACGGTTTGGAGTTGTTGAGGTTTGATCCTTCCCAGCTTGGCTGTGGACCTCTCTGGCTATGGTGAGTGGCAGGTAGGCGGAGAAGACTTCAGAGCAGTGGAAGTGATCTAGGCACAGGTGAGGAAACTGACTGGGGCCCAGCCCAAATCTCCAATTTCATAAGAAGCCCAGGAGGCTGGCAGAAATTCTTGGCCCAACACATCCCAGAGCCAGGAGCACCATTTGCAGCCAGAGCAGGGAAGTCCCAGCTTGGAGGAAATTGAGGGCAAAAACAGAATGTTCTCCGTTGTAGCAGGTGTTACAGAGAAGTTTAGACATATGCTTTTATCAGACTCCAGGTGTTACAGAGAAGTTTAGACATATACCTTTATCAGACAATCAGCTGGTTTTACTCAGCACCTACTACATGTTGGTCAACATGGGGTCCACTCAGGTCTGTGATTCACGAAGGCCTCCCATAGGCTAGCACCTTAGGTAAAGCCAGTCGTTAGCCTGGTCCTCAAATCTTCTACAGCCTGACCCATGCCCCTCTCCATGTGAACCCCCTGGGTCCCCCAGCACCCCACCCCACACCAGCACGTCTCCTCCATCTGCACTCTGCTCGCTCAGCTGGAACGCCCTCTCCCGCTTCTGGTACTCGCTTACTTAGACACAGCTCAAATGTCTCCTCCTCCTCGACTAATCCTGCTCTAACTCCCCACATGCCGGGCTCGTGCTTCTCTGCAGTACTTAAAACACCATTTTACAAGTTTCCATTTCGTGTCAGCCTCCCCACTGGACTGCACCTTTGCTCGTATCTGTACGCCCAGCCCCTAGCACAGAGCCCGGAACAGGATGTTACTTAGGATATTTGCGGACATGGAGGAGTGGGAAGTGGGTTTAAGGCATGTCTGATGAAGTGGAAGGATCTGTTCAGATTCAGGCGAAGCAAGGTGATGTCTCAAGCAGCAGGAGAAAGGCCAGCGTGAGACATGAGGACAGATTGTGCTGGTTCCTCCCTTCACAAATGAGGCGATCACAGGCAGATTACTGAACTTTGTTCTCCTCCTCTATAAAATGAGGGCGGCTGTGAGGATAGCTGAGTTCATACATGTAAATACTTAGGACAGTGCCTGGCACATAATAAGCATTCGGAAGATACTAACTTTTGTGGTACCAGACAGAGTAGTACTGGCAGCAACAGCATCATTGTGCAGGTCATGAGGGAAACAAAGTCTTGCCGGCCAGGCTGAAGTAGGCAATGTAGGCTGGCTTCTAGCGGAAGTTGAGGCTTCCCCATTTGTACCAATGTTACTCCTCCCATGACCCGCATGGATAAAGGTCAAGTGCCCTGCTGAGCCCGCAGTGAGGGCAGGGTTCTCGGGGTTCTGAAGAAACACTCGGGCTGTCATGGAACATGGTGTGTTTTGTGGGTCCTAGTCCTAGGTCTCTCTGTCTCTCCCCTTGTCTGTCTGTCTGTTTCTCTCTCTCTCTCTCTCTCTCTCTCTCTCTCTCTCTCTCTCTCTTTCTAGTTTTGAGCAGAAATACTTTCTTTCCCTTGGCTCTCCTTTGCTTAAGTTTGCCTTTTTCTTAGTTCTCCACCTCTCTTTTCTACCTTAAAGACACAATTAACATCAGATGGGGACCAGAAGACCTGGGTTCCAGCCCTGGCTCTACCCTTGATTTCTGGGGTGATCCTGGCCAGATCTCTTCCCTTCCTGAACCTAAGTGTCTTCCTCGCAGGCGTGAAGACCTAGAGCTGCATTTTGCTCTAAAGCCGTTTCTGATTCTGAATGTCTGTAAGTCTCTGTGGCAACATTCTCTTATATGGAAACTCCTCTGTACTCACAGAATTCCTGCAGAGAACTGGGTTTCATGCATCACTCAGCCAATATTTATGGAGCACAGATAATGTCAGGCATTCTATTAGGTGCTGAGATCCTGAGGCCAACAAGCTAGACAAAATCCCTGCCCTCAAGGAGCTCACATTCGAGAAGCTCTCAAGGAAGATGAGATGATGAATTCATTGCTTTGCAATCCTGGATGGCCTAAGAGCAGAGGAAACCACGCTTCCTGCATGCCTCCCATGGCAGGCAGTATGCTGGACACACTGGCCGAGGGCATCCCAGTCGATCCTCACAATCACCTTAGGAAGCAGTTCTTATCATTCCCATTAAGGAAGAGGAAAATGAGGCTGAGGTATCAGTAGCTTGGTCAATGTCACCCTGCTAGATGTGATGGAGATGAGTCTAATACCACACCTGGTATCCTCTTCGCATGAGCACACTCCTCGTTCTCTCGCGATTCTGAACTTGGCGGCCTGGGCACACCAAGAGAGAAAATCCCAGAACCACACTTTCTCAGAAAGGGGCCCCAAGGCAGTGCCTCTGGCCCTGGCTGGAGCTTCCTGAGGCATCCATGTTTCCGGCCACTGCACCTCACTCCTCTGTCCCACCGTCTCTGCAGTAAGAGCTGTGAGATTTGTAGCTGGATTCTGCCCTCCTGGCCCACAGCCCTATAAAATAGCAAGCAGACAGAAAAGGGAGGGGACAAAATTAAAAAAATAAACACTGATGCAGATTAGAAATGACTAGGGAGTCTTGGGGATTTATGTCTCATGAAGTGAGATGGCCAAGGAGGCCAGACAGGGAGCAGACAGCCCTGACGCCTCTGCCTGGGGATAATTTATCCCAGAATGTAGAGGCCTCTGCAGCTCACACAGGCCAGGGTGGTTCTCTGGGTCCTCCCAGCCCACTGTCTGAGGACACCCAGGCTGAGTCAGAAGTTTCGTTTCCCCAGACCAAACCCACACATTGGATACTTTTTTATTCCTTTCCACATCTATGATCTTGTTCAAAGGTCATCTTATGCTCCTGGTGAGGCTGACAGGACAGGGACCCTTATCCCACTGGTCAGATGAGAAAGCTGAAACTAAGAGGGTGACTCACTCAGGACTGCCCAGGGGACCAGGAAGACGAGCCATTGTTGGTTGATGGTACAACCCCTGTAGGTACATGTTTCCCTCCTGCTCATTCTCCTTTCTCCACTCCTAACCCACCCTTAGATTAATCTCGTTCAGCCAATGAATTAATCCAATTAGCCTCTGTTGAGCAATAATGTGCACTAAGACTATTGCAAACACAGAGAAGAACAAGACAAAGGCAGATGCTGAAGACAGATTAACCCTTTTTAAATACATGTTGCTGGTGATGATAAAGATCATGTTAATCAGGGGTCTCTCTCCAATATAATAATCAGCAGAATCAAAAAAGCAAAAAATTAAGTAAAATCTTTGCAGAGAAAATGGGAAGGAGAATCAGTGTTGGAGTCTAGCACAGGAGAAACTGTTCATTGGCTACGCTTTTCCAAAGCAACTCACTGGGCATTGGGAAGGCTCTCGTCCTGGATGACGTCCCATCAAAAGAGTTTGAGGATAGGAACATGCTTTAAGATGAACAAGTAGCTGACAGACACCCGATTTTGATGCTGATGCCCAACCTGTCTGTGTGACAGGTCCTCAAACATTATGCTGTCCTGCCACTACAGAGGTAAAGCCTCAGTCTTCATAGTAGGATGAAAAAGAATTCACATTTGGGAATCTGATTAAGCTAGTTTTCCTCTGAACCTGTTTCCTCAACCATTAAATAGAGATAGGAATATCTACCAAGAATCTTAAAATTTAACTACATTAGTCCAGATTTCATGTGAGGCCCAAGATAATGGACAACACATCCCCAAGTGCAATGCGAGACCACCATGCGAGAGCTGCAAAAGGTGGTGTTGAAGACTGCTCTTGTGGTTCTTTGCTGACCCAACTCTGGCATATAAAAGAGGGGGAGAGGCCAAGAACAAAGTGGGGGATTAGATAGGGGATTTCTGGAAAGAGCTCTAAATACATTGCATGTCTTTGTCCACTCCTTCCCTTAACTCAAGCCTGAGAAAAGTGGCTTTAATGGGATTGTTGGAGAGCTTGATGATTTCCCTATGTTTAGGGGATACAGTGAACTGGAATCTGACTCCCACTGCTAAGTGTAAAAGGTTAGAGGCTAGCTGACCAGCTGTTCTAACAGCGGAGTAAAGGGAGGTTGCTGCATGGGGAACGGCCTGCACTCTCAGAGTTTATCAAGGTAGAAAATGCAGAAGGGTTTTCTCAAACCTTGTATGGACCCCATGAGACAGAGATGGTCCAAGTCAGCCTAGACCATGTCAGAGGATCATCCAGAGGGACAAAGACCTCACGCCTAGGGGCTGGGAAGGAGTCTGAAGGAGCCAGCTGGAATAGAAATGCACTTATATCAAGGATCACCTGTATGGGTCAGGAGAGGGGGGCTATTCTCCAAGAACATACAAAAACACCCAATGAAAGAACAAGTAAGGTTAAATGCCTGCCAAGCTCAAAGAGACCCTGGATCCTCAATTCTATACTAGTCCAGCAAGAACTTTTTTGTTCTTTTTTCCTTCTCTCCCTCTTCCCATCCCTGACAATGTAGAGATCAAAAATCCACAATGCTTAGCAAGACGTAGAAGGAGAAGTGGAAGGAGGAAACCGAGCCCCTTTCTCTGCAGGAGACTGGCCAGTAGCAGTTCCAGGTCCAAGCAGGCAGTGAGGAAAAGTGTTGCTTTTAAATGAAGTTTGAAGTTTATTACTGCTATTATTATCAACAGTAGTACTATGGTTTGAAAGTGTTTCCCAAAAAGCATGTGTTGGAATCTTAATCCCCAATGCAACAGTGCTGGGAGGTAGGGCTACATGAGAGGTGATCAGGCCATGAGGGCTCACCCTCACAAATGCATTAATGCCAATTATAAAAGGGCTTAAGGCTTCAAACTCAATCTCTAGCTCTCTCTTTGTCCTTCCACCATAGGATGATGCAGCAAGAAGGCCCTCGCCAGCTGCCAGCCCCTCAATCTTGGACTTCCCAGCCTCCAAAACTATAAGAAATAAATTTCTGTTCTTTCTAAATTACCCACTCTCAAATAATCCATTATAGCAGCACAAAATGGACTAAGAAAAGTAGTAATAGTAGTATTCTGGACAAGACATGCTAATTAATTATTGAGCACAAACAATGTTTTATGATTTAAAACAAAGGAGGAACTTTGTATTACCTAAGAGAAAACAGAAAAGAGCTGTGGAACAAGTCCTAGTTTTCATCAAAGGGACAAAAAAGACTCAGCTCTGCAGAATAACTGGTGAAAGTTATTTCTTGATTATACCCCCATGGGTCTAACTTATTCAGTGCAACAGTTACATGAGATACATGTGTCATCCCTTGCACAGAGCTGGCCTTGAGTATGTCTGAGTTTGCTTCTACCATGTCTCTGGGCTTGGTTGACCAGCAGTGGGCAAGATCAAACAGCTAAGTTGTCCTTGAGCAGCTATTGTATATCTAACCTATACTCTAGTCCAGGGGTAGAGACAGGAGAAGACCCAGCCTTAACCCTTGGCCAACACAGAGCTCACGGGATTGGAAAGCCCCCTGGAGATAGTCAGATGGAGTGACAGAGACCCAGAGAGGGGTAGGAGTTTCCCAAATCCATTGTAGAGCCAGATATGAAATTGGCTCTCTTCCTTCCCTCTTCCCTACCTATCTCATTGCTCCATCCCCTCTCCTCCTCAAAATCTAAGACAGGGTAGAATCAAGTGCTGGGCTGGCTAATATGATGATAGCTACCATTTATTGAGCATCTACTATATGCCAGCTTCCTTATGTATGCTAGTCCTAATTTTAACAATGGCTTGCCAAGGTAGTGGCTTGGCAATAGCTTTTTCACAGATGAGGAAACTGAGACCCATGAGGTTAAGTGACGTGTCCCTAGTCATATGGCCACTGAGGGGTAGAGAAGGATTTGAACTGCTCAGTCTGACTCCAAAGCCAGTGGTCTTGTCACACTACCTCCCATCTCTCCCAAGGCTTCTGGAGCCAGGAAAGAGAGATGCCAGCAGGGCTACAGGCATATCTGGGTCCTCATAGCCCCAAAGGGTGCCCCCAGACTTCCCACAGTGCCATCTTCGTGGAAAAGAACCAGTCCAGACTGACACACACATACACCAGCCATCCCAAGGCCAAGACAACTGGAATAGGTTTGCATGTTACCAGTTCCTTCCAAGAAACAAAGAGTGATGCAAATTTTTTAAATTATAAAACTGTGAATAATTTTTTAATTACTTGGCAAATTATATGGCCAAAGGGGCCTTCCTCTGTTCTCTGAAGTAGATATTAACTTTATTAACTTTTTTCCCTTTGCAAGTTAAGTTGATTCTTTGTTAAGGTGGATGCGTGCAAGTGTGGTAAGTTCTCATTTTATTTGGCAGGAATCTTGGCTGGGGTTTACAAGGAAAACTTACTTTTAGATTTTTCTTCTGACAGTGAACTTGGCCTCCCTTACTCCCTGCTGAAACCCTACGCTTTGCCGGCGGAAACAGGGGATAAAGAAAAGATAAAGAAAGAAATTAGGGGGAGAAAACAACTGAAGAATAAATAATCCTCTTAAAACAGTCACCGGGAGAGGCAACGGAGAGAGTCCTGGATGGGGGTGGTGTGGGTTCCAGCTGGGTGATTCCCTTACTGGCTGGCTTTCTGACCTTGGACAGATGGCCTAACCTCCTAGGCCTCTGTTTCCCCTGTCTGCAACGTGGACAGAATAACCCCCGCTCAGAGGCTGCACTCGGGTCTGCTGAGAGGATCAAGTGGGATGTCATCTGATAAAGCGATGTGACTTTTACAAAACACTGTCCAAATAAGGTTGTGGAGTTAACTCTGACACCCAGACCACGGTCCCTGGGTATACCCAGAGCCAAATCTGACAATAACAAGGGAGCCTTCAGGGCGACATTGAGAAAGAATCTCTCTTAGCTCAGCTCCCGGAAGGGGATCTAAAAATGTGGGAATGTGGGCAGGAGCAAGTGTGCTGGGCATCGTTACTGTGTGCCACGTGCACTTGTGCCCTCGAGCGTGCGCATCTGATCGCCTGTGTGTGTTGGTGTGGCGTGTGCGGATGCCTGCATCAATATCGGGGGTAGGATTCATTTATTCATTCATTCCACAAATGAATTTTGAGGATTTTTCTCTGATCTCTAAATGCTGGGGATTTAGTGGAGAACAAGACAGACTAGTGTTTGCATGTGTGTGAGAGTGTTTATAAGAAAGCTTGAACTCTTAAGTGAATGAAGGAGAATTTACACGTGTATGTGAGGATGCGTGCATGCAAATACATGCCCATGTGTATGAGGAAGCATATACTTGTGTAAGAGTTTGCATGACAATGTTTGAGGATCTGTGTGTTTGTGTGTACGTGCTTGTGTGTGGTAAGAGGAAAAAAGAGAGAAAGAATTCCTGGTCATACTAGAGGGCATAAAATTTTGTTAAAATGTCTCAGAGCTGAAAGACCCTGTCTTAGTCTGTGCTACTATAACACAATGCCACAGACTGGGTAATTTATAAAGAACAGAAATTTATTTCTTACAGTCCTGGAGGCTGGGGAACCTAAGTTCAAGGCGTTGGTGCCTGGTGAGGGCTGCTCTCTGCTTCCCAGATGGCACCTTGCTGCTGGTCGTCCAGAGGGGAGGAGCATTGTGTCCTCACATGGCAGTCGGAAGGTGGAACGGCAAGACAGCGCTCCCTCCAACGCAATCCCATTCACGAGGATGGAACCCTCCTGACTGAATCACCTCCCCAAAGCCATACCTCTTAGTACTGTTGCATTCGGGCTTAAGTCGCAATGTGCATTTTGGAAGGGACACCATTATTCAAACCATAGCAGGCCCTGTCCTTAAGTACAGCCCTTCGACTGAATCCAAATTTTAGAAAACAAATCCTTTTATTAAAAGGGGAGCAGCAGAGAAAGATGAAGCTTTTCTTGCCTCCTTTGGTCCCTAAAAAAGAACAATCCTGGAACCAGAAGGTGGCAGGTACCCCACCCCTGAAACAGTGTGTAGGTGGTGAGCCAACACCCAGCAAAGACCAGGATGCACATCAGCTGCTTCCAGGCCTAAGCGTCTCTTCCTAATGAAGACGTGTGAAAATGCAAATGTAAATGAAGGGTCTGTAGGGAAGAATCTGGGGCAGGGTGAATGGAAAGGTTGGCCTGGCTCTCATATGGGGGGACTTCAATGCCAGGACAACAGGAGGATCTGAGCAGGAGAGCAGAGGGGTCCGGTTTCTGCTGTGTATGTGCCATTCTTCTGCAGAGAAAATCAACTGGAGCAAGAGACATTGAAGGGGAGAGATCTGGGAGTGGCAGGTGTTACGGTCCAGGTGAGAGGGGGTGAGGCCTGGATTGGGGAGAGGTGAAGAAAGGAGGGAATGGACAGAAGAAAGCTTCTAGCCTGGAACCAGAGGCTTTTGCATCCATTAGGATGTGGAGGGTGGGCTCACATCTTTTAATCTTTTACATGATGAGGCAGTTTCCCCTAAACCTGGGAACTGGTAGGAGTCTGGGAGTTTTTACAAACATCTCATCAAACCTCACAGCAGCCCAGTGAGGTGGGTATTATTTTCCTCTATGAGAGAACTATGGCTCAGAGTGGTACGTAGCTGCCCAAAGACATGCAGCCTGATTTTGGCAGATCTAAGATGAGAACGCAGGTCTTACTTGATTCACATTAAATATGGAATAAGTCAATAATCACTTATTAAGCGTCCACTTTGTGCCAGGAACGGTGCTTGACACTTTATGCACATTATTTCATTTCAGTCTTCCAATGACCATCTCTCCATCTTTCACACGAGGAAAATGAGATTTAACGGTGTGGCCAAGGGTACACAGCCGGTTCCACGCGCACCTGAACCCAAGTCAGCTGAGTCCAGTGCCCATGGTCTTTCAACAATTCTTCATTTCCTTCCTTCCAGAATCAGAACAGACGTGTTTGCACATTTAGGATGTTTAGGATGAAGTGAATTTATAAATTCCCATCCCTAGAGGATGTGCAGGCTTAGATTATAGGCTGGTTCAAAAACATTTTTTCAAACGCCTGGGCGAAAGCCCATGCTGGGATTAAAGGTCTCACTCCTCATCATCAAAAATCACTTAAAGAAAGTCAGATTGGGCCTCCTAAATCCCAGTCCCTGCCCTTTCCAGAGGTAGAGCCACCGTGGTCTCTACTGAGTTCCCAAGAACAACCATGTGGGGCTGGGGGCTGGAAATCGAGACACGTGGGACGAGGGGAGCCTCACCGTGAGGCCCAGCAAGGCTGCGTGGATATGGGTCCTTCCAGCTCTGGCCGTCTGGGGTTCTACCCCCTCATCCTCTCAGGGACGGTGTGCTTTTCCTTCAGCAACAGGAGGCTGGGCCTCGACGTCAGTGCCAGCCTGGTTTCCCTCAGCCAGGACAGTGCAGGCGCTGAAGGCCTTTGGGCTGTAGCTCTGACCCACCCCTCGGACCCTGAGCCCAGCCTAACACAGAGCGGATAATGAGCCCCTCCCACAAGAGGGTGGAGTCTGGAATTTGTCTTATTTCCCTAAGCCCTGTCTCAAGTTCAACTGCAAGGAGACTCTCTAGCCCTGCCACTCTTTCTAGATGTTCCCTTCCCTCACCTCTGCTCTCGTTTCCTCAAATTGCCAGCTGAAATCCTACTATAGACCAGGCAGGACATCCAGAGCCTGACTTCCAGGACTGCCGTACACATCCCTGAGATTCCCACTGCCAGCCAGCCCACCCCTCAGAGGCCCCAGATGTGGCATCAGAATGGACATAGCCTGAAAACCCACCCCCTCCTGAACTTCCAGCTCTGGTCACTCTGATGGCTTGAGGCCATGCCAGCTCCAGCATCATCCTTGTCTTCCCCACCAGCTTATCTGCCAAGACCTCAGCATGCCTTTGGTCAAGCTTACCCAATGCACCACACTTGAGCTGCTTTCTTCTGACTTTTTAGTCCCAGAATCTCTAACCTCACTCCACCCTAATCCCTGAAACTAATTCCTGGCCTCACTTGAAAGGCCTTGCAGACTGAGTGAAAGTGATCTCCTGCCCCAAGTGCCCTGACATCAAGATCCCATGCGTACTTTCTTCCCGACCAGAAATGTCATCAGAGTCCAGGAAGGGCTTGGCCCACTGCCCTCATCAAGGTCTCCTCAATGTTCACTCCAAAAAATCATGGTTGTCAGAAAACACACCCAAAAAAGTGGTCAGGAAGCAACCAGTCATCTGAATTATTTACTGTCCCCTGGAACCTAGCCAACTACATGCCGGCCATGCAGACGCTGGGAAAATATTTATGTGGGTCTTGATGGACGCTTGGCCAGGAAAGACTGCCCGCTGTCATCTTTTCTTCCTGCTGATAAGGCAAAGCTACACATGTCAGACAGCTCTTAGAAGAGCCCGGCGGCTGAAGCCTGGCATCTGATCAGAGGGGGGTGAATGGCCACAGCCTTCAGTTTCAGTTCTGTCTCTGCTACCAGCAAGGCCTGTCTCTGCCCGGGCCTCAGCTGCACCCTCAGTAACATCATGGGGTGGCCTGGAGGACCTCAAGGTCTCTGTGATCCTGTGCAATTGTGGCTCAGACAGAGTCAAATGTATTTTCCAGATCTGCCATCGTGATGCCATTGGTTCATCACAGAGCTATTTTTCTTGGCATCCTGGTACGTTCCTGAAATTCCAGCATCCTAGGATTTCTCTTTCCACTGATCTAGTTTCTGTAACCAGATGGGAGAACTCTGTCTGGAGGGGGAAGATCTGAGTTTAAAATAAAAGGGTAAAATGGAAGAGGGGAAATTGAGTTCAAGCTGTGTTTATCATGCATCCAATATTTGCAAAGCTCAATGCCGAGCCCACGGTGGCAGTGAAGTGCCCCATGTCCTGTTCTCTAAGCCACAGTGAGCCCTGGTCCTGTCGCCTAAGAGCTTACAATAAGACTGTGGTGACGGTGCCCTACAAGGCTCATTTTATTCCTAAATTGCTCCTTGCATTTCTTCCTTCCTGTATACTGCTGCCTGCTGCCTTCCTCGGCCCTAGAATTCCATCCCCATCCTGATCATCTGGGCTCTTCTCTGGGAGGACTTTTGGCCTCCTGACTTCTGGTTTCCTGTGGACAGCCTGACCCTGAAGGTCCTTGTCCATTTCAGAGTTTAGAGCTAGTCCCTTTGAAGGCCCACCTGAAGAAACAGTCATGGATGCAGACACAGGACACAGGGTCAGGAACCCCAGCGTTCTCTCAAACATTGTGTCCACCCAGGAGCTTCTGATGCCTTCTTACGAGCTGCTCCATATCATCTCGGGACCTCTTGCCTACCTCAGTGTCCCTGCCAGGGAGCTCCCCCAGCCTTTCTCTCTGCTCAGACTGCACTTCTCTAGGAAGTATCCATATCTGGTGCCTGTGGCTAAAACCCAGACAATATACTCTGGTACTAGAGTAGCAAGAGCTAACAACACGGCATGAGAAGCGAGAGGAAACAACAACCAACTTCTCCAGAGGTTCGCGATGGGAATTGAGAAGGCTTCTTTCTCAAAGAGGGAACATTTGAGCAGGGCCTTGAAAGCTGAGGAGAAATTCACCCAGAGAAAAGGGCAGAGGCGCTCCGATGTGCTGAGCTAACGGGCTCTGCAAGCCCAGTTTGCTGTGGCTGGGAGTCAATGGGTGGGGAGATTCAGCTGAGCAGGGAGATGGGGGTACAGGCTGAAGAGATTTGGGTGCAAGGCCCCAGGGATCATAAAAGTGTTCAACCAGAGAAGGAGCACCTTGTCCATTGAAGATGACTCTGGGGAGGAAGAAATTAAAACATCCCAGGGATAGGTGCTTAGAATGCTAACGATGATAATAACAGCTCATATGTGAGTATCATTCTTACAAATCTCAAAATAAAAAACTTCCAAGCAAATTAATTTATTCCTAACCAGTCCTGCAAGGTGGATAACCTTATCCCACTTTTACAGAAGGGGAAGGCACAGCCCGAAGTCATACGGACCTGTCCTCTCCAAGTCCACGGCTGTCCCTCAAGCACACCTCTCCGGATAATGAGCTCTTGGCCAGCAGTGAGCGCACAAACAGCCTGGATTCCTGCCCTGGTGGGAGTCTGCACTGGCTGCTTCTGAGTCTCATCTAACTTGAAGATTATAAAATTCTTCGCGTCAGCGGCAGGGCTGGCTGCCTTGTGGGGCTGACAGGCTGAGCTGTGGGTGGTCAGGAATGTTTCGGGACTTCCTGGGTCCAGTGTTTCAGGTCGGAGCGTCTGGATTAATGATCCATCTTTAGGCAGAGCAAGCTGCAGCCCTGACGCCAGGCGTGAGGCATTGATTAGACTTTAAACTCTGAGCTTGCTTTCATCTGAGGCTCTCCAGGTGGGCTGGGGCCTAATAATTAACATTCTCTGAGCCTCACAACATGAATGAGCTGGAGGAGGGGAGAGAGTCTCTGAGCAGGACCCACTGGCCGTGGGACAGGAGCCCTTAAAGCCTAGGCATGGCCTTGGCAGACAACCATGTCTATGTGGCTAAGACTCCAATCCTTTCTGGAATTTGTACAGTGAGAGGTTTTGGTCTCACCTTTGAGCAACATTTCTTATGGGGAAGTTGCACTAGGATTATTATCCTCGCTGTACAGACAGGGAAACTGAGGTCAAGAGAAAGGCAGAGGATTCCTCAAGGGCAGAAGGATCAAGATTAGAACTCGAGTCTCCTGCTCCCCCCTCTGGTATCTTTCCAGTGCAGGAGGCTGTCTCTTTAGGGGGTGTTAGAGCCTCCTGGCACCTTGAGGGGAGAGAAGATAGAGGTGTGATAGGATTTTTTTTTTTTTGAGACAGGGTTTCCCTCTGTTCCCCAGGCTAGAGTGCAGTGGCCGACATCATAGCTCACTGCAGCCTCAAATTCCTGGGCTCAAGCGATCCTCCTGCCTCAGCCTCCCTAGTAGCTAGGACTACAGGTACGTGCCACCTATACACCTAGTATGTTCCAGGTGCTGTGCCAGGTGCTGGGAATAGCAAAATAAAGTCTCTGACATCAAGGAGCTTATAGTCAGGGAGGAGAAGAGGTGGACAATATGGCAGGGAAGAGATATATATACAAATACAGAGTTCGGCGAGGTGTCACGGTGCTTTAGGGAATAAATACGTTTGGTATATTTAATAGTACGTGCATTTAATAGTACAGAGCACTGTGGACACAGAGTCTCAAGGTGGGAATGATCGAGTCCCTCCAAGTAGTGAGGTTTGGGCAGTAGTGAGGATATGGTCAGAAAAGGCTAAAGAAGTAAGATAACGTCAGACTGGAACCTTAAAGCAGGGAGAGGAGTTCATCAGGCAAGTGGGAGGTAGAGGACAGAAGGATGGGCTGCTCCAAGGAGAAGGAAAGAGTTATCTCGGCAAAGAGAGGGAGAGGCATGAAGGCATCAAGTGAACTGAGAGCAATTGAGTTGGCTGCAGAGTAGGGTCTGGGTAAGAGATCGTGGGAGATAATGCTGGAGAAATGAGCAAGGAACAGAACAATGAGGTCTCCTAGGCCAAGTTAGGGGGCTGAACTTATCCTGAAGGATTCACGCATGGAGGCAACACGGTCAGAACTGCGTCTTAGGAAGCTCTCTCCTGCTAGAGCATTGACGATGTGTTGAAGGCGGGTCGGGGGGCATTGAAGACGACACTATCCAAGAGCAAATAATGGGGGTGACCTGTTTTGATCAGTTTGTAGCCACAAAAGACACCAAAAACTCTTATCTAGTCTGGAAAAGCCTACGTCTTTGGGATTTTCTTATTACAAAAAAGCGTGTTCCATGGTTGTCCACTTATGCCGAGGTCCCTGGATCTGGACCTGTTCCACATTACTCTGATCTGAGAAGAAACCACTGCATCCTTTTCTCTCATTGCATCATAGAATCCTCTGTGCCACTTCACCCACTTCTGCAGGTACACATTTTCCCATAGTGGGCTCCCCTCGGCCACCAACACCTGGGGCGAAGCGCCATACCTTCACGACCCTCACCGTAGGTGGCTCCACACTGGGCAGCCTTCCCCTTTTCTTCAACATCAGGTAGGGATTAACTGAGCACCTGCTATGTGCCAGATATTTCTAGGCTCTGCAGATGTGGCCTCTGCCCTCACCTCCACAGAGCCTGTGGGTTAAAGTCCAAACCCCTCAGTCTGGCATTTCAGGGCCTTCTTGGATGGACCCAGGCCACCTCCCCAGCCTCATACTCTCCTCTCCCTTCAACACTCTGTACTTGTCACGCTGAGGCATTTATTGTTTCCTAAATACCCCATACTGGTTGTTTTTCAAAATAGAAATATCTTTTTATTAAAATGCTAATGCATACACACTCTAATGCAAATAATACCGAAGGTGGAAAGTAGGAGTAAAATTTGTCCTCCACCCCCTCCCACCCACCACACTGCAAATCCCACTCCCCAGAGATGAACACTGCTAATGTTTCAGTAAATATCCTTCCAGATTCTTTTAAAAACTTCCTGCACCCCCATACACCACCTTTTGGAAACTCTCACCCATCCTTCAAGACCCATTGACGCCACCACGTGCCCTCCTCTGAGAAGGTCTCTGTGCCTCGCAGTGGCCTGACGCTTGCATCTGACACAGCGCCTGCCACTCTACACTGAAATCATCTGCACACACATGTGTTTCCATCCAGTGGAGTGTGAGACTGTGATCTGAGATGATCATCTCTGCAAGGACAGAGTGTGATAGTCTTGGTCACTGCTCTATTCACAGTGCCTAGACCCTCAGTAAGTACCTATCAAATACGTGGATGGATGGATGGATGGATGGATGGACAGACAGCAGGCATGTCTGTAGGATACTCCACAGGATACACATAAGGGGACAAAGTTGTCACCGAGTAGTGGGAAGGACCTCAGCTGGGGATTAAGGACCTAGATTCCTGTCCTGGCTCTGCCTCCTACTTGCTTTGTATCCTTGTCATCCTCTCTAAGCTTCCATTTCCCTACCTGAAATTGAGTGGTGGGCTGGATAGTTCCCCGGGACCCTCCCCAATAGATGTTCCAGAATGCTCTGCTGGACCCGGCCCAGCATCCCCATTTCACACCTCTGTAATTACCCACCTGCATGCCTTTTATTACAGAGATTGGGGTGGGGTGGGGGCTCATTAAATAAAGGGCAAAAGGAAATTGCTGGCTTGCCGAAATGACATTGTTAGCATTAACTAGATTAACTTCTGAAATGAAAAGCCCACAAAACCAAAACCAAAACAGAGAAGGAGCTATGACTTCCTCTGGGGGCTTCAGGGTCCTCTGCTTCAGCCTGCCTGACCTCCAACCCAGGCCTCCCAACCCAATCTATTCTCACTGGGGAGGTCACAGAAGCTACCCCCCTGCCTTCACACAGGACATCATCTCAGCAGTCCCAGGAAAAGGGTCCTGAGCACTGAGCCCCTGACCAGGAATTGGGAATTCCTTGTGGTGCCTCCGGACTATCAGAGAGGTAGGTAGATAGATGGAAGCCGGGATGGGGAAGCCAAGCCTGAGGGGGCCCAGAGTCTAGGGATCCAGGGAAACAACCCCTGAGCTGAGTGATGAGCCGATCTCCAGACAGAACTTCTGGGAAAGGCATTCCAGGCAGAAGGAAGAGGAAGAGGAAGACACGGAAACATGAAAGATGATGGCAGGTTCAGGCGATCAGGGGCAGCCCCACAGGGCTGGAGCACAGTGGGAGGAATAGCACTGTTCCTTTTGGGGGTCCCCAGTCCATGCCTCTCGGCATGAAGGGTCAAGCACTACCGCAGACTGGGCGGGGAACTGAGATGCCGGCATGCCAGAGTATCCATTAGGCAGGAGCGGGATGGAACCGCTGCCAGACCCATTGTGGTGCCAAGACACAAAACAGAGGCAGGAAACTGATGGGCTCACACCGAGGCGCTTCCTCAGTTTGCAATATTTACAATCATCAGAAGAGGAAGGAAGATGCTGAGGGCAGCAGATTCAGCCCTACTCAATGGTTCCAGCTGCCTCCAGGGGCAGGAAAGGCGGGGGCCCCAATGCCTCGCTAACTACCTGGTCTCCCAGGGAGAGACCATCCTTGTAGGAATCACAGAGTACGTGAGAAAAATTCCCCACCAGAAACAAACAGATCTTCTCCTCCTCACTACAAAGGGTCAGCTAAGGCAAGGTTAAGAGTGGAGAAAACAGGGGAAGAAATATCATCTAGTCTGTGCCTCTGTAATAATCAGAAACTTTGCATATACTTTCTCATTTTGTTCTCAGAAGAGTCTAGAAGGAGGTATTATTTTCTCCACTTGATAGACAAAGACACTGAGGCTAAGGGGCTTGCCCACGGCCTCCCAGCTGGTGACTATGCATCTTTGCGCTGAGGGCTTGCCAGCTCCAAATCTGTTCTCTCCCCACACATCTCTGCCATCCAGACCCTTGTCCTTGTCCATGAGAAGCTTACAGTGTGGCTGTGCTGCAGACCCAGTGACGTCACATCAGCTTGCTGACCTTGACTCAAATTCATGAATTCTGTAATTCCTCTGAGCTACTGGACACCAGGGCTGTCAAAGCAAGAGCCCAGGGAGTATTTTACTAATAAACAAAACTGATGTTACAAGCTCCCCTGACCAGGGGCATTTGTGATGTCCTACTTCTGAGGAGTCACAATATGATGATAGAGTTCCAGGCACAGAGATCCTTTTAGGTAGGAGGTCTTTCCGGCACCCATAGAACCTCACCCACCTGCTTATAAGCCCACACCTGGGCCTGGAGGCCACCAACACTCCCATGGGTCGGTCCTGGTCAGGTTCACCAGGTGCCAGACTAGGTCACTGGGTATTAATCATTGCCAAGGGAGCAGTTAAACTGAAAGCCAGTTCATTAAAGATTAAGCTTCATCTCTGCAGCCCTCAGGGAAAAGGAGTTTTGGGTGGGAAGCCAGGTCCTGTTCCAGGAGGTCACCTTCTGTGCAAGTCTTTCTGGAGAGCCTGGGTGAGGAAACAGGAGGCCTGGGGTCTAGTCCTGGCTCCATTCTTCACCTGCTGGGGCATCCTGGGCAGGGTAGTTCCCCATTCTGAGCTCTCATTTCCTCCTTTGGTAAATGGAGAAAGCTCCACTGGGTTGCAATGCTCTGGCAAGTGTTACCCCAAGAATGGTCTATACATGTTTGCCCCTCACAGTCTATACCAGCACTGTTCTCCCACGTCATGCAGTGCAAGTTTCACTTACTGTTCACAATCTCTGTGGTCATGGAAAGTTGGCAATAAATCACAACTCCACCATGAGCCTTATTAATAGAACACAGGGACTCAGATCACTCCGCCTGGCTCCCCACACTGGGCAGACTATGTCCGGGCACTGGCCTATGCCAAATCTGCAGGAAGCTTTTCCAAGCTCACTGATCCACAGGAATAAAAATTCCCCATTTGGTCAATTCCTGGTACCTCCCTCTGGATCATCCCATCTCAATGGGATCTGTTAAGCCAAAGCTTTGGAAACTTCTGTGATGCTATAGGACCTTCACAAGTCTTGATCTAATACCAAAGCAATGATGCAATATATAATGAACCAGCCAATAAATGGATGCTGAATCATCTTCTACCTCACATGAGGCACTGTGATGGCGTCAGGGCTCCAGTAGTGGCCCCAAATGGAAATGGCACCGTATGCAGCTTGGTTTGCAACCAGAGCTTTCTGTTAAGGTGAGATGTCTGAAGACAGTAGTGGTAAACAATGATAGGCTTTGATATATTAGGGTTGGCCAGGCAAGGTGGCTCACGCCTGTAATCCTAGCACTCTGGGAGGCCGAGGCAGGAGGATTGCTTGAGGCCAGGAGTTCAAGACCAGCCTGAGCAAGAGCAAGACCCTGTTTCTACTAAAAATAGAAAAAATTAGCCAGGCATGGTGGCGCGCACCTATAGTCCCAGCTACTTGGGAGGCTGAGGCAGGAAGATCGCTTGAGCCCAGGAGTTTGAGGTTGCTGTGAGCTAGGCTGACACCACGGTACTCTACCCTGGGCAACAGAGCAAGACTCTGTCTCAAAAAAAAAAAAAAAAAAGATATTAGGGTCATAAGGGAGATATTGGAGTTGCCAACTGTTGCCCTTTAACAAGGCTCTTGATGAAATGAATCTAATCACTTTTCTGTCTGTAGGTGGCAGCACTGGTCCCTTTCACTCCCCACGGGGACCTCGGTTTTCACTCGAGAACAAGGGCTCCTCTTAAGAGCAAAGAGCAAGGTAATGCAAGGACAGACTAAGATAAACTAGCTTCAGAAAAAATATACTCACTCATTTAGAATTTGGCACATCTGGTGAATTCACCAAACCCCCATAGCCTCACTCTACTTGTAAAATAGTCCCCTCGGGATTCTAGCAAGATACAACACATCACCAAAAATTTCCTAAGGAACCATTGCAAAGAGTCCATGAAACGCAACGAAGACTCCCCAGAAGTCCACCAGGGTCCACAGAACCCAGCTCAACAACGCCGGAGCAGGGGAACAGCAGACTAACAACCCAATTCCACCGCAGCCAGTTCTACATCAGCCTGGCGTGTCTCATCTCAGGGTCTACTTTTCTCAGACATTGCCCGAAACTTATATTTGCTGGGAGCTCACTCTGTGCCAGGCACATCGCCAGGCTGGTTACATGCATTGTGTCAATCACCGCTTGTGGCAGCTTCCTACGCACCACCCCCTTCCCGCTCCGCCTTTACCAAGGGGAAACAGTGTCTCTGACAGGCTAACTTCCCAGAATACCCAACCACACCTTGCACGAATGCGGAAACTGAAGAGAGCGGAAGACTCTTGCTCAGCGACACGTGGCAAATCACTGACAGACAAAGGCTAGGACCCTGTCTCCGCCGTCCACTCTGCACACCTTGGGATGAAGAGTTTACCAGAGTTGCATGACCAGGCAGGACCAGGGCCACTGAAATGGAATGAGAAGGACAGAAGAGGCTCCGGGCCCAGGACACATCCGACACCTCCTTTGAAGCGAGTCCCCCGCCCTCTAAGAAAGTCCTGGGGAGGGAGTCAGGAACGCCCCTTGGATCTGGTGCCAGTTCCACCCTGAACAAGCTGTGTGGCCTCAGGCAAGTCCCTTCACTTTTCTGAGCATCCACATCCTCCCCAAAGCGGTGGTGAGTATCTAATGAGACACTGGCAGGAAAAAAGCTTTTAAAAGTATAAAAGCTCCTTTGGAGGTATTATTATTAATTATTATTATTATCATCATCATTATCTTTCATGGTTATTAATGACCTGTTACCTGCTAGGGATCTGTCATCTAGGAATTTCTTTAAGCCCTTCTTGAACCTGTTTATATTCCCAGTCAGCAGCGCCTCCCTTGCTTTTGATCCCAAGGCCGCAGCCCAGGGAGCTGCAGGCAAACTTCTCGGAGGCCGAGGGGCCTGGGTTTGAACAGCCTTTCTCAGTCTCCTGTGTGGGTCTCTCATGACCAACTGATGCAATGCAACACGGCCTCACTTCCTCCCCTCAAACCCATTTGTATGGCCAGGTCTGTGCCGGGGTCTCAGGAAGAAAGAGAAGATGGTACGGGCCTTGCCTTCTCAACCTGCTCCCCTCCTCAAGCCCAGAAGCCCAGGGTGGGGTGGGGACATAGGACCTCCTATTAGCCACCTGTGCTAGGGCTGAGAACAGAGTCCAGACCCCACAGCTCCAGAGAGCACCCGAGGACCAGGGCACTATCTATCTGTCCTCAAAGCCCATTTGCCTCTTCACAGCAAGGGCAAAGGACAGGGGCCCTTTCCCGAAGACACTGCACAAGCCAAAAACATAAATTAAACTCAACCAACTTTGACAACTACTTTGATCTGGGTTCTGCAGATTGCAAGTTGAATGAGACAAAGTCTGTTCCCTGCCTTCAGGAAGTTTGCTGTCCGCTAGGTGAGATCAAGGCATAAATAGCCATCCTGCAAAGCAAGGTTAGCTAAAGGCTTGAACAGAGGACACATGAAAAGCAGTTTAGGGAAGGGCCTAACTAGCCCTTCCTGGGACAATCTGGAAAGGATAGATAAAGAAGGGGCATTTGAACCAAGGGCTAAAGGATGGCTAGGAGTTTGCTAGGCAGAGAAGCTGGTGAGCAGAAGAGAAGAATTTCTGGAGCAGGTGGAGCATGAACAAATCCAGATGGCCACATAGTGTTCAGGGAATGGAGGTGGACTGGTCAGAGAACCGAGGGACCCACCTGTGTGGTCCACTAGCAGGCGAGAACTGCTGGGTACACATTTCTGCCTGTCACAGAGACTGAAAAATGCCCTCCTCTCCTGCTCTTCAGAAAGGAGCCCTGTTGACAGCTGGAGTTTGCACCCAGGAGGAGGACTCTCTGGTCTCCCTTGGGCAACGCCTTTGGATTTCTCGGGTTGTGGAGAACCCAGCAGAACGCAGGCATCAGTGTACCTCCATGCTCAGGCCTGCGCTGACTGCTCACCAGCTCTGTGGGTCTCAGAACGGTCCACATCCCATCACTTTCCATTAACGACCCCTTCATTGCAGGTGAGGAAACCAGAGGCAGACAGATCCTTCCTCCAGAGTCAGGAGAGGGCTGGGAGTGGAATCCAGGCCTCCTGCCCCCTCCCCTCTGCCCACCCAATCCAGCCAGAGGACAGCTCCAGACAGCTCCAAGGCAATCTTAACAGTAGCATTTGTGGGCAAATTACACTGCATGAGCTAATTAGGAAGGGATTGGGGCCCTCAGCTTTAATTAATATCTAGTCCCTAACAAGTTAATCCTGGGCGAAATCATAGCGGGGATCTCATCCGAATGCCAAAATTCTTTCCTCCAACAAATCACCTATATAAATACATATATTTTAATAGCAGCAATTATAAAGTTCTCTGCCAACTTATGGGGCTGTTTAACATTCCTGGATTGAGGCCACAGTTTGTTCCCCATGTCCCCCTCCCCACAACCGAGGCCTGATGAATAGTAACTCTTGTGGCTCTGCGTGCCATTTAACCAATATCTCCTACCCAACGGGTCTTCACAGGGAGTTAATAAGCAGTCTGGGAGGACTGCCTGAGGAGGTCCACGAACCTAATCGTTAACTGCAAGGCCTAATCAGCATCTGCTTCCCACCCAGAGTCCCCCACAGCTACACAGCCCTGGTCCCCCAGTAATGGATGGAAAATCGGCAATTTCCTGACAGTTAGCAACCAATTTTCCACCAATTAGAAGAGAGATGGTGGTCTCTAGAGGAAACAGGATGGCTCCACCGCAAGGAGCTGGGACCGGAAGAGAGATGATCCTAGGAGCACCAGGGAACTGAAACCTGGGGTGGGGGCTGCCAGATGCCCTCCCCTACCTGCTTCTGCCTCCCCCAGGTCAGCCCTGGCTCGTATCAGTGGGAGGGAACTTCCAGGGACAGAGACTGCACTGGAGCCTCCGTGTGAGCGCTTGTCACTCAGAGACCCCATGACACAATAAACCCACCCCGCTTCTCTCCTCCCAGTCCAGGCCGACACGGGCTTCTCCTGCTGGGTCTCTCCTCACTGCCCAGGTCACTGACAAGGCACTTAGTGTGGTGGCTTCATCAGAGCACAGGCTCTGAGTTGGACAGCTGTGCCTTGAAAGCTTGTCTCTCTCTAGTTGTGTGACCTAAGCATCACACTAACTCCTCCGGGCCTCGGTTTCCTCGTTTATAAGGTGGGGATAGTAATAGCACCTACCCGATAGGATAGTTACGAGGATTGAGTGAAATAATGTGGGCAAGGTGCTTTACACCACATGTCATAGTGCTTGGTAAGCAGGAACAATAATACTCTCGCTATTACTATCTTCATGGTGAAAGCTGCTATTAAACAATATTAATAACCAACGTGTGTCAGGCATTGTGCTAAGCTCTGTGACTGAGGTCCCCAGCCCCCAGGCCGAGGACCAGTACCTGTCCATGCCCTGTTAGGAACCCGGCCCCGCAGCAGGAGGTGAGCTGTGGGCCAGCGAAGCTTCATCTGTATTTACAGCTGCTCCCCATCGCTTGCCATCGCCCCTCTACCCCCCACCACCCCGCCCATCCATGGAAAAATTGTCTTCCATGAAACCTGTCCCTGGTGCCAACAAGGTTGGGGACTGCTGCTCTATGAGAACACTATCTTAGACAATTCTCTGGTTCGCTCACCCTGCCCCATTCATCTCCCACCTGGGTCACTGCTGTGATCATCTCCCATCTGATCTCACAACCCCAATTCATCCATTCCCTACACCGTTGCCAGAGATCATCCTACCACACAGATCTGATTACACCCATGTCACTGCCTGGCTTTCACCCCCGGAGTACAGCACACTCTCCTTCCCTGTGCCCTTCAGCTCTGGGCCATCTGCTCCTTGCTAACTCCTCAGCCTCATCTCCACTACTCCTGGCCCTGTTGCAAATAATCCTAAAACAGAACAACTCTTTAGTGGCCACAGTCCTTTAGCATCAGACCTAACTCCCTGGGTGAGTGTGAGGACTCAGAGGCACACAGTAGGTGCACAGAAACATGGCTGCCTTGCTCATTGCTCCTAGCCAAGGTACAGGGCAAAGAGGAAGTGAGCAATAATGTTGCTGTCATGCTTTTGAGTCATGAGAGATCAAGTCACCCTCAACATCACTGTGGCACTTATTGCCCTTGATTGTACTCTAAGGTCTCCATAATTGGCCATTCTTACCTGGTAATTGTAACTGAATCAGACACAGGCCCTCTCTCAAGGAGCTCCAGTTGTGTGGGAAAGAAATAACAGAAGTGACTATTTAATGAGCACTTACTCTATGCCAGGCACTCTGCTGGATAACTTGATGTGGATTATCTCATGGGATCATCTACTTTGATCTTCGTAAGAGCATTAGGAGTAGAATGAACATATAATTTATCATACAAACTGAGACACTCCTAGGAGTGGAAGGGGGCACTATTAATATGACACAGTGTCAGCAGGCATAAACCCGGCTGTCCCAGGCAAGCCAGGGCAAGTGGACGCCCTGTCTAGAAGGTATATATTCTTATTTTAGACATGAGGAAACGGAGGCATTGGGAAGTTGAGGACCACACCCAAATTTCAGCACTCTTCAGAGCAGGGCTTCAGACCAGGCCCTCTGACTCTAATCACGGGGGCACAGGTAAGGAAGATTCAAGGTGAAGCAATGTTTTCTAAAAGAAGGAGGGACACATGGCATCAGGCTGGAAGTCGAAGGAGGAAGTGGGGTGGCAAAGGGGCAAGGGATGCTGGCCAGGGCAGAGGCACCTGAGCTGGAGACAGGTAGGAAAGGATGCAGGAGGGGACACAGGATGCACAGCAGGTGGCAGCAGAAGAGGGAGGGAGTTGCTCAGAGAAGAGCAGGAGCTGCAGTCTGGGCAGGGTGAGGAGGGGAGCTTAAGGTGGAGAGGTGGCCACAGACACAGGTGAGGGCGAATCACGGAGGGTCTTGAATGCCAGGCTGCAGGAGAGACAGAGGAGAGAAGACATGCTGGCCCCTGCCCCCGTTGCACACTGCACGCCCCCTCCTCACTCGCGGTGTGCACAGCCCTCTGGGGGCTTCAGACACTGTCCTTTTCCAAGCATGTTTTTTTCTAAAGCAGGCTAGAAACCTCAGAGACCCCATCAGACAAAGGAAAGAGCTGCAGGGCTTCTCGTGCCCCTTCCTTGCGTTGTTCTATGAGTTCTCCCAATTTGGGGGATAGAGATGCTGCCCTAGCCACGGTCACATGGCAGAGCTGGGCTCATACGACATCCTCTTGTTCTTCAGACCCCAGCATCCATCTCCGCCTCACCCCACTGCTGGCTCTGCCATCTGAGCTCTGTTCCAGGTGCCCCCATGGCCTCCAGCTCCTCCTCCACAGAACCCAGCAAGTGTGACGTTGCCCTCCCTCTCAGATTGGGGTCCAGAGCTGCTGATGTGGAGACTCGGACTGCCCTCAGATTCCAAGCTCGTGTTCATCCTGGGAGAGACTTCAGATGCTGCCTCTGCACTGCAGGCTCACGGGCTGGGCAAGAAATCTGCACCCGTGGGCCAGGCTAGAGGAACACCCGGGGTGCCTCTGTGTCCATATAGCTCCGCCTTCCTCTGCCCAGGCCCACTCACCCTGTTCAGGGTGCAGGGCTCCCCACAGAGCCACAGCAACATAACACGGCAGAAGCCACGCTGCTGTCTCAGCCCTCTGAGCCATCTCCACACCTGTGCCAGAGTGGTCATTCCCGCAATCTGAACACTCGGTAGCTCCCTGACACCAACAGAGAACCATTTGAGCATCTCTACATAGAGCCCGGGGCCTGCCCACCTCCCTCCAGGTCCCCACAGTCACCGGCCCTGCGCACTCATCAAGTGTGTGTGTCCTGCTTCACCCGAGCCCTGTGTGGGGTGCCAGGAATCGCTCCCCATCCCCTAGCACCACTGTGCTGTCCAGGTCTCCCCTCCCAGCCTCCTGCCTGATGTACTCCTGCTCATCTTTCACAACCCAGAGTTGGGGAGCCCCTGGAGCACCCCATATCCAGGGCCCCCACAGCCTCTCATCATGGGCTGTCATGTGTCTGTCTCCTAGATCAGACCGGAGCTCTGGAGGGAAGGTGCTGAGTCTAAGTCAGTCCTGTGCCCTCTGTCAGCCCAGAAGAGTCCTAAAGCACAGGACCCTTCAGGAAAAGGCCAGCTAGATGCCTCCCTTCCCAGTTCCTATATCCCCGGGCTGGTGCTTTCCCTTATTTTATCACCCACTGCACCCTCCTTGCCTGCTACTAGACCTACTTGTGCATTATAAAAAAGTGCCCCTTCCTCTGGTTAGAGGCAGCCCCTGGGCAGGGCGTATGTCTTGTGAGCAGAGCTCTGGCTGGATCTCGACCCCAATTTACCCCTCGACCAGGCACCTTTGTGCAGGACACACCCACACAGCCATAAGGACCCTTCCCAACCCCCAGCCAGATGCGCAGCCAGCTATATGTGGAAGAAATGCCCTCCACTCCCTGGCGCACTCGCATCAGGGGTCAATAGGCCTCCCACCTGTAGGCTGTTTGCTGCCTCTGAAAGGAAATGGTGTGGGACATGATGAGACAATACTGGGGACTGCAGATGACCTGCGGACCAGCTAGGGGGCTATGTAGGACAGGGGCCTCACCACTTCAGCAGGTGTCCTCACGGTGAGAGCCGGGCAGTCTCCTATCGGGAGAGCTTCAGCCATTTCATTTCCTTCCTGTTCCCTCTGTAGTCGTGGTACTCTTAGCTTCTGAGATTCAGCCTCAACACACCCTTTCCAACCTTGTACACAAAGGCGCATGCGCATACGCACGCATGCGCACACATGCACGCTCCTGGAACAATTTGCTGAAATGGCTCTAGGAGTTCAGTTCCAGGGAAGCTGACCTGCTGGGAAGAGCATGGTCTCAGATCAGGTTAAAAGACACGGAGGGTGACAGAAAATCCCTCTGGGCCCTGCGATGGGCAGATGTACATGGTGTTTACTCTGGGACATTCATAGGTAGGTCTTGGCCAAACCAAAGCAGCCCACAGGGGCGCGATGGAAAGTCTAGTTCTGGGAGAATACAGCTTGGAGAAGAGCAGGCTCCCAGTGCCGTCCCCAGCTCTCCCCCGTCTCTCACGGGAGAGGGCAGCAGGTGTGCTGTGGTGGCCCAGAGAGTGACAGGCCCAACAGGGGCTGACTACGGAGGCAGATCTGGGTTCTGTGTTCAGGAACTTCCCAGGAGCCACCTTAGGACATAGAGGACTCTCGGTCATGGAGATATGGGAACAAATGCTAGACAGCCAGTGTTGGGCTGACCTTTAAGGCCTTAGCCTGTGCATATTATTTTGTTTCATAGTCTAAGATTCCATGTTGCTAATTATTATCTGATTCCATTACTCCATGATCTTAAGACTTTTTTTTAACTCAGTGGTTCAAAAATGCTAAGATTTTATTATTTCCCAATTCTAGAAACTAATACACTTAGAATTGTAAAATTCTCTGAGACGTAGTCATCTGTGTATATTTCTTTTAAAGATGTGTTAACCACATGCTTTGCATGAGCTACTTTACATATATCTCATTTAGTCCTCACAGTGCACCTGTAAGTTATGCACTATTGTTATCCCCATTGTTCAGACGAGGAAACTGAGGCACAGAGAGGTAACATGACTTACCTAAGATCACACAAGTAACTCACAATGGTCCCATAATCAAACCCTAGAGTCCATAATCTCAACGACTGTGCCGGGCTGCCCACCTGTGCTATACAAGGGATATATCCAGGAGGATGGAGGTGCCCCAGCCAGGCCCACTAGGGTTCTTGCTCAGCCAGACTCCACTGGCCGGTCTGAGCTCCAGCCCCAGCGACTTTCCCTCCTTTGCCCACCTTTCCAGGGGGTGTTCCCTCCCTAGTCTCAGGTTCTGAATTCCCCAGGCAAAGCCAGCCACATTCTTCAGGCTGGAGTCCAAGTTTATTTAAGAAGAGGAAAACGTTATTATGGAAATTACAACAGCTTTACGAAACACAGCGTGGCTGTATCAATCCAGGACCACAAGAATGCTCATCAACTTAATAGCTTCCTGTTGGGAGCCTTTCAAGCAGTGCCTGAAGCTGGCAGGCATCAGGGTGTGGGAGTGAGGCCAAGCAACTGGGTGACATTGTCCCCTCTCCTGCCCCTGCCCCTCAGGATGGGTAGCAGAGCCCACAGAGGGGACCCCTCCTTGCCTCCTCCTGTCCTATAGTCCTGAACAAGACAGCTCAGTTTCCCATTCTCAGAAGTGGAGCCCTGAGGGTGTGTGTATGTGTGTCACCATGTGTGCGTCTGCGTATGTGTGTATGTGTGTGTGTATGTGTTCGAACATGTGTCTAGGAATGGTAAGCAGAGCAGAGGGCTCGGCTGCCCCCTCACCCTCTCCTGCCCCATCCACACCGTCAGCCTAACTGAAGTACAAATGAGATTGCCACTGCTCACACCCTCTCCCCAGACCCAGTGCTAAGGATCTGGACCTAAGTCCCTGATAAGGAAAGAGCAGGGAGAAGTTTAGGCAAAGGACACTTTCTTTACCTTCTAAGTCTAAGGAAAGAGAAGGCTGGGGATCTTAACTTTTTTTATTTCTTTTATTATTTTTTTTTAAGAAAGAAGAAAAGAAAACCATTAAAGTGGAATTCCTGGGGCTGGGAGCAGCCAGGAGTCTGGCACGTGTCTCCTCCTGGGTAATTATCTGGCATTTAGCACCCCTCTTCCCAGCACTTGTAATTAGCAGGGAAATTAAGATGCTGTCATCCTACCTCCCAGCTTCTCTCCACTATGCCCAGAGGCCTGGGGAGGGGCCCAACAGCAGGAGGAGGGGATCCCTGAAGCAAGAGAAATTGGGAGTAGAGGTCTGAAAGGGCTTGGGGCTGACAGGGCCCTTTGACAAGAGATGAGCAGTGGAGGGTCCTCCAGGGAACACTTCCTACCGCCCCCAGCTAGAGCCATCTCTCCTCCTCGCTGAATTCCTGGAGCCTGTGCAGGCCGGGCCACGCCCCCTCCTACGGGATACTCTCCTGGCTTTGATTAAGCGGCCGTGTTCCAGCAGTCTCACTGCACTTACCAGCATGGTCACAGATGCCTCTTTGGTGCCTGCCTCTGTGCTGGGCGGACCCTGAGGACAGAGATGAGTCAGACCCACCTGGAATTGCAGGTGCTCCCCAGGGAAAAAATAAGGCATTTGGGTGGACAAATGGAATACAAGGTCAAAGGTGACTAAGAGCTAAGAAAGGAAGGCAGGACCAGCTACAGAATTGAGAAGAGCCTAGTGAAAAATGGAAATGTGGGGCCCTTATTCAAAAATTACTAAAAATTTCAAGACAGTTACAGCAGAGGATTAAACCAAGTGCAGAGCCCTGTGCAACTCCCCAAGCTGCACACCCCTGAAGCCAGCCCTGGAGGGAGGGCAGTGTGGTGTTGCCAATTAGGGAAGAATTCTTGGAGGAAGCAACATTTGAATTGGTGTGGTTCAAGAGGTCAGCTTTGTTTATAGGTAAAGTCTCCTTTCCTATCTGGCCAGTTTTCTCATCCTTCGAGGCCCCACTCTATGCCTCCTCCTCCAGGAATCCTTCCCCACCAACCTCAAGCTGGGTGAGGACCCTCCAGGCTCTCACAGCCCATTCCCACCCCTTCCAGTCCTGTGCTTCTCTGGAAACAAATTTCACTCCATCTCAATGATCTGCTTATGAATCTGCCTCACCCACCCGTCTGTGTGCTCCCTAAGGATAAGGTCTGCACCTCATCCCTGCCTGTGTCTGAGTGCCCCGCAGAGGCCTGGGCAGGTAGGTGCTTGACAGCAGTTGACAGATGAATGAGCACACACCCAGGGAATAGCTTGCGCAAAGGCCTCCTTTGATTCATGCTCAGGAAACATGAAGATGAATCTTTACCTACAGGGGTGGAAAGTTAAGTTGGAATTCAATCAGAAAGGCCCCTGAATGACAGGCCAAGGGAAGGAAGGTTGGAGCTTTTAAAGATCAATTTAGCTGCTACGTGGAGGATGGATTTGAGCAGATGACGGGTGGAGGTAGGGGTAGTGGGGAAGGGGCAGGAATGTCCGGCAGGGTAAGCAGTTAGAAAGCTGCACCCGTGACCCAGGCTGAAGGTCAGGGTGGTCTGCACCAGACAACAGCCACGGGAATGGAGAGAGAGGAGGAGTTAGACGTGGGCTTTGAAGTCCCAACCACCCTGGTGGCAGCAATACTGGGTCACCAGCCAGCTATTCCAATTATTCATAGAAATCAATTTCATTCCACCGAGGCTCAGATAAAACTAGTGTTGCCAGCCGACAGTAATGGATGGGAGCTTAGAGTGAGGAGATAAGAGGAGGCCCCGAGTGTGGGGTGATCAGGTGAGGCTTCGCAGGCTGGGGGAGGAGTGGTAAGAGGTTATCAAAACATCCTCCAAATAGCAAGGGCTCAGAACCGGCTCACCCAGCTGGGATCTGTGGCTGGACAAGCAGGCTCCTCTCCAGGCCTGGAGCCCTGAGACCCACACCTACTCGTCCTTGGGCATTGTTCCCAGCAGCAGCGGGAAACTGCATCAGCCTTGCCCTCCTGGGTCTAATATTGAGGTCTGGTGCCTTCTACGGGGTGGGTAGGGGTAAGGGGCAGGGCACAGAGCAGGCAGGGTGCCCTCTGAGACCCCTTTCAGCCCAGACTCTCTGGAATCCTGAGTCGATGCATCACCAAAATAACATTTGGTCTGTAGGATCAGGACAAGAATGGTCCCTTCTCCAGCACTGGGCAGAGGGAGTGGGAGACAGAGTGAGTGCAGCCTACATGTCTCATCTGAGCTGGGCCAGAAAGGCTGTGTCCCCAGCAACTTCAAATCCCTCCACACAGACTGCAAAGGGATCCACAGAGCATCCCTCCTCCTGAGGCATGGGAGAGGATGTGGGTATGAGAAAGGAGGTCTGCCCAGGGGAAGAGAAAGAGAGTGAGAGACCCTGGGCCTTCCCAGAGCAGGGAGGAGCCAGGCGAGGGAGGCTGGGGTGCCCAAATTGGCAACCAGAAGGCGAATCAAAGGCCAGCGCTAGGAATAAACACCTGGTTCTCACGTGGTACTTGCCACCGTGCCAGACGCTATTCTAGGCACTTAATAGGAATTAACCAGTGTCATCCTCACAACAACCCTCATTGTGTAGAAGAGACCAGAGCAATGAATTAAACTTTCCCAAAGTCACACAGCTAGAGAAGGCGGAGCTGGCACTTGGACCCAGGCAGTCTGACTTCATTTTATCACCGCACTGAGAGCCTCCATTTGCAAAGGGCTTGCTATGCACCGGACACCAATGTAAGCACCTTTATAAGAATGATATCACTTTACACCTAGAAGAGGTTACCAGTCCCATTTCACAGATGGGAAGCTGAAGCTCAAAGAATTGACATGTCCACAGTCTCAGAGCTGGGATGTGAACCCACACCTGGCCCAGACCCTTGCAGGGCTTTGCTGTTTGGCTGGGCTGGAGCAGGGGGTGGCAGGGGGTAGGGGGCAGAAGCTGAGGGGCCAGCCCCTCCCACCTCCACAGACAGCTTTTCCTCACAACTGCGGGTGGAGGCAGCCAGCGGTCGGCCCCAGAGGCCCTGTCTGCCGACACTCAGGGCTGGGAGGAGATAGCACTTTTTATCTCTGTGGAAAGTTCAAGAGTTTATTCCCACCCGAAGCAGTGGGGAGTCCGGTGCCCATTCCTGGAGGGTGTCCAGTGACAGGACAGATGGGGGGACACTTCCTCTGCTTCCCCTCCAGCACTCACTCCTGTCCACACCCCACCGTCACCAGAGCCCAGCAGGAGACATCTTGGTCCAGGCCCTCGGATGCAGCTCGGAGCACAGAGCCAGGCACTGAGCAGTCAGGGTGGTGGCTGGGAAGGTCATGGCTCTGGAGTCCGGCATGTTGTTGGGGGGGGTCCCTTCCTGGCTCTACCATCTTCTAACCGTGAGACCTCAGACATGGTGCCTCACCCCCTGAGCCTCAGTGTCCTCCTGTGAAAAGCCAGCTGAATGATCATGCCTACCTTGGAGAGCTGCTGTCCAGGTTAAAATAAGAAGGATCACATATTCAGTCACCTGGCTGACAGTCCAGCCTATAGTCGGGGCTCTGAAGCACCCCTCTTTCCTGTATGCACCACGTGAATCTAACTCCGCTCGATGAAACAAACTCCACTCCAGTCTCCCAAAGACAGAGCAAGTGAGCTCATCCTCCTCCTCGAGACTTCCCCCCACCGTGCCCCCCACGCCCTGCAGAGAGTGGAGCACACCCCTCAGCCTGGCATTCAGGGCCTCCGGGGGTGCCTGGCTCCCTGGCTCCGGCCCCCCGGCTGACTCATTCTCCCTGAACAAAGCAGGACCTATGTTCGTCCCCAGTGCATCCTTCAAGGCCCAAATCATCTGCTGCCTCCTCTCTGAAGCCGCCCCCGGATCCCTGAGGGAGAATGAATCACTCGCTCCGCTGTGCTCCCACAGCTCTGAGCTCTTTCCGCTTTGTGTTATGGGTATAGATCTGTGTATCTGCCCTGCCCCCCAGCACACTGGGATCCCCATCTTATAAAATGCCTGGTACAAAATTTGTAAATGTTGTTTCATCAGTTAATTAACTAATCAAACAGAATATCCTAGCATCAGTGCATCTCAGAGCTAGAAGATTCTTAAGGATCACCAAGTCCAAATACCTTATTTTACAGAATGAAGAGGCCAGGAATTGGGGAGTGGGGGTGCGTTGGGACAGAGGGGAGGCAGAGAAGGGCAGGGCCAGGTTGCACGGTGAGAGAGCAGCAGAGGCGCACTCGAGTGCTGGCCTCCACAGCAGAAGGAAATCCAGGGTTATTATTTTCACTTTACAGTCGGACGGACCAAGATGCTTCGCGGCTCTCCATGGCCCTCTGGGTGAAGTTCAGATTTGTCATCCTGATTCCCTGAGTGTCTTTGTGTTGTGGTCCCAGCCACCCTGTCCACCCCAACTGCAGGGGAACACCCTCCCCAGGAGGACCCTCCTCCTTCACCTCAGGCTACACTGCACTGCTCCAGCACCTGTACTCTGCGCTGGAACTCGCTGTTCCTTTGCCTGGCCAAGTGGGACGATCCCTCCGGTGTAAGCTTGGCCATCACATCTTTGTTCCACAGCCCCGCGTGGTCCCATCTATCAGCCTAGGCTGCAGCTGTCCCTCCCTCCAGTCAGACTGAGTTCACCGAGGCAGAGACTGTTAGCCTCATACTCTAGTGCTGGCAGAAGTCCGGAAAGGATGAGTGTAGACGAATGAAGCAGAAGGAATGGGCCTCTGGACCACGGGCAGAGACACCGTTGGTGCAAATCAACTCCAAGCCCTGTGCGTTGGGAGGAGGCAGAAGGAAGGGCACGCATCAGGAGGACAAGCGGTGGTGGCGGAGCTGAGAAATCGCTGGCAGGAGGGAGTGGTGTTCCACACAGCCCAGGGAACAGATCCAGCCCTCTTACCTGAGCCCTTTTCTTTGGTTGGGTCCAGTGACCTTTCTTATTTCTAGAAAACCTCTGAGTCACTAAGAAAGCATTTGGGAGGAAGAAAACCCTTGGGAAAAAAGTCAGTCCTCACCTCAGGCCAAGCACACCTTCCCATAGCAGGCGTTCTGTCCTCCGGCTTGAAGGGCAGCCTGGAGTTCCCCAGATGGTGAAGCGGGGAGGCCGTCCAGTGCAGGATGAACCACATATGCAAAGGCCTGGAGGGAGTGTGGCTTGCTCAGGTAATGGCGGAGAGTTTGGGAACAGGAAGAGACAAGCCGGAGGGTGAGCCAGAGCTGGACGGTAAAAGGCTTGGAATGGCACGCTACAAACCTCAGACTCACCGTGGGTGCACACACCCACTGCACGCCTGCCCGGTGCCAGACCAGTCCCCGCCTCAGAGAGCTTTCAGTCTAGCTGGGAGAGGAGAAACTACGAGTCACTCAGGATCCAATGTGAGAAGGGCAGCTGCCGAGCAGCTCCCCGCAGCCTACCTGGGAAGGCTCTGCTGCGGACGCGGGAGCTGCTGAAATGTGGACGATAAACAGGACTTCTCGCTTTCTTCCTTCCATTCTTTCTCTTCTCATTTCTTTCCTCTTTTCTTTCTTTTCCCCTTGTTTGCTCATTCTCTCATTCAACTATTAAATAAACCATCGCTAAAGAACTACCGTGTGCCAACCACTCTCCTCACAGGGCCATGCGAGGCAAATTACTCAGATGTGGCCCCTGCCTGCGGAGTCTGCTGGGGGACATGATCCCACCATATGCACGTATACACAAAAACCCACAAACCTGCAACGGTCTATCAAAAAAATAAAAAGAGAGCGAGAGAAACATCTAGCACCATGAGAAACATAGACCCGCGAGCCACTGGATGCACAGAGCGTGACGGATCGCATCCAGGAGGAAGGAACTGTGCATATAAAGGCCTGACATGGGAAGGAGCTTCACATGTTGGAGAAAAAATAAATAAGTAAACAAACAAACAGACGGCCAGGGCGGCTGGCATGCAGCGGGCACCAGGGAGAACAGCACAAGATGATCCTGCGGAGGCCAAGTACTGGCCAAGGTTCAATCAGAGAAGCGGAACTGCTAGGAGTGATCAGAATAACGCGGGATTTATTCCAGCGATTTGACCTTACCCAGCTGTGGGAGGCAATTTAACAGTCTGTCCGAGGCTGTTGTCTTGGGTCTGAAGCTGGGGCCTGAAGTCACCAGGGCAGACAGTCCCAGGAAAGGTGGATGTGAAGATGCAATCCTGAAGGCCTCTCTACCTCCAAAGCTCCTGCCTGCGCTGTGCGGGTGGCCTGCAGGAGAAGCAGGGGCCCTTCATCAGGGAGCTAAACACACACACAGAGCTAAAGGTGCCAGGAGGAGAAGAGGTGCCAACAGGTGTGACTGCATCAGTACCTGGGGCCCCTCTGAGTGTAAAAACAGACAGCTGCTATTTCACTTTCTCTTTCCAAATCTCCCCCCAAAGTGTGTATACCTGGAACTTTGCAGTGAAGGGAACTCTGCAAAATGTAGTCCCAACATAGCTAACTTGACACACTGCAAATCCACCATAGGTAGGCAGGGGCCAGATCATATTTGGCCTTGTTAAGTTTGGATGTTATTTTAAGGGTCTGTGACATCTGCATTGCAAAAGGAAGTCTTCATCCATATCCCAGTCCCATCCCAACCCACCCATATCCCAGTCCCATCCCAACCCAGCCATATCCCAGTCCCATCCCAACAGTGAGGCTTTCCTGACCCCGTGCAGCATAGAAGCGCAGAAGGTGCTCCCCCACCCCCCAGCACAGCAACCACACTGCTCCTGTGAAGGGAAGGTCAGCCCTGCCTGGCTGGGCCCACTCCGAGAGGATGCTGAGCGCCTGCTTCATTTTCTCCACAGACCAGAGGAGGGTCTGGGGACAGCTCCCCTCACCCAAGCCCTCCTCCCCATCTGCTGGAGCCAGACAGAGCCCCAGCTGGGCCTAGAGCCAGACAGATAAGAAGATCCAGTCACTCACTTTCAATTTCCCACAAATGTGACACCCAGTTCCTGTTGCAGAAAAAAAGCAAATCACCTTCCACTCTTGAGATACCAGGAAATCACAGTCTCAGAGCTGCAGGGACCCTAAGAGAGCACCCATTCGGCCCTGCTTATCCCTGTTTCCACGCATTGTGCAAAGGGAGAAACTGAGGCATGGACGTGGGTGGGAACTTGGTCAGGTACACAGTAAGAGTCAGCAAGAGAGCTGGGACCATCAACCCAGTTCTCCTGCATCTTGGCTTCATACACTTCAAACCCCCAAGCTGAATAAGTACCTGAGAATTCTCCTCTGCGACCTCACACTGCGGGCTCAGCTCCCATGACGGGGAGCTCACTACCTCTAGGCAATCTGGATAGTCCTCAGCATCAGAAGGTGCTTCTCCACCCTGAGTCTGAACCTGCCTCACTGCCCTCTGTGAATTGTCTGGGAACTCACAGGGCCTAGAACTGTCCTAGGGAGATTACTGCGGAAGAGAAAAGACGGAGGGTATTGTATTCCCTGGAATTCTCTGTGACTGGGGAAAGCAGACTGGCAGTCCACTTCCCTGCAAGAAAAACCTCGGGCTGGAGTGGGAGGAGAGCTGGTGGTATCCCGTGGCCTGTGTTTCTCAGAGGGCTGTGGAGAGGGCCAGGAGCTCGGGGTTTGGGAGGCACGGAGTTCCTCCTATGGGGCAATCTGTAAAGTTGACAAAACTTGTGATCCTTCCCCTATGACCCCCTCAAATCTTCAATAAAGTGCCAAAGCACAGCAAAATTCCCAGTGCAACTAAATTTTCATGGAAAAGAAGAAGGGGAAGGCTTTGCATCTGAATCTGGTAGTTTGACATGGCATGGAGGGGGTTCCAGACACCAGGAGAGGGAACAGAGAAGCATGACAGGCACCTGCCGAACAGCAGAGCAATCTGAGGTTCAGACCATGTTTGACCCAGATCTTCCAGGGGCATGGATGTCCCAAAGGGCAGATGGATAACTCACAAAGACCGTCTGTGCCATTCACTCATGTCCTTATTCCTTCAGGTGACAGATCCTTAGTGAATGCCGACTACCCACGTTAGGCACTGGGGTGCTATGATGAACAGACCAGACTTGATATCTGGGATACTCTGCCGGGTATTTTTAGCTGATATCTCTTAAATGGATGTCTCACCTCCCAAAGAATTTGCAAGTTCCTTGAGCGTTGGACCTTATATCTGCCTCCTCCCTGATCACCAATGCCCATCCACCCCACCGCCCCACAACAAACACACACCCTTCACACTGAGACTCCAGTGATCCCTACAGGGACTCACTGGTAGACACAATTTCATCAGCCACATTCACTGACCAGTCATTTAAGCAGCTTAGCACAACCACCACCCAATTCTTATGTACTCTCAACCCCTGAAACTGAATCAGGCATAGCCAGAAGGGGTCAACCTGAGGTCATCAAGTCAATCCCTCTGTCTCCAGACCAGGACACAAGCAAGGCTAGATCAATATGAGGGTCTAGGACAGGGTAAGAACAAAAGTCTGGGAGTCATGAGACCCGATTTGAGCGGGATTCCATGACTAGCTCACTGTGTGGTTAGCAGCAATGCTAGTGTCCCTCAGCGGCAATTGGAAACTCTTTCTCTCATGTGATCCTCTCAATAACCTGTGAGGTAGATGAGGTAGTTTCTATCACCCCCATCTGACAGAGGAGGACACCAAGGCTTGGAGAAGTCAAGTGACATGCCCAAGGTCACAGAGCTGGAGAGTGGAGGTGCCAGGATTTGAACCAGGGCTGTCTGGTCCCAGAGGCAGCTTCTTCCTGTGCAGGGCAACACCCCAGGGCACATACTCCAGATGCTGCTGTGCTGTGTCCAGCTGACAGGAGCCCCAGAGCTGAGCTGATTCATGAACTGATGGCCGCAGCCTCCCTGCCTCCCCTGCCTGATGAATTTACTGGCTCTTCCACCCCCAGCACCACTGGCCAGTGACCAAGGAGAGGACAGAAGGCAAGATGGAGATTTGGGGGTGGGCAGAAGAGACAAAGCAGATGCAGACGAGGTCACAGAGCATCCATCACCAGGGCCAATTCGCCCTGGGATCTCAGCTGCTGTCTGACCTGCACGAGAACCAAGTTCCCACCCAAAAGTCTGCCCCGCCTGACAACCTATCAATCACTCCCCCGGGCAAGCCCCGTCCCAGGCTCCCTCGGCCTTGGGGCCTGCTGGGACCACCACTCAGACGCCTACAACAGCAGACCCATGTCTGAACTGGAAGAATTGGCCAAATCGACCTGCTTTTTGAGCTAATCCTCTGTGTGCTTGGTTCCATAAGCTCTTTTGCAAAGCCTTGCTGGGTTCTGTGGGGTTTACGAGATGTGACTTCTTGTCAGGCCTTCCTCCCTCCCTGGCCTTCATCCTCCCTTCGGTGTGAGTCAGGAGCCCATGCCCTTGCCTACTGGGCTGGCCTGCAGGGCTGGACGTGCATGGCCACCACACATCCTGCCCTGCCACATCCTGTAGGTCCCGGAGCACCTGGGACCCCAAAGAAAGGAGGGAGGGAGGGACCTAGGCCAGCAGGGTGGGTCCATGCTGCTGAGGTCGAATCCAGAGAGAAGGGTGACGTGCAATTACAGACTCTGCCCTTTGCTCCCTTAGGGAACTGAAGAGGGGAGGCTGCGTGTTGTGCTTCTGTGCTGGTTCCATTTCAACAAACGTGCACCGATGCCTGCTCTGTGCTGGACCCTATGCTGCACCCCTGGCCACAAATGTGATCAGATACAGTCCCAGCTCCTGAGGGACTTCTGGCCTGCTGGGGACAAGAGCTCAGCAAACGAACAATTAGGACCCAGGGTGGTAACTGCTCTGAGAGGGCTGAGGAAGCCCAGGGAAGGAGGAAGGCCTAAGGAAGAGGCAGAGGAAGCTTGTGGAAAGAACTCAGACCCTAGGCTCAGAGCGGAATTCAGATGGCATCCCACCATCGGTCACCAACCTCTCTAAGTCCCAGTGCCTGATCCATAAATTGAGGTGACAGTATTACCCACCCCACAGCATTGTTCATAGGATTGTGACAGTAAGGCTTTTAGTACCATGCCTTGTGGGGAATCAGGTGGAAGCCTGGGCGGCTTCGTGGAGGGGGCAGTGCTCCGAGGGTGACTGGGAACTGCCCAGCATTTAGGCAGCAGGAGGGGGTCTGGCCACTTAGCAATACTAGCTAAGGACACTTTAGCCTCGGTCCAGGACATGTCTCTTCTGAGGAGCTGTCCCTGTTCCCACTCTCTGTGTGGAGTGTCCTCGTCTGTGAGCTGCTGACACGGCTGGGCACCCACAGTGCCTGCTGCCAAGGGCACTCACCGAGCAGAGGAGTAATTGACAAATGGTCTGCAGAGCAAAAAACAGGACAAATGGACCAGACAGAGAAGCAGAAGGGCACTCAGTGTGTCAGGTGTTAGGCTGGTTCCTTACATACATGACCAGGTGTAGGTCTCCCCAAAGACTGCTGCACGTGTGTTCTCTCCCCTTCACAGACAAGGACGTGGAGGCGCATGGAGGCTCCATGACCTGCCAGAGACTGAGCAGGTGGAAAGCAGCAGCCCCGTGGTGACTGCACATCCCATTCATGGATCTGCAAGGCCCTTTTCATCCCTCTGGGCTACTTCCAGTCTGCCTCAGGGGATCTGGCCAGGACCTTGGGACCCAGAGGGCAGCCCTCTCCACCCACTGCTTTCCCCCAACCCCAGCTGTGCAAACAGCTCTTGCTGGGTGGTTCCAAAGCTGGGGGAAGGTTTGGCAGGTCTGGCAGGTCCCAGTGGGCTGGGCTTTCCTGAGAATAGCTCCCACCCCAAGGTTGCCTGGGCTCCATCCTTCCGCAGGCTCAGGAGAGGGGCTGAGAGCCTGGCTGAGCTGTCAGCCAGTGGTCATAGTCTAAATATAACTCTGTGCTGCCCAGTCCCCACCGCTGTTCCCAGTGCAGCAGGGCCCCTGTCTGGCCAGCGCTACCCTGACCTGAGTCAGTGTGAATCTGTGCATCATGCAGCAGGCCCCGGGCGTGTGTCACATCAGCGCTCATGCACCTCCCTCTGCGCCGCCATGCTGCTGGGTGCCCGGGAGGGACAGAGGCCTGGGAAACCCCACTGGCTCACCTCCCTCTGCCCGACTGCACCCCTCCTCTCTGTCTTCCCTCTGCCCTAGAGTCTGACCTCCCATTGCACTAGCTTCAACTCCTTCTCCTCTCCATCAGGGCCGTGCAGGGCCAGATGTTGTGACCCTAAGGGTCCTGTCACCATTTCTGTAGCCAACCTAGCAGGCAGTGGGATCTCCTTGCAAAGAGCACATGCAGGATACCCACTGCCCAACACTCAAAATCACAGCGCCCCAGCCTGGGTTTCCATAGAAATTCTCAGCCTGAGATTCCTTAGTTGAATGATTTTTTTTTTTTTCTGAAGGACCAGATAACCCACATCTAGAAGGAGATGGGCACGAAGACGATTTGTTCACACTAATGCAAACACAGGCTGCTATACACCCACCCAGCAATGCGAGGCACATGCGTTCCTCATCCACGCTTGGCTCTCAGACAAGCTGACACAGTCTTGCACATACCACCCAGAGAGTCGGGAATCCACCCTGCCCAAGGGCTGACACCAGCACAGAGGGAAGAACAACCTTGTCAGAGGATGCCCGCCATCCGTCCCCGGAGGCTGCCTGAAAACTTTCCATGTGGAGTCCAGGCCCTGTGAGTCAGGAAAGCAGTGTCTGTCTGCAGGAGGGGACTTCCCAGCTCAAGAAAACCCACCCCATCCCTCCTACGGGTGGAGTGCAGGGAGGTAGCCAGACCAAAGCAGACCCTGGAATTCACAAGGATGTCATCGACCATTTAACAGACATTCAATGCTCACCTACTGTGTGCGAGACCCTTGGGATGAGGGATGGGGTGGCAGAGGAACCAAAGTTTGGAACGAGAAAACCTTAGCCTTGTCACTTCATTACTCATGTCAGACTAAGAGTCAACACACATTTCATGCTCACCAACTGTGTGTTGGCTATGTTCACATGAGCTATTGTACTCGGTTCAATTCTCCATACTAGAGATGCAAAAACTGGGACCCAGAGGACATCAGTCATTTGGCCAAGGCTGCCTCTGTTTGCTTATAGGTAAAATTGGGTTCATGGCAGTCTCTACATCATAGGATTGTTGTGAGGATAAATGAGTTCATTCACGTAGAGTTATTAAAATAGTGCCTGGCACAAAGTAAGTAGTTGATAAACATTAGCTAATAGTTGAAGTCATTGTCATAAATTCTGTTCATAGGAACAGCAGACACGAATCCAAATAACTCAAATCTCACTTTCCCCCTACAATACCAAGCTTCTTTTGTATTTTGTTGGTTTATAAATATTTCCAACAAATAGCTATTGGTACAAGAGCATTGGAAAGTATGAGCAGCTGTTGGTCTGGTGTTCAAAGCCCCCTACAGACTGATCTCCCTGGTGTCAGCTCCCTCTCCTCCCTTAAGCAAACACTCTCCTCAGTCATGGTGGCCAATATATAACCACTTCTCCACCAAGCTCACACCTGGCTCTCCTGCCTTCGGATCTTTGTTCAGACTCCAAGCTTTCAATCTCTGTTTCTGTGGGCTCTAGAATTCTAGGAGTTGTACCTGGGGTCCCTCTGCTGAGATAGATCTCAAGATCCCTGTGACATAGTAGAGATCCATTGGCTTTCAAGTCAGAGCTACAGCTCCAAATCCCACATCTGCCACTTTGGCTGTGTGACCCTGAGCAAGTTATTTAACCTCCCTGAACCCGAGCACGAAAAGTGTGTGTAATAATCCTCATAGAGTGTGTTAAATGACGGACTGTACAGAGAGTATGGGTCCCCTTCAAGTTTCCAATTCACACACTCACAAATTACATTAAGAGACAGGATTTCCTCACTTTTTAATTCTCTTTCGTAAGCTATTCATGAATTTTTATGCTCACTCTACCTCAACCATACCAAAATCCAATTTAAGAAGGTATAAACTTAACACCAACCAAGGTATCTGGTCATTTTGAATTTCATCTCAAAGTGGTTCATGAAATGTTCAGAGCATCTCAAATCCCTGGGGAGTGACCCCTGAACCCCTTGATAATTCCGCTCAACCTTGTCTTCAGCCTATAGCCACACCCTCTCCATCTTTTAAGGCCCATCCCCAAGTTAAAATACAACTGTCACTGTCGGCTTACTGTGAGTTCCTTGGGACAGAGGTTGGGTATGACTCATTGCACAGAATCCAAGGAAGCATCCAGTAAGTCCTTGAAAGGACCACCATCCATTCCAGCCATCCGTCCCCCACTCATTCCTCACACGTGAATTAAGGACTCTACGTCCTATGTAAGGAATTTCGCCTCCAAAGGTGAGAACTTCTGCCCTACTTGTCCTGTTGCATTCTTCCTCCCCTGGAATCCTTCCAGCCAGTTCTGCCCTCACTGAGATGCTCTGCCTTCCCTATTTCCAGACAGCCTCTTCCATTCCTGTCCAAGCAGGGCCTCACACCTCTGCGCAGGTGGAAGTCGGAGCTGGCACCTCAGGAGGAACAATGTCCTGCGGTCCACAGCAGGGGGCCTTTAAGGACATCTGGATGCACCATCAGTCCCCTCTCTTAGCCTTTCAAGCCCCAGGGTGCCAAATCTGAGCCTAGGCCGATAAGGAAGCCAGATTTTCATGTGCACATTTGGTGTGTATGTGGAGGGGAGGAAGGGGGTGGGGCAGGATCTCACTTAGCCCAGAAAGCCCTTCTTATCTATGAGTCCTTTGAAGTGGGGAGTTCTCAGAGACTGGCAGCCAGAGGGGAGCCTTTTCTCCACACCCAAGTCCCCACCATTTCTCAGCTGCAGAGGCTGTGCGCAGCCCTGGAGTAATTCTGGAATCCCAGAAGCTCACACGTTATTCATTCACTCAGCAAGTGCTTACTGGGCCTAGCAAGTGCTGGGCTCTGGAGATGAATCAGACCCACATGCTTATTTGCAGCCACAAGGGCCCTCAAATTGATCCCAGCCCAAGGAGGGAGGCAGACATGAAAATAGAGACGGTGCTGTGGAGTGCTTATAATCCTAGGTCCTGGTTTGGAATTTGATGCCCAAACACTCTCTACAAGGCCCGACCAAGCAAAGGGTCTCAAGCCCCTACTCATACACCTCCCCAAGATGGTGGAAACCACTGTTCCCCTCAGGGCCAAAACCTTCCCTGGCACTCCTCCCGCTGGTCCTGACTCTGACCTCTGGGGCTGCACCTGTCCCAGAACAGCCCTGAGAGGATTGGAGGCAATGTCAGATTCCCACAAAACTCAATTCCTAAAGATTGTTTTGCTTCAGAAAGACCACTCTAGCCGCAGTGAGCAGGAGGCAGAAGGAGATGGGCGTGGGCTGGAGACGAGGAGCTCAGTAACCACCAGGTGATAGATGACCTCGTGCCTTTGAGGGGCAAGCACTGGGCTGGGACAGGCAGAGGGCCACTCAGTGGGAGGTCATGCTGTTGGGGACTCATGCTGAGAGTCAGGAGAGGAGAGGCTAAGGCAGAGGGCCAGTCAGAGGGAGCCCCCAGGCTAATGAGAGAGCCTTAATCCCTTTGTTGGGCTAAGAGGGAAGATAAGAACAAGGAGATGAGAAAACAGAAAACAGAAGCTGCTTTCCTACTTCCAGCCCTCTGTCCCCTTCCCCTTCCAGCCAGATGCACACCCCTCCCCCAGCTCTTCCCTTTAAAGCATCTATTCTCAAACTGCCAATGTCCCCGCCTTGGCAGCTCAAGGTCAAGGGTGGTGCCTGGTTCATCTCTGTCCCATCTCAGCCCCACCCCTCCCTGCGCCTTGCCTATGACCTGCACATGGCAAAGACTTGATAAATATCAGCATGCGGAGTTGTTCACTGCACTGGTTTATGCTGGTCGTGGCTAGTGCAGCAGCTGTTTCTAAAGAGCAGAGGTCAGCCAACTTTAGGGTCAGGGGATCCAGGTCTTAGCCCTGGCTCTGCCATTGACTTAGTTTGCTCCCGGGTGACCTTGAGCTAGTCTTTCTTTCCTCCATGGGATTCTGTTTCTCCATCTAAGAGTGGCACGCAAGACAACTCCAAGGCTTATGTCCCATGATGGTCAGGGAGGTCCCTTCCACATGTATTTGGCACATTCTAGGTCCCTGTAGGGGACACCTGAGGAGCCCATCATCTCATTTTGCCCAGGGTACCACCCCTCTCTGCCCCCCAGACTATTTCTGAGCCCTGGGAACCAAAAGACGAATGTGTCCAACTGTGAGCTTGGCCAAAGTAAGCCCAGTCCCCCCCCTCAACTGCAGAACAGGTTGTTGAGGCTGGGAGGGGAAGCAAATCCCTACTTATTGAGGAGTTTGCTTTGCAGTGACTCAAAATTCCCCAAAACTAAGAAACCTCTAACAGCAGCTTTCCACTGCCCTTTTCTCTAAATTCCCCCCAGAGGCCGCTTCAGTGGCAGGGCTGGATAAGCACCTTCTCCCAGGACACTGTGCTGGCCGTCCTATTTCCCAGAACTAATCTGTGTTGACAGTCCCTGGACCAGTCACTTCCACGGGGCCTGAACTCTGCAGCACATAAGGCCCGGACGCTCCAGGCTGCAGGCCTGCCAGTCCGAGGGCAGCTGGAGGAGCTAGGCCAAGACCAGGGCTAACTGAGAAGAGATGGTGGGTCTAGCACTGCAAGCTTTTCAGTCCCAGCATGTTCGAGCTGGAAGAGACCTTCAGGACTATTTTGTCACACACCCCCACTGTATGAATGGGAAAGTGAGGCTCAGAGAGGGCACAGGACTTACCAAAAGCCACACCACATGTTTGTGGTGAGTTGAGGACTCAGATCCAGGTTTCAGTTATTCATTTATCCCACAACCATTTATTACCACCTCCCACTTGGCGTCCTGAGATAAATATGTATTCATTTTTAACACTCACATAAAACTTACCATGTGCCAGATACTGTTCTAAGCGCTATATAAACATTATCTCATTTACTCCTTCTAAGAACTCTAAAGGTAGGTTCTGCTGTCTCAATCTGCAAATAAGAAGTTTGAAACTCCAAGAGAGAAAATAACTTTTCCAGAGTCACACGGCTAATAAGTACCTCATTTAGGTCTGGACCCAAGTCTGTCCTGGACTCTTTTATCCACTCTGGATTGTTCAGTTAGAGGCAAGAGAAAGTCAGTCCAAGTGACATGGAGTGCAAACAGTAGGACTCCAGGCCACAGAGCAGAGAGGTCCTCGGTAGGCCATGGAGTGCTGAGGGTGTCAGGCTCACGCACAGCTAGAGAGATGACCCCAATGACGGGCCTGCCCCCAACATGGCAGCAATGCACAACTCCAGGGAACACCGTCTACTCTGCATTCAATGTGAATTGCGCCCCCTAGGGTTATGTATTGCAACAGCAGCTGCAGCCTGTGCAAGCGACTGCCAGCCAGGTATGTGCCTCAGCCCTGCCGTCAGGGCTGCTGTTCTCTGAGATGAGGACTCCTCAGCCCAGAGTGGGGACCTTGCCAGCCCCAGAGGTAATGTGCCCCAGCTGCTGCCGCAGCCCCCACCAGTTCCACGAAAGATCACGCCAAGGGCAGCCCGAGGGTCATATGTCTAGACAGTCAGACTGAGAATAGGACTCGGCATCTTGGGAGAAGTTTCCTGAATTCCTCCCACCTTGGGGAATGGAAACTGAGCTAACAGGGAATTTGTTCTAATTATAGGGAAATAAGGAGAATTGAACAAGAGCTCCTCAAGGCTGAACCCTTCTGTAGGTTTCTCCAGCAGGCTCCCTTTGTTCATCTCTTCCACGAGAAACCTCAGAGCACTGCCTCTGTGCCAGCTCCTGGCCAAGCACTGGGCACAGGGAGGATTAGACAGGGGCCCTGCCTGCCAGCAGTGCGTGTCTAGCTTGGCAGTGAACCAACAAGCTCAGCCCACAGTGTCATAGGTGCCATCGGAAGTCTGGGGATGGAGGAGGGCAAAGGGGCAAAGGCTTCCAGGCAAAGTCCAGGGTGTTCTTTCCTTTCTTCTTCCCACACCACAGGCCCAGCTGAAATGCCACCTCCCGTGGAGACCTGACTTCTTCAGGACACACTAATGGCGGTTCCACTTATCCACTCAACAAATATTGACTGGGGAAAGAGCAGTGGACAAGAGAGACAAGCTGCCCACTCGTGGAGTTCATGGCCACTCCCTACGCGTTTCACCCATTGAACCACCTCAGGGGTGTGTGCGTGTGTGTGTGTGTGTGTGTGTGTGTTTGCCTTTAAACATTTCCCAAGTTTGTTTCAAGAAGTATTCAACTATAATATAATGGTTAAGAACCTACCCTCTGGAATTAGACATTCACATTTCAATCTGAGCCTCTCTGTGTAATCTTTAGCAAATTGCTTAGCCTCAGTTCCATTTGTCAGATTGGTACACCTGTAGTTACTTGAGAGGGCCATTTGGGTTAAATAAAGAAATCTCTGTTGATCACTTAGCCTAGGGCTTGGTTATTAGTGCCCGTACGAACAGTCTCTCCTGCTAGTCCCAGCAGCCCAAAGTGCGTCAGACAGTCCCTGTACTTAGTAGGCGCTTCATAAATGCCTGGTGCTTGATCGATTTTTGGCAAAGGATGGAGGGTGGATGTGTGCGGACTTTTTTAAGATTTTTGTTTTTATTGTGTAAATATACATAACATCAAATTTACCATTTTTTATTGTGGTAAAATATAGATAACATCAAATTTACCATTTTAACCATTTTTTAAGTGTACAATTAAGTGGCATTAATTATACTTATAATATTGTATAACCATCATCTCCAGAACTTTTTCATCACTCCAAACAGAAACTCTGTACCCATGAAACAATAACTCCCTGTCCTCTCCCCACCCCTAACCCCCCCGACACACACACCAAGTCCCTGGTAACCACTGTCCTGCTGTCTGTCTCTATGAATTCACCTGCTGTAGGTACCTCATATAAGTGAAATCATGGAATATCTGTCTTTTTGTGCCTGGTTTATTTCACTTACCCTACTGTTGTCATGGGTCATCCATGTAGTGGCGCGTGGCAGATTTCCTTCCTTTGTAAGGCAGGGTAATAGCCCATCTGTGTGTATGCACTGCATGTTCTTTACCCATTCGTCTATCGATGGACTTCTGAGTTGTTTCCACCTTTGGCTACTGCAAATAACGCTGCAATGAGCATTAGTGTACAAGTGTCCACGTCCTCGCCTTCAATGCTTCGGGGCACACACTGAGAGGTGGAATCGCTGGATCTATGTTTAGCTTTTTGAGTAACCACCGTACTGTTTTCCACGGCAGCTGCACCACTTAACACTCCCACCAGCAAGGCGGTGTGTGTGGTTCTGAAGTAGGGGTTGAGAGGGCGTGGCCCCCTCCTGTGGCAATGTCTCCCAAAGCAATGGAAGCAGAGTGGTGAGGAAGGGGGCCAGCCTGGAGGAGGTGCTCCATGTGGGGACAGCCTGGAAGCCACATTGCAGAGGGGACGGAAGGGCCCAGGGTGTGGGTTCTGGCCACAGGCTCTGAAGGATTGATGGCTGCTGTTGTGTGTCCACCAAACTGCCTGGGGGCAGAGCAGGCAGCCCCAGAGTCAGAGAGAAGTTCAGGGAGAGGAATTCCAGGGACACGGGATCCAACTCAGTATAAGGAAAAGGAGGGCTTTTAGAGCATCAGAACTGCCCAGCGATGTGAGGGCAGAGCTCTCCATCGCTGGAGGTGTGCAAGGAGCGACCAATGTCCTCTTGAACGCAAGGCTAAAGGGCAGAGGAGGTTGGACTGAATAGCCTCTATGAGCCTGTAGAGCAATGTATTTAGAAAGTATGTGATGCAAAGATGCTGTGGCTGGACTCCATTTAAGCCCATTTGTGGGCAAAGATTCTATAACTTGCTGTTCCCACCTATCCAGACAAATTTGCCCTGGCTTCTCTGAAATTCTATATTGGTATGGACATGGCTCAGCCCCGGCAGGGGTGAGCTTCATTTGCATTTGCTGATGTGTATATTATGTGACTCTCCTATGGCTTCCGTCTACCTTTGCAACTGGAAATAATACCATGTGCGTGCAAAGGAAGGTTGCAGGGAACGGATTTGGAAACAGTGCAAAGGTTGGGGTGAGGCAAGGGGAAATGGAACTCTCCTGTCTGGCCTTCAAGGCCTGCCAGAGTCTGCCCACTCTAGCCCCCTCTGACCCCCTCCCCAGGAACAGAGCTAACCGTATCTCTGTGTCTGCTCTGCACTCAGCCTCCCTGCTGCAACCATTCTCTCTCCTGCGCTCTTCTCTTCCCACCATTTAGCTCATGCTCCTGGCCAGGCCTGCTTCCTGGGACACCATCTCTGCTCTCTCCATCTACACAAATCCTACCCGTCATTTTATTGGCTCACCCAGGCAGCCCACAAAGATCTCCTTGCACAGTCTTTGTACACTGGGATGCCGCTTAATGCAGTCACAGATATGTATTTGTCAAGTACCCACTCAGGACCAGGACCGCTCCAGGCCCTGGGGATACATCAGTGAAGACAGGCAACATCTCTGCCATCCCTGAGCTTATATTGTAGCCAGAGACACAGGGGAAAAAAACCACAGAAACAAATATATGAAATCTCTTGATATAGGCATGATTGCTGCAAAAACAATAAAACAGGGGCTATAACAGAGGCTACTCTGTAGAACGGTCAGGGAAGACCTCTCCAAGAAGATCTTTGAGCCAAGACCTGAATTATGAAAAGAGCCAGCAGTGAGAGAATGTGGGGGAAGCCTTCCAGGGAAGACAAAGGCAAAAGTCCCCGAATAAGTCTGGTTTATTCAGGGAACAAGAAGGTGGCCACTGTGGCTGGAACGAGGAGAACAAGACAGATTGGATGATGTAACCATAAGGAGACAAGCAGGAGAATTTATGGAAAGCATGTGAGCATTGCAATGGGAAGCCCTTTGAGGGTTTTAAGCACAGGAGGGACATGATCTGATTTATGATGGGCAAAAAAATCACCCTGGCTGCTGCCTAGAGAATGGCTTGTAGTGGGAAAAGGTTGGAAGCAGGGACCCCGTTAGGAGCCGATTGCCACAGACTAGGCAAGAGATGGCAGTGGAGTAGACCCAGGAGGTAGAATATTCCAGGCAGTTTTTTAAAAGATTCAGAGTCATGAAAGTGGATGACACTTTGGGCATGATAGCTGTGATGGCATGAATGGCATGGGTTTTTGGAGGTGACAAGTGAGAGGTAGGACAGATAAGTACGTAAGGGTCCTGAGTATCACAGGAAGAGCTCAGTTTCTATTTCTTATGATGATGGCCATTAAAGGTGCTAGCACATCAGAGTTGCTCAGACATAGTTACAGAAGGACCATCCATAGGAGCCCCAGTATTGGAGTATGGAAGACGCTTTCACAGGTATTTCATGGGACCTTTGTTTAGCAACTGTAGATTCTCCTCTCCCCATGCCAAAGGCAGCTTGATGGCCAGGCTGAGTTCTGTTCCGGGATGTGCTCTGCCTGCAAGTTCTATGGACATCCAGATACCTTGGGGACAGAGCCAGGTGGCCAAGGAATGGAAGACAAGCATCTGGCCATGGGTCCCAGACCAGCTTTCATCGCCTTATATCCCTCACCAAGCCATGCCCAGCCTTGTCCACAAATAAGCCTGATCTACTGGCCAATACAAAGAGAAACTTCTGGACATAATTCCTCATGGACATTTATTGCTCAAGTTTGTTCCAGATTTTAAAGAGATACTAATGTGTTCTCTCTAGCCATGACTCAGTTTCCAAAAAGCACTTTGTAGGCAAACATCTTGCTCTAGGCCTCAGTTTCCCTGTCTGGAAAGGGAAAAGATTAGATTTGGTGACCTAAGATATTTTCCTGGAGCTTTCTAACCTGTTTACTTTGCTCCCTTTCTACTCAGAACCCACTTGCATGTTTGCTCTTCATGAAGGAACAAAGCCACAGTGTTTGGATGAGCCCATTCAACGAGGGGCCTCTGTTCCACGGGCCAAGAGGCCCCATAAGATTCCACTGAAGGGAAAAGCAGAATCCCACCAGGGTCTGGTCTGCCCTGTGTGTTCTGGAAAGTACTTGCACAGCCTAAATTCCCAGCCCTCACACCAGAGCAAGACGTCCTTTCTTTGAAACCCAAGAAAGTTGCAGGAGCGGCCATTTACCTGTCACATGGTTTCATAATTTCTCTGGCACCTTCACTAATCACTGAAGTCAGTTTTGGCAGGCAGTGGGGCAAGCTCTAGGTCTGACGTGGATGTGCTGGACCACAGCTTGTTCCCAGAGAGAAAATTGGAGCCGAGATCTTTCAGGGCCCCTCCTGAGTGTGTCTGGCCACAGGGATCTGCTCATGAATATTTGGGGGCCCTGAGGAAATCCAGGAAGCCAGCTGAGGCACAGGCGGGAAAACCAGATGACACTTTGGAAAGCCGAGTCTGCAAGTACCTGTGACCCCAGCCAGGTGCTGGAAACACCCCTGTATGGCGCAAGGGGAGGCCGAAGAATCGTGGAGGGCTTAGAAGATGCTGAGTGACTCAGGACTGACAGGGCATGCAAAGCACATGATATGTCCATGCAGTGTTGAAAATCATGCTTCTTCGTTCCTCCTCTCAATGGAGATTCATCTATGTGTGCTGTGCCAGGCACCAGGGATACAGTGACAGGACGTCAACCAACGCACTCCTTTCCTTCCCAGAAATACGGACTGAAGGAAGCTGAGCAATGTGGTCCCAACTGTACACGCTCAGGAGAAAGGGATACGAGCATAGCCTTGGGTGACGACTAGGAAGGCTTTCTGGAGGCAGTGACATGCCAGACAAGCTAGAACAGGCACAGAGAAATAACAGCTCTGTAGCACCAGTGGAGAACGCTTGGGCTTTGGACCAAATGGGCTTGGTTTCAAGTTGACTCTCTGAGTCTTTGTGTTCTCATCAGTAAAATGGGAAATATAATGCTTGTTTTAGGGATGTGATGGAGATTAAATGAGTTAAGGACAAAATGTCCCTGGTTCAAAGAGGGGTTTATTGAAATGATTGGCTGCTGCGGGGCAGGGAGCTGGAGGTGATACGGAGTCCAGGTGAGAAAATCTACAGTACTGTTCCTTCTCCCCACCCTGTGGCTAGAGTTGGGGAGGGGAGGGCCCAGGCCAGCACCCCAGGTTGTTTGGGTCCTGGTGACCTGTTTGCCCAGAGCTTGCTGAGAGCATCAGTACAACAGGCTTCTGCAGGCAGCCAGAGAGGCTCAGGGTGAATTTCCACAAGCCAGGAGGGCCCCATTCTGAGGCTCACACCTCAAGAACTTGAGATGTTGGCCAAGTTCAGGCCGTGGGAGGGGAAGGCGAGTGCCGCGTCGGCTGGATTTGGTGGGGAAATGGGCCCCAGGGTGGAAAGGAAAATAAAGATTCCTGCTGTAGCTTGCTCACAGAGAGAGGCAGCACTCAAAGCCTGCCCCTCCCCCACTCTCGATTTTGAAGGAGAACTGAGCTTCAGAATCTGACCCAGCAAAGACCTGCCTCCTCCAGGAAGCCTGCTTGGATGTCACTGGCTGCTTACGAGCTCTCACTCCTCCAACGCTGTGGACTTGAGTGTGGCTTCACCCTCATGTGCAGGGTGCTTACAACACACCTGCTTCATATAGTTTATTCTTGATTCATATTGTACACTTCCACCAGGAAAGGCAGAAGGGAGAAGACAAAATACACATTTATTGAGTCCCTATTGTATACCTCACCTTGGGCTGAGCAGTTCTCATATGTCATCGCACATAAATCTTGCAATAGCCCTCCAAGGTAAAGACAACTATCTCCATTTTCTAAATGGCTTGAAGAGGCGTAAGTTCCAGAACTGGAACCGAAGTCTGCTGGACTCTGGATCTTTTCTAAAGTCATTTGTCCTTCAAGGCCTAGCTCTTCCATATGGAAGTGAGGTCCTCTGTGGAAAAAGAGTACATTCTGTGTACTGCAGTGAAATAAGTCTGGAAAACGCTGCTCGTTAAGCATTCCTCTTGAGTTTCCCAATCCACAGTATCGTATTCAAGGCTCTGAGAAGTTCTGCAGAGAAGACACCAGACTTTCTGTACTTAGCCTAGCACTCCCCAAGGGACACTTCAGTCTCCTTACAGCTTCTAACATCCCCCAAAGCCCCTAGGTACACACTTCGAAATATACTATCTATAAAGCAAAGATCACCAAAATGACAGCATTCAAGAACAAGCTCTCAGAGAAACTTAAGGTGGGCAGTGAAGGCTGAACTGGACGTGAATAAGAGGGTGTAGGAAGAAGGGCATATGAGATGGCGGAACAGAATGAGGAAAGGCACAGATGTGGGAGTAGCATGACGAGGCATCAAGACAGGAACAAGACAGCCCCAGCTGAAACCCACTTCCTAAGTACATGAACTGTTATGTTCTTTGACCACAAAAGGCTGTCTTTAAAGCTAGAAGCGCGGTATAACTCCGAGTCATGCTATCAGGCGTTGCAAGCAGGAGGCAGTAGTCGAAATAAACATCCCTGTTGCCTAAGGAAACAGGTAGAAAGCAGCATGAAGGACCTTAGTTAGACTTCAGTTAGTCTAACCAGTTTCCCATAAACCACATGCTCTATTCTACCATCCCTTTGCCTCTGTTCCCCACACTGGAATGCCCTCCTTTCTGCACCCATCCATCTTTCCAGCCCCCACTATGCAGCTCATTTATCAAGAAGACTTCTAAAGATTCCATGCTCTTTACTATCTCTGGAATCAGGAAACCCCAATCCATTTCCCCACTCAGAGAAGATGCTGGAGATTTAAGATGTCAACATTGGGACTTGGAATCTTGGTACCAAGATGAGGCAAAGAAGTGGTCCTGCCAAATTCTGTCTAGGACTGAGCACACACCTGGCATATCACACACCGTCAGAGCACCACACAGTGACAAATGCTGGGCTGTCCGAGTGAGGATGGCCCAGTAGGAAGCTCCTGGAGACTGTCACATGGGACATGGGTGAAGGAAAGGATTGGGGGGCCGTTCATAGATGGAAATGTAATCAAAATCTTCAGGTAATAGGTCACATTTGTGCAAGCCCTTATGTAGTCTGGAGTATGCTCCTCAAAGTGTGGTCCCCGAGCCAGGGGCATCAGCATCACCTGGGCACAAGTTAGAAATGCAAACTCTTACACACCACTCCTCCCAGGACAACTGAGTCAGAAACTCAGGGTGGAGGCCACTCAAGAGTTTTAATGAGGCCTCGGGTGATTCTGAAGCAGCACTGACCTGTATTCCCATTATAATAATTGCTCCTCGTGAAAATAGTGTTATTATCCCTTGTGAAAAGCATCTCAGAGAGGAAATTTGCTCAGTCCTAGGACTCACAGCAGATGCGCTGCAGAGCTGGAGCTCCAACCTAGCTGGGACTCCAAAGCCCAGTCATTCTGCTCCCAAGGACACCAGATTCCGGCAGCAGGACAGAGCTGTCTGCACGGTAGGAACAGAGCCGCCTGCCGTAGCCCCAGTGGGCCTTAATTGGCTCATTAATAGCTGTGATTAGCAAGAATGGAGAAGCCTTTGTCTTTGAAGTCCCCAGGCTGTGCTAGAAGCTCACACAGGGTGCTTGCCGTGGCTAATTAAAGCTGAGCCCTGTTTCCTGTCAAGGAACCCGAGTGTTAATGGCTTCAAGGGAGAAAAATTAAGCTTCAATTTCCATTCAGGGGTAATGGATAGAACCAGCAGAATGAAGATGAGAAGAAGGGGCCTTTTAAAGAGGCAGGGCCCCTGGGCGGGAAGCGGGGCTCAAGGTCTCTTCTGAAGGACGCAACCAAAGAGGTGCCGCTGGCTTTGGGGTGGCGTGGGCTGAGGCCAGGCTCCGGTTCCCACAGGCAACCCCATGGCTGACATCATCTTCATTCTTACCGTTAGTAGGACTTCTGAACATCTCAGCTTCTTGCCCCTGATTACACCCGCTCCTCAGGCGGGTGTGAATTGTAAGAGGGAAGGAAGAGCTGGGTGACAGTCCTGGTGATAACAGGATCCCAGGAACTATGACGGTTCTGGTCCCCAAAGTCACATCTACTATAGGCTCGAAGTGCTCCTGCTACTACTACGGATTTATCAGTCACCTTTCCTCACGTCTTTACTAAGTGCCAGATACAGGGCTGGGTGTTTTACATGATCTCATATAAAGCTGTCGATAATCCTACAAAAAATGCACAAGACATAGGTAGTTAGTTAACTGCTTGCCCAAAGATATACGTATCTGAGCAACAAACTAAACCCAGCTATAGCTGCTTCAAAACCCCTTGTTCTTAACCACTAATATAACCAAGACTCCCTCATCCTTGAACTTCCTTTCTTGGGGCTCAGGTCACTCCAAGCTGAGAATGCTAACTCCACCCAGCCTTCTACCTGGGACCTCGTATCCTCTCTTCCCTTTCTCTCCGCCACCCCCCTGCATCAGGGGAGGTGACAGGGGACAGCATCTTTCCTGAGAACACATTGTTGTTGGGTGAAGGGATCAAACTAGACCCTAGCTGTGTGAATGTAAGCACAGAGGTGATATTTCTGAATCAGAACTCAGAATATGTGCTCTGAAAAATGGCCTATTATAATTTAATTAACTTCTTTCTCCGAAAATTTGATCAAAGCAATCAAATCTTAGAGAGTTTGATTGAACATATATCACCTTTAATGAAAAGAATATCACATAAAAATAAACACAAAAGTCAGCCAATAATTAATATATCTGTCTCAATAAAATCCAGATTGTTTGAGTAAGAACTATCCCAAGACACCCAGCGGGTGGTAAATGCAATTCCCAGGGAGCCCATCATCCTAGCTCCAAGTAGTCAAAGGCTTTCCCTTCTTCAAGGCCTAAGTCCTGGGAGCTGCCCCACAGCCCCCCACGCCAACCTTCCCCTGCCACCCCGAAAGTGATTACAATCTCCAATTCCCCATCTTTTTAATGGCCTGTTTCAGAGTTGAATGTGAGCCTGCCTGTCCCCCACCACCTCCAGTTCAGACATTCTTAGAAAAAACCAGTCTGAGTTATCTCTGCCTCCCAGGGCCCAGGCCTGCAGAACCCAGCAGGCTTCAGTGAGTGTTGGCTGAATGAACAAATGAATGACGTTTCCTAGCCTAGAATTCATCTCTGCGTGGTCCTGGGCTTTGTTTCTTTCTCACAGTCTTTTGACTATGGGTGTCCACTCTGCCTCCTCAGAGGTAGCAAGTGCGTCCAGGGCAGGGACTAGGTCTAACCTGCTTCTCCACCGCCTATGTCAACCCAAGGCCCGGTGCCGAAGAGACCTACAGAAGGGCTTATTAAAACAATGAATGATCAAAGAACAAAGAACTTGGCTCAGAAATGTTCCTTCCTTGGCAGAGAAAGTGTTAAGCTGTATGTGTGAACCTACCCCCACCCACCTCAGCCCCACTTCCCAGCAACCTAAATCAAATTAGAAAGAGTTAGAAGGAGTTCCCTGCTGTTTGGTTATTCTAGTTGGTTATTCTAGGATGGTTGGAACACACAAGACTGAGCCCAGAAGGTGGGGCTGAGGTGCGGTCAGCTGGGTGCCCAGGCAGGGCAGAGGGGCCAGGCCAAATACCCACCGACACCTAGGACCCTCCACACAGATGGGGAGTAGTGTCCCCACCTCCAGGACTGACTCAGAAGCTCCCAGCTCCCTTTGGTACACATGGCTCCTCAGAGATCTGTGTCCTTGGCCTAGCCATGAAGGTCAACATGGTGGAGAAGAAAACACACACAGAAGCCCTGGCTCCTCACTGGTGACACTCCCTCTCCTTCCCCCCAACCCATGAAATGGGGCAACAATAATAATGTCATCTTCAGGGTGTGGTTGAGACATGGAGCACAACGGCCAATGGGGTGGGGCTTTATGAGCTGTCATGGGGACCGTCAGGCGGCACCTTGCCCATAATGGCTTCATAAAGACAGAAAGTGGCATCATATGTGGAGAGAAAAACAGACCAAATTGCTAGGGGTGACAAGAAATTCACTTCCTGAGCATGTACTCCACACCAAGCCCTGGGCTGGTAAACACATGACCATGCTTTACTTCATTAATTTTCACAGCCAATGTTCAGTGTAGGGATTAACCCCATGGAAAAGATGGAAAATTAGACCAAGGAGACTTAAAGAGTTAAAGCCACGCCCCCTCTGCCACCACCACTACCACCATTGGTCTTCAAAGTCAAGGCTGAGCCAGGCTCAAAACCCAGGATTTTCTGACCCCACACTCTCAAGTTGCCTCCCCCAAACCATAGACATCCATTCTGGCTCTATCTCAGCCATGCACTTGTTGTGTTTCCACGGACAAGTCCTTCCTGCTGCACCTGTTTGAGTCCTATTCACCTTTCAAGGAGCTGCTCAGTCCCAGTCTGCTCAATCGCATGCCCACCTCTCTCCACGACCACCTCTAACTGCAACTGCTATTCCTATTAGAGTTGGAATTGGCACAGCAGCCTGTATTTCAGTCTGCCTTCTGTCGGAAAGATTGCACAAGCCTGTGCCCTCCCTCTAGATTGGGATCCCTGGAGAGACAGAGCCTGTATTCTACCCATCTCTATGCTTCTCTACGCCACCAGTCACAGCCCAGTTCAGAACCTTGTGTGAAAGAGGGACACAGAGAAGATGCATCTATTAAAGTGCCCCTTCCCCAGGCCTGTTTCCTCACTAGATGGTGGACAAGTTAGACTAAATCAACAATTCAAAAGGCCAGGTATAAGCCCTACACTGACGTGCCCCCCTTTACCTCTCTGACCTCATCTCCTATGGTCCCATAACACTGGCCTCCCTGTTCTTCCTTCAGGACATCAGTCAGCCCTGCTGCAGGACCTTTGCATCAGCTGTTTTCTCTGCCTGGAGTGATGTTTCCCCAGATGGCCCCATGGCTACCTCCCTTCCTCCTGCAGGTCCTCCTTTCCTGACCACACTATTTAAAATTGTGCCACCCCCCCACCCCCAGCATTATCTGTGTCCCTTCTCTGCTTTATTTCTTTCCATTGCATTTCTTATCATCTTACAGTTTTTATAAACTGCTAGGCTGTTAGCTAGCAACCTCAGAATTACTTGGGGAGTTTGTTTTAAAATGCAAATTCCTGACTCCCACCACACCAGCTACATCAGGATCTCAGGGATGAAGACTAGCCATTTGTGTTTTATAAATGCTCTGTAGGTGACTCGGATGCACAGACAGGGTTGGGAACTGTAGAAAACCACTGGAACAAATGAAGGTCCCTTCCAGTTGGGACATAGTTTGAGTTGACCAAACTTCAGCCTCAACCCGGGCCTTTGTCCCACCCCCCGCCCATGCTGCTCACGTGGCCCCCCTCAAGCTGCATGGAACTATTTGCTGTTCTCTGACGGTAGTATCCCTTTCAGATCTGCTCAGCTTTTGCTCGTGCTCTCTCTTCTACTCCAGCTGTTCTCTCCAGTCCTCTCAACTGATTCTCCAAAGCACTGCTGAGACGCTCCCTCTTCCAGGAAGCCTGCCTGCCCCCTTTACACTACCTGATTCAGGCTCCCTAACTTCTTCCTCTGTCCTCAGAGGATCTTGCACATGTCTTTGGTACAGTATTTATCACACTACGTTGCAATCAATTTTTCAGATGTTTGTCCTTTTCAGTAGACCATGGCTCTGAGTAAGGCAATGATTGAGTCAGAGTCATTGATAGTCCCAGTGCCTGGCATAGCACTTGGCACATGGCTGGTGTTTGCTACACTGTGTGCTGGAGTGCCTGTGTTCATGAATGCATGGGTAGGTAGGTGAATGCATGCTTAGCAAAGTCTGATGTTGTACGGTTGAGATGCTTTGTCTTCAAACTGATCCGATATTTTCCAGTTTCATCTGAGCATAGTTAACCATGGTTTCCAGCTCAAATCTGCTCTTAGAACAGGACAGACCCTAACAAGCTCCCTCCTACCCATCTGTCAATGAGTGACCCAGCTTTGCTGGGAATCCCTTCCCTCCTAGAGAGTCTTATTCACTTTCAAGGGGAACCCAAGCCTTTCTGCCACAAAGGTTCTAGACATCAAAGCAGCCCTTGGGGAGTTCTTTTGTTCATGGTGAGGACTTTATCTTACCTCCCCCAAGTCAGGTGATTCTTAGCCAATTACATCACAGAATATAATAAGACCTGCCCCTAATGATAATCCAAGCAGAAAACAAAAAAAAAAAAACAAAACCCATCTCACACACACGCATCAGAGATCACTGGGTTCAGCCTCTTCTTCACTCTTCAGACGGACACTTGCATAAGGTCGCTGGGTGCTTGCAGGACTCCACCCTTTTCAGTGGGAGGCTCTTTCCTTTCCCCACCCTTTACCCCTTGCCTGCCAGAGAACGGCTGGACTTCCTTTTAACGAGAGCCATGATTTATGTCAGCTGGGCCCAATTAGCACCAAGCTCTCTTGGGCCGCCAAGTGCCCCGCTGGCCAGCAGCTGAGGCCTGTCTGGCAGGACATATTTGGATGATGAAGCCATGCCACATGCTAAATTCTGCCCAGGAAAGAGCAACTCAACTTGGATGCCCACCAAAGGCTGCCAGGCTTGGCTCCTGCCCATGAGTTGGGCAACGAGGCTGTTTGGCAGCGGATGGGACAGTGCTTCCCTGGCAAGAGGGCTGAGTGAGGCTGGTCTAGGAGAGCACCACCCTAGGGCAGGATGCCCTCCCAGGGCTTGGCTGGGCCCAGCAAGTATAGGCAGTGAGAGAACCCTGAGCTGCGAGCCAGGAGACCTGGACTCAGACCCAGCTCCACCAACAACTCCTTATTGGGTGACCCTGGACACACTGTTTATCTCCCTCTCTACACCTCAGCTTCTCACCTGGGAGGTGGGAAGGATTCCTTTGCCTGCCTCAGGAGACACATGAGGGACATACAAGATAGCCAAAAAGGGCCTACTCTCTTTAAGCCTCATCCATAAAATGGGACAAGCATGGAACTTCCCTCACAGAGCTGGCGTGAGTTTAGGTGTGGATTAATGCACAGTGCCTGGCATGGAACGAGAGCTAAAGCGGCCATTACCTAGCTCCTTTGTGGAATTAGTGTTACGCACTGGGGCAGCCGTTCCACCTCTCTGACTCTGAGACTTCTTATATGCCTTCTTCATAAGCGTCAATATGAAAATCAAATTTGGAAACTCAGGCTCAAAAAGTAGCTTGTGTAAGTTGATACAACTAAGAATTGGTGGGTTTGGGTTCTGAATTTAGATCTGTCTGACCCTAAAGTCCATGTGGCATCTATGGTAGCAAGATGCACTCACCACCCACTGGTGTTCAGATCCTGCTTCCAGGGGTGGGTATGCAGCTTAGGGCCGGCCTGGAGAGGCCAGACGTACCAGCTGACACAGCTCTCAGTTGCCGCCCCAGATCAGCCCTGTTGTGTTGATGGCAGAACTTCTGAAAAGCCCAACCTTCCAGGAGAAGAGACTAAAACAAAGCAAGGAAGCCCTGTCCTGAGCCCCCAGTGAGTCACATGCGGGCCCTGCAGGAAAGGACTACAGGCCCTGGGCTCTGTCAAAACCTGTCCCAGGTGCATGCCTGGCCTTACAGGGGCACACCTCCTCCTTAGTCTGCCCTAAGTCCTCCCTGCTGTACAGGTGGAGGCTCGGACTGGGAGAAAGAGCACATGGATTTTAATCTCAGGTCTGTCACTGACTTTCTACAAGACTTGGAGAAACACTTTTAACTTTTTGAGCCTGAGTGTATCTTGCATCAAATGGAAGTGCCGTGCAAACTCGTCAATTTGGGTGTGTTTCTCACAATAGGATTTTTTTTGCTCCTATAAACTTTTGAGCAGTGGGATGATTGACTCCTCTTGACCTTGTTCGTCATTTTGTTTTCTCACATCTCTTTAAAAAAAAAAAAAAAAGAAAAAAAGAAAGCAAAAGCAAACAATCCCCTCTTCATTTATTAATGTCTCTGGGACACCCAGCTGGGGGATAAAAATGCAGGGAAGACGGTTTTCAAGCCCAGATAAATCTGCAGCTCTTCACCCCCATTTGGAGGAGGACAGACCCGGGCCCTGGCCAAGCCCTGAGAACATGAGAGCCTGCAACTTCCAGAGAAGTAAACATGCTTTGGAGTGAGAGAGGAGCCAACGGAAGTCAGTAAGCTCAGAAAGACTTGAAAGGTTTTTGGATCTTTAAGGCAGAGTATTAATTCATTTGGAGGCGTTGTGGGCTGTTAGATGCCAAATCTGGTCTCGATAAATTAAAATCTGCCGATGAAATGCCTTAAGTTTTTACCCTAAACCTGCCACCATCCCCTACTATCTTCTTTCCTTCTGAGAACTAGGATCCAGTCTCTTGATTTATTTTTATCCCACCGCACACTCCCTCCACCCTAGTACTGAGCATGCAGAGAGTGCGCGGTAGAAGTTGCACCCGTGATGGTCAGCCCTCACCACCCAGGGGCCCACGCACACTGTGATCACCAGGACCCAGCC
>NW_012138303.1:0-22969 GCF_000956105.1 Propithecus coquereli
CAACACGGCCCCTTTCGCACCGTGCGAACTCGCAGAGTCGGCTTCTGCCTCCCGGCTGCACGCAGAGGCGCGGCAGCACACCCGAGTGCCACGAGGCAGATGTGTTTGTCTGGGGCACCGGGCTGTGGGAAAAACAAATCCTTTGTAGAACAAATGTGGGAAATGCTTATTTATTTGTTAAACATTTCAAATCATGTCTTTTGTAAAACTGGCTCTCAGGCGAAAGAAGCTGCACAAAACATTTGGAGGTTGAGAAGATTAAAGCACAAGAATGAAATACAGGAGATTCTGCAACACAGCCCTTCAAACGGGGGGAGCAAGCTTATCTTTTCAGAGAGGGGGCTTGGAACGAGCAGGAGGGGTAAGAAGGAGACCTACCTTTTACAGCGTGGGCATTTGTTTTCCATATTTAAATGGTTTCTGTGTATGTGTAATATCTTTTCAAAAAGTTTTTGACTCATCATATGAATATATCTAGCCTTTCCCACATTTTATATTGATATTCATACTGTTCCTACGTATTTCCTCTTCAAGAAGCAGTAAAAACTACACTTACTGAGTTTACTAAGTGCCAACTGCTGCAACACTCCTCAATTCATCTTCCTGAGAACCTGCAAGGTAAGGGAATGACCGGGAGTTTTACAGGTGAGGAAACTGAGACTCGCCAACATTAACTCAGCCCAGGGCACGTGGCCAGCGAGTGGTAGTGTTATATTAATACTTAAACTCCGGGGCCATCTGACTGCAAAGCCCATGGTGGACCATGTTCTTGACTCGTGTATAAATCATGAGCAAAGGGGATCTGGATGAGATTGGGGAGAAACTTCCAGAAAAAGGATGCTCTGTTTAATACTCACCAAGAGATGTGAAGATGAAATCGAACCATCACCTCCCTCCTCTGGCCTGGAAATGACACTTCCCATTTTCCCATCTGTCACTTCCCGGCTGGGGAGTTTGCTTCCCCCTGAGTCTCAGCAATACATGATTCTGCGCCGTCTCCCAGACCGTGTGGTCAAAACAGCCATTAGCTCTTTCCGCCTCCTATGAACTTCCCATGTTGATGTGTCTCATAAATAGAGCCTACATCCATAATCCTTCCCTCCCCCACACACAATTTCTGCACCCACTTTCAAATCTGTCAGACCGACACTCTTACACCAGAATATTGGCTCTGTGCTGAGACCTAGAGACTGGAAAGAACCCTTGGTCCAAGTGTCAGTAGAAGGATGAATGAGTTGGATCAACAGTGAAGCCTTGTGTGCCAAGGGCTGTATTCCTGTGTGCATGGACCTAATGACACACTCACGGGTCCCTTTTAGGGGCCCTAGAAAACCCCACTTCCAACACCTCACCCCACCAAACAAATACCTATTCCCAACCTCCAGTAGGCAATGCCATGATTTTCTTTGACTGAAGGCTTTGATCCTATTAAAACGCACTTGCCCCCGGAAGGGCAGCCTGAGGAGAGAGACCTTTTCCCACTTCCATTCAGGCTGCTGTGCACGGTTCTGCAGTCTGTATACTGCACAACTCTAAGGGTGCGTTTACGTCATAATTATTTGTGATTTGTATATATTTATATTTTGTTTGTTTAGAAATGGGGGTCCCTCTATGTTACCCAGGCTGGTCTGAAACTCCTGGCTGCAAATGATCCCCTCACCTCAGCCTCCCGAGTGGCTAGGACTGCAGGTGCATACCACTACACCCAGCTTTGGTTTGTATATTTTTATGACAATTTTCTGTCAGTTGGCAATCAAAAGTCCAGCACTGGTATTGCCCACCCCAACAGGACAGAATCCACTTTGTCCCGATGGCCTTGCTGCCTTCACTTGCAGAAGGAACGCAGGCATGATGATGCTTGTCTGCCTTGTTCTCTTCTTTCCTCCAGAGCGTCTGCTCCCTGAGGGCTTCCGTCTGCCTCCATTGCCCCTCCACCCACCTCTTGCTTCATCTTCACTGGAACCAGGGTTGAACTCTCTCTAGGAGACCTTGCCTGGGGACAATAGCCCAGGACTTCTCAGTCAATCAGAGTGGGGGAAAAGGGCTTGGGGAGGGGCATGGGAAACGATCAGAATCATGGGAATGAGAGGAAGAGGGGCTTTTCAAAATACTCAAAGCTGAGACTCCTCACCTGAATTAACTGACCCGCGGGAGAAGAGCCAGGCCCATGCAGTCTGAAAAACTCTCCCAGCCCCTAAACCCACTTGCACTGGAAAGCATTTCACCGGCCTGTATGGAGGCAGAGTAGACACAAGCCTGAAAAGCTTCAAGGCACCAAAGCCTCGCATCCCTGCCTCACCAAAAGACCCAGAATTCCCGCATTGCTTACACCTTTGGGTTAAGGCATCAAATGTAAGCCTTATGTTGGAAACAGGGACACTGATATTAACTGGCTTTTGTTTATCTCATCTGTGTTATCATTTACCCAGCTCTGAGCAGAAGGTTTTGATAGATGACCTCATTCAGTCTTGACGGCACACGCTATCCTCATCCCCATCCTACAGGAGGGAGAACGTGCAATCATTTCTGCCATTGCCCCAATTGTTCCTTCTGGTTTGATAGCCCCCGAGTCCCAGCCACAGCTCACTTGGCAGCAAGGACTGCACCCCCTGCCTGACCCACAAGTCACCAGGCTAGACTTGAACAGAAACAGCCAAGGGCTGTGGCTGACCCTCCCCTGCCACCCAACTATAGTAGAAAAAACACTGGCTCCAACTCCCACCAGGTGAATCTCAGTCATACAAGACCTCCAAGCCTCCCTCCTTCCCTGCAGAGCCAGGGGAGCTCACGCAGTCTCCTTCCTGCCAGTCCGCCCCAGTCCTCTGGCTGTCGAGGCAATCCCGCTCCCCAGCCGGGATGCCTCTAGTTGCTTCTGTCATCCCCCTAGTGTCCCTCGGCTCTTCTCATCACCACGAGATTTGGTGTAGTCCTCTTCAGAACCACAGTGATGACCAGAGTCATCAACCTGACATGGCTGAGGTCCCGAAAGGCTATGTCTCCACCTGTTACAGTTCCCCTTGTAGGTTCCCAAAATGCTGGCTTTGCGCGCGTGCTCTCTCCCTCTCTCTCTCTCTCTCTCTCTCTGTCTCACTCTCTTTTCTCATTCTTACAGCTACCTTTCTCAACAAACTCAGGACATGACCTAAGACCCAAGTCAAAGACACTTGTAGGGTCCCCACATGTGCCACCCCAAAACTATCCCTCCCTCCAGCAATCACTCAGAGTCCCAGGACAGCGCCAAGGCACCTCAGCTCCCTATTGTCTCAGGTGAATCCCCAGCCCACCAAGGTCATCCTCTGGGAAGCTGCGGTCACCTCTTAGTCAAGACACGTGCATCCAGTGGCTTGGAGTCTTCAATTCTCCATTCCTTCTTCATCCATGGAAGTTTTTCTTCTTCTAAGGTTTATTTTAAAATTTGTTTTTAATAAAGAAAGGCGTGAAGTTATCCCCTCAGCCTCACCCCACACTTTTTCCTACACCTGTGCAGACAGGAGCATACCCCAGGCAACCCTTTGGGCTCTGCCTATAAGTGAGGTCTGTAGCACCTGCTCAGGGCTACAGACAGGCTCAGTAGACACAAAGCCCAGCCTCCCTCTGCCACTCTCCTTCATTAGGGACCCTCTTTAATAGCTCTTTGTGGGGGATTCTGCCTTTGTTTCGCACAAGAGCCCCCCGGGGCAGGCAGAAGCTTCTGTTGAGGTGGGTGTGCATGCCCCCAGGGCATTACTCTGCTTCAGGCTTCGGGAGATTATTATTTACAGCTCCTTAATGTCTGCTTTCCATTCCTGGCTTCTTAAGAAACAATAAAGTGGGAGACATCCTTGCAAATGCTCCAAATACTCACCTGGCTGCAAACAATGGCTTCTAGTGACTAGGTCCCACCCTCCCAGTGGGCCTGGGCAGGGGTTCCCAGGCCCTGTAATTACAAAGGGTCTAGAACAGGGTGGCATATTTATGAGTAAGCAAGGCAGCAAGGGCCAGGGCAAGCCCACTGGCCTGGGTGGGAGGGCTGGAGTGTGGGGGCCTGGATTAATCCAGGAGCCCACTAGCACTCAGGGCAGGGAACCCATCAATAAAACATCAAAGGCCGGTGCCATTAGAGGAGGCAAAGCAGGATATTTTATTCATGACTGTATTTTGAAGGGGCTTGCTCATGACTCACAAATTATTCATGAGCTTCTTCTATTTTTAAATGTAAATTACAAGGGTGTTTAAAGGGGCGGAAGTCCTACGCGCTCCCCCTGGTACCACTCTGCTATTGTGGGGAAAGACCGCCCCACTTCAGGTGGTGTCCGGTTGTTTCCTCGGAGGGAAACCGAGTGGAAGGCAGGCCCAGCACCCGCCCCCAGGCCGCCTTTGTTGTACCAACGTCTCCCGGCCAATCAGAACCAGGGGTTGTCGCTGTGACAGGGACCTCGGAGGAGGTCATCTCTGCAGCGCTGCTGAAAGGACAATCTGAAGACCTGCTTCTGCGTCTCTCGGGCCTGGGACTCGGAGGTGCAGATTCCTGGGCTTCCCTCTGACTTTCTAAATCAGAACTTCTGGGGTGGGATCCAAGGATTTTCATTTTAAATAAGTTGCCCATATGATCCTCAGAGTGTAGTGTAAGGAGCTGAGCTAGTCCCATGGTTTTCAGACGTTAGTGTGGAGCAGCGTTACCTAGACAACTTGTTAAAACATAGATCGCTGGGCCCCAGCCCCAGTTTGTAATCCAGTAGGTGTAGGGTGGGGCCAGAGAATTTGCATTTCCAACAAGTTCCCAGCTGCTGTTGACGCTGCTGGTCTGAGGACCACACTTCAAGGACACTGATCTAGTTCGACACCCTCCTGAAGGTTCTCGAGACGTGGGTTTGATGGAGGTCATCAGCCTGGGTAAGGGAAGAGTCCCATGAGGGACCCTTCCCATGAGAGTCCAGGCCGCCCAGCCCCTGGGTCTATGGCCACTATTGACCACTGTCTCTCATCACCTCCTGGAAGATCTCACTTTTGAGCCTGTTCACAGTGCTCCCTGGTCTGCCAGAATATGGCCAGAGCAGTGACATCAGATAAATAGCAGGACAACCTGAAGAAATACTTGCAAAGCCCCTCTCTCTTCCACCCCTCATCCCAGAAGTTTCCACATATGTTGCGGAGGCACCTGCTTTACAAAGCGCCCTGCCTGCATCCAACAAACAGCAATGCAGCACTCGCTATGCACCCACCGGGAACGCAGACATAGAGTCCCTGCCCTCAGAGACCTGACCGCATGGAGGGACAAGCACAGGCAGATCGTTTGAACATACTGCGGTTCTGGGCAATGACGGTGTCTATGGGCACCCCAAGAGGAGCATGTAACCCAGCCAGGGTGGAGGGGAAGTGTCCCTCAGGACAGGGAGCTCTGCAGCTGAGTCTTAAAGGCTGTCAGGAGTTGGCCTGTGGAGAGGAGTGAGAGGGAGGGGCGATCGATCGGCCCAAGCAAAGAACAAAGGTGAGAAACAGCACTGGTGAGTGGCCACCCAGGGGCAGGGGAGGTGGCTTTCTGCGGTCCTCAGTCGGTGGTGGCAGCATCAGTGAAATGTAACAATGACCCATCCAACCCTTGGGGAGGGCGTGGGGAGAAGTAAAGAGGTGGAAGATGGGAACTTTTGTGAGCTGGACCAGAAAAAGAGAAGACAGTGGAGCCGTGATGAACTTGACCTTGAGCATCAGCTTCCCAAAGAGCACTGATCAGTGGGGAGGGAGAGAGGACTGAGATGGCAGAAGGGAGGTTGGCAAGGTTTTCTGGAGAGACCCTGCAGCTGGCCTCGAGGAAGCTGACTCCACTGACCGGCCTTCAGGAGAGCCCTGAGGACTTCCTTACACAAGGGACTCTTCCCATCTTGCCTCCCTATGTCCAAATTAAACCCGTTCCTAAATGTGTCCTGTGTCAAGAAGACTTCCATATTCCCCCATTTAAAAGTAAATTTCCACTCCTCACCTATGAGCTCCTACAGCGTTTGATCTGTGCCTCCCTTATATCATACTCAGTTTTCTCCCGTGCTTGTCATTTCCTCCACTAGAGCGAAGTTCCCAAGGGCAGAGGCTGTGTCTCATTCGTTTTTGTATCAGGCACACAGCATCTGGCATAATACCTAGCCCATATTAGGGGGTCAAAAGATGTTGAATAGATGAAGGAATGAAATGAATAAATAACTGAATGAAATTATTTCCCAATGTGGCCTCGTTCCCAGGAGGCAGACTAAACTGCCATGCGGTTGGAATGAATATCCAAGAAGAGCTTACTCTAGATTGTTAGCTGTTACTCACAGACAACCAGCCTTGCTAAGGAACGGGGCCCTCGCTGAACCTCCCACTTGCCGAAACCCTGAATGAGTAACTCAAAGCTCTCCAGCCAGAGCTCCTAGGACCCAGCCAACAGACAAGGGCCTGCAGGGCCCCAGATCCATCAAAAGCTGACAGTGCGCCCCGCACATGCTCTGCCGATAATTAGCTTGTGTGCACTGGGATCGCAGGCACTTTGGGAAAATAATTATAACAGGTTAAAAGCTCAGTCAAAGCAAAATCAAAATGAAATCATATGGACTGCTGAGGTCAGAAGAGGGATGCTCTGGTCTCTGAAATCCCATCAAAATAATTAGGAAAGGAAGGTTGAAGTGAGGAGGAGGAAGGATGAGAGGAGCAAAAGTCAGATTCCTGCTGCTGAGGACATTGGGGGATTCTGGGGTGGGGGGTGCAGACCCAGCCTGACACAGAACAGCCCACCTCTGCGTCCTCCCATGGTGGGCGTGGTGGGTGTGCAGGTGCTGTCCAGGTGTGACACTCTTCCTTCGTTACACACACACACACACACACACACACACACACACACACACTCACTCCAGTCCCTCTTCTCCTTGCAGCTGCACTGGAGGGATGATTCCAGAGGAAAAGAGCACAGTTACAAGGAGTGCGGTGAATTGCTGGGAATGGAGGGCCACTCCCACTACTCACTCCCGAAACCAGGCAGTTTTCCGTTCAGCAGCGACTGTGTGCCCAGGGTAGTGCCAGGTTCAGAAGGAGTGGGCAACAACAGTAAGACTCCTCCCATCCGTCACTGGTTTATCCCTCAACTAGGGAAGAAAACTAGGGTACATGAAACAGCTACAGAAACTACATGACAAGCTGCAAGTCACTGTAAAGCCCTGGCACCCCGAAGGGGTGGAGCGCACTGGAGCACCTACCCATCCCCGTGCAAGCAATAAGGGGGTGCAGCGTGCATGCAAGATTTAGAAACAATAGCCTGACTAGAGGTAGGTCTGCTTTTTATATCACTATTGCCATAACTCTAAACAATACCTGTGATAAAATATTCTTCCCCCAAGAACAGAGACCGCTCTGTACCCTCAGCCCATAAGCCCCTGCTGTGAAGATTAAGCTTTCCAAAAAAGGGGAAGTTAGCATAAGTTGGTTTGGGAAGAGTTCTTAGATGAGCAGGGTCTGAGGTTAAGCCTTGACGTGTAGGGAGGATTTGAGCAGCGAGGGATAAGTGTAGGGATTCCAGTCAAGATCCCACCCCTGTGTCTGCTGCACTGAGGACCATCCCTGAGCCTGGCTGATTATCTAGCAATGAGTGGGCGAGGAGGAGCCTCCTGGGGGTGTCCCAGAGCTCCCCGTGGGACTCCAACAGAGAAAGGAGAAGCACATCTCTTCCCAGCAGGCCCCAGGATGTGCCCGAGGCACATGAGGCTACAGGCAAGATATTGGAAGAGGAGCAGGGTGTCAGAGAGAGCTTTGGTTGGGGTCCCAGGGCCCTGGAATGAAAAGAGAAAGCACTCGTAAGAACTAGAAAATGGAACAGACAGCAAAGTGTATTTCCCGGAATCCACAGAGCAAGCAGCAGAAATCAAGAGGCCTCTGTCCTGAGGGCATTCACACTCTGGAGGCTCAGACAGAGCATCGCTTCTCAGCAGGGGATCCTGCCAGGCAGCTCCAAGTCGCTGGAGGGCTGTCAGGAGGGACAGGGATGAGTCTCACTGTGTAGCTCCAGAGGCAGAATTAGGCTACATGGGCAGGAATTGTAGGGAGGCAGATTTCAATAGAACATTATCCTGGTGTTCTCTTGCCATTAGAGATGTCCTACACTAGAGTACACTGTCCGAGAGGTGGTGAGTACCCAGTCACTGCATGTGATCAAAAAGTAGCTGGATGACCACTTATCAGAGGGTTGGAGGATGCTGCAGGAACATTCTAGCAACAAGCATACATCTCAGGAGCCATCTGCAGGTTCCTCTTTAACTCTGAAATTCTGTGATTCCAAGTCCTCCGCCAACCTTTTGGATTTAAATCACGCTGCCCAATATCCAGACTCACCCAAGCCAATCATGGAAATATAAATGACAGTCCTCAGGGACACACCCTCCCTGTCAGCACACCAGAGACAGCCAGCCGTCACTGGAGGGAGGCCAGACAACCATGTGCCCTCCTGTTTATTAATGGTCAGGGTTAGTAAAAAGAACGCAGCCGTGGATACAGGAGACGTAGTTCTGTTCTTAAGGCTGCCACTGCCTAGCTCTGGAACCCTGGGCAAAGCTCTTCTCCAGCCCTTGCTTCCCTTCTCTGTCAAATGAAGAAGACGGTTCCTAATTCTCAGCCTCTCCCAAGCTCACAGCAACTCTCTTATTCTCATCACAGTTTACTGAGAAAGTAGAAGTGATCAGATAAGAATGTCTCACCTTCCCACCTGCCTGCCTCTAAAGCCACGTACCCTGCCCCCTCCTTTGTTAAGCTGGAAAAGTATCTCCACTCCTCCCCAAAGTCAGCTTCTCTGCTTGTGCTCTGGACCTTGCATTCGCCAGAGCACTTTGGTCCCGAAATTACCCTCTCACTTTTCTGCAGCGACAACTTTCTCCTGCCCACCAGAGCGCCCCCCGTCAGCACACACACATGCCAAAAAACCCACGATATACTCTGTGGGGACCTTATTTGCATCCTGACTTTAAGAAATCTGCTCCATAAGAACATTTATGAAACAATCATGGAAAAGTGAACTCTGACTCAGTATTTGATAATATTAAGGAATTTCCAAAAATTTTTAGTGGCAATAATTCTATTGTAATTATGGGTTTGTTTTTTTTTTTAAGTGCTTTTCTTTAAAATAATCCGGGAGTCAGGAGGACTATGTGGGGTTAAGGCTGAAACAAGATTGGATACGTATTGATAGCTGTTGGCATTAGGGGATGGGCACGTGGGGGTTCATTATACTATTTTCTCTACTTTTGTATATGTTTGAAATTTTCCAGAATAAAAGTTATAAATAATAAACAAACAAGGGACAGTGCTGTAGGCAGATTTCATATCACATCTTGGGAGGACGCTCCCAGGGCCCACTGCCTTGGCAGGGAGGAGAAGTAGGCGAGCTCTAGAGATAAAAGGACTTACCCCCAGAATCCCGGTCCAACAGGCAGAGAAACAGAGGTGGTATGTCCCAGGCACCTGCCCTGCAGCGCTGAGATTGCAAGATCCCCAGATCCCAGCAGTTCAGGTCTTGCAGAGAGAGATGACTGAACCAGGGAGCCTCAATCAGCCCACCCAGCTCCCCATCCACCCACTGGCCCAGGACAACTCCGTTTATCCAGCGCTGTACTGCAAACCTCGCACGTGCCTTATCTCATTTCATCCTCACCACCTCTTGGAGACTGTTCTCATTCTCCTCCATCTCGCTGGTGAGGAAACGGGGGCTCCGAGTAGAAAAGTGACTTGCCCAAGGTTATTCAGCTGCTAAGAGGCAGCGCTGGGACTTGAACTCAAGTCTTCTCTCTACAAAAACTGTATTCTTCCCTTGCCTCCTCACTAACTGTAAACTTCTTGAGGGTAAAGACTACGTTTTTTCATCTTTGAATCTCAAGTGCAAAAAGTCATTCTGGGAACAGCTCAGTAAATGTGTGCTGAGCAAATGAACGGGTGTGAGCTGTGCCCACCTGTTCATTGAAGATAACTTCTTTTCTTACGCAAGCGTTTATCCCAGCCGTGTGTTACAGGCATAACGAGCATGCCTGCTGTCTCCCCTAGGGGACTGTAAATTCCCCAGGGGCCAGCAGGGACCTTCCCTGCCTCTGTGGGCTCCAGCAGACTTTGGCCAGTCTGAGTAAAATGGTTGGGAAAAGAGGGACACAGATTCCTTGGGCATCGTGGTCGTAGGTGTCTCCATAAGAAGACACATAGTACATTTGTGACTTTCTCTCTCCATGAAAGATTATAGTTTTATTGTCATTGAATAAATAGGGTCATAATTTATTATTCACATGCCGATTTCTTAAATTCTTGACATATATATCACTTTTCTGGCTTTTAGAGATTATTTCCTCTGTGTTGTTGAAAAGTAAAATTGGCAACCACACCCCTTTTCACCCCTTTTCCATCTCTCCGTAGGCCTCCTTGGGGTCAGACAGTGGGCAGTCCGGGATCCTGCTCCGTGGAACGATGTTAGAATTCTCAGGGCCCATCAATGAGTTGGCAGAGGCTCAATGGCCTTCTGAATTCACTGAGAACTTCAAGTGCTACGTACGGTCCTGGCAAATGGCAAGACTTAGCACTCTCGGGCGCACACTGCGCAGGACCGATTGGTTAACAGGAGGTGGGGAGGGCTGGGGACATGCAAAGTTTAATTTCCTTCCCTGGCTTGCTGCCAGCTGGATATGACAGCAGCTGCTAATATATTTCAAACAGCAAGTTTCATGCAACGCTTGTAGTGCAAAAGCTGGGTTTTTGTCAAACCCTGGGAAGCTACAATGGGAAATTGTGAATGCCTAGAGTTTGCGTAGTTTGGGTGGGGGTCTCCGCAGGCCTTGACCCTGGCAGCTCCAGCTGGTAGCAGCTCGTCACCAGCCCTGGCCTGAGGTTTTCCTGCCTGGAGTGAGGTGTCCGATTGTCTGCCAGGAGCAGCATGTCACCAAAACTACCATGCATTTAGAGTGAGGCTGGAAAATTCCTAGGGATTTCAGGGACAGAAAACATCAGGAGGGCTCAGACACAAATGAGGCACAGAGCGATTAAAATTTTTAATAAACAATGGCATGCCTGTGTGCCTCTGACCCCTTCCTGGCACATCTTCGGGATCTGTCCAGGACGAAGGGTGGGCCAGACAGGATTTGGTTGATTTGTTCGAGACAATGACCAAATAGGGTGGGCTGACATCTCACCACATCATTCTAAGACACTCCTCCTCCACCAAGGAACCGGGGAAATGCACCCCAAAGCTCCCAAAGGAGCAGCACTGAGGAAGGAATCTGTGGTGAATGGAGTCAGGGCAAATGGAGAGTCGCTCAAATTAGTTTCTAGCTCAGCCCCTTGAGGAAATTGTGCCAGGTTCCTGGCTAGAGAAGGGCTGTGATTACCAGTGATGCAAACGGAGATTTCCAGCACTTGAGGCACTGAGGGCCTACATTTCCTGGGGAGAGGGTTCATTGCTTTCAGCAGATTCTCCAAAGGGAATGTGCCCCATCGATGCTTAAGAATCACTGACATATAGGCAGAAATTGGTTGATTTACAAACAGGCTCCATGGTCGGGCAGATCTGCGCAAGGAGAGATTGATGCTGTTGATGTTAGATGTGGAAAATAAACAAATTAGGAGTTCGCAGATTTCCCCTGCCTTTGTAATGCATCAAAACTATTAAACCTGATCTTCTCCCAAGAAGCTCCCAGGGTTTGTTTCCTGAGCCTGTTTATTGCAAAGACTGGTGACTTCACATTTGCATTGCAAATAGCTCTTTTGTGTTGACATTTCATTTGGTCTTGAAGGGCCCATAATATTTTTCCACAGTTGGGCGGGGTTAATGGCGCCCATCCAAAAACCAGTAGATATTCATATACTCAAAATATAACAGATGCTCAATAACTATAATTTGAATGAATAAATGAATGAATGAATTTGAAGATATGTTTCCAACTGTACAATAGCAGTTGTCTCCAAACAATTATAAAATTAAAAAGCTTTGCTTTTTTTTTAAGATGAAATACTCTTATTCATCATTGAGTTGTTCATTCAACAAATGTTTACTCAATACCACATTTAATTCCTGACTGAAAACTCTGTGACAAAAGGAAGCCTAGGATTATGTCATATTTGACTTTACATCTCCAATATCTCCTGCTACATATGAAATGCTCGGTAAGTATTTGTTGGGTGACAATAGGAATTCTGGATATCTTTTTGTTTTTTTCAGGGAAATGTCAAACACATGCAAGCTAAGAATTTATTTGATTTATGTACCAACTTCTGAAATAAGAGTAAAATAAGAGCAAGAGGCAGCCTTGGTGGCCCTCTGGATATTCGTAGCATATAGATATAGACTTTAAAAGTTGTAGCGACTCATTCATATATTAATTCGACACATAGTTGTTAAGCACCAGGCACCGCATAGACACCAAGGATACAGAGGTGAGCCTGCTCTGTGGGATGAAGAGTCATTTTAACAAAGCCTTACTGACTGAGGAAGGAGGTGAGAGGGCCAAGTCCAGCAGGGCTGAACCAGTTTCCCAAAGGGATGATGTTGAACTGAGATTGAAGTATGAGAAGGACTGAGAGCCAGGCCGAGGGCAGGGCTGGGGGTGTCACTGGGTACATCCAGGAAAGCCAAAGATGGGACCTGAGAAATCCTCCATCCACAGCTGTTCAGACAGCTAAGAAAGCCGGGAGCCAAACAACAACTCTCACCCCTGGGTCCACTGAAGGCCTAGGAGTAGTTCAAAAGGAAGGGCTGGCCATCTTTATGTGATTTCACCTCTGCCTGCCTTTCCCTTTCTTTCTCAACAATGAGGTCTATAGTGAACGCTGAGAAGGGGCTCAAGCAGGTGTGAGGCCTGAAGGCAAGAGCCAGTGGTCCATCGGAGGAGCCGAAAGGAGCTCAGTGAGAGGAGAGGCTGGGAGAGGAGACAGGAGGGAGACAGGGTCGAAGCCTGTGGAGCCCTTTGGACCACAGAAGGAATTTGTTTCAAATCCTAAGAACAGGAGGATGTGGGGACCTAGAAGAGACGTGACATCACCCATGTTTGACTCTTGGAATATCTCTCTAGCCAGGCATGTAGGCTCAGGCCTGCAATTCTAGCACTCTGGGAGGCCGAGGTGGGAGGATCGTTTGAGCTCAGGAGTTTGAGACCAGCCTGAGCAAGAGTGAGACCTCATCTCTACTAAAAATAGCCAGGCATGATGGCATGCACCTGTAATCTCAGCTACTTGGGAGGCTGAGGCAGGAGAATCACTTGAGCCCAGGAGTTTGAGGTTGCTGTGAGCTAGGCTGACACCACGGCACTCACTCTAGCCTGGGCAACAAAGCGAGACTCTGTCTCAAAAAAAAAAAAAAAATCTGTCTCTGGCTTCAGAGATCCCCATCAGGTAGCACATGGACAGCTGAGTGAGGATGGTGACCCAGGCTGGGGTAGCAAATGTAAAGGAGTGGATGAATTCAGGAAATATATAGCGGATAGAATCCAAAGAGCCTAATGACTCTTAGAGCATTTACTGAACTCTTTCCTATTTGATTCTCCTAACCAGCTTCATAGATCATTTCTGTTATTATCTCTATTTTTACAAAAGAAGAAACTAAATAAGCAGAGCAAATTCCCAAAGACCGACCACCAGCTTGTAAAGGGCAGAGCTGAAATTCAGGCCAGACACTGGAGCTCCAACCCTCTCATCCTTCCTTCTTCATCATGATGTCATACCATTTAGGTTTCTGGCTTGGGCAATGGGCCATTCACTGAAGTACGAAACATAGGAAGATTTAGGAATTTGGATGAGAAGAAAATTATGAGTTCAGTTTTCAACATGCTTGTGGGACATCCAAATGAAAATGAGCAGTGAGTAGTCTGGAGCTCAGGAAATAGAGTTGGTGGGGAGTGGAGTAGACATACAGATTTGAGAGTCGTCAGCAAATAAGCAAGAATCACAGTTCACAGGCTTCTTCCTTGGGAATGCTGCTGAGTTTGGGAGCAGACTCAACGCTTTCCAAGTGAAGAGGAAGTGGGAAGATGTCAGTAGTAATGAGCCCAGCTGGGCCAGGGCACTGGTAGCTCCAGCAATGTCCCAGATCAGTCCCATCCATCTCTGCTCCCAGGTCATGCCCAACAGCCACTCAAAGGGCGTGACATCAGGCCCAGGTGTTCTGCAACCCCCGCCTTCCAAGGCAGTCTTTGGCACTGTTGCATGCCTGTGCCACGGGAGCTGCTTTAACAGTGATTAACTCCTCCTTAAAAAAGTCACGTTTCCACGTCGCCTGCCAAGATGGTAACAGACAGATAATGTACTGTGTCATTAACACATCTCTGTCTATTTAAAAACCTCCAGAGAAGCAAGCAGATGAGCCTTGGAGTGAGCTCAGCGGTGGGAATTATTGCTTGGCTAATTATAAACAGTGTTCTCAGAATGCCAGAAGACGCAACGAGGGGTACAGCCTCTGTCTTCCTTAAGAATCTAAGGGTGATTGCTGAAAAATACCAACACCACAGTGAAGACACAGGAAGTTAAGAGGGGACCGGACACCCCGGCACGGTTGTGAAACCAGGAATAGACCCTCATCCCCCGGAAAAGTGTGTCAGCCAGCCCCTCAGTGATCCTCATCCCTAGTATTTGTGCCTGTGTGGTCTCCTCTTCCTGTGAATCACACTGGCCCTGCGTGGCCAATAGAATACGGCACAAGTGTGTGAATTTCAAGGATAGATCACAAATGGCATTGCAGATTCCACTGGGGTCTCTTGGATCACTCACTCCAGGGCAATGCAGGCGCCATGTTGTGAGGTCACTCAAGCAGCCCTGTGGAGAGGCCCTTGTGGCCAGGAATTGAGACCTCCGCCAACAGCCAGCACCTGTTTGCCGATCATTAGAGTGAGACGCCTGAAAGTTGAAGTTCCAGCCTCAGTCAAGCCACAGCTGACATCTGACCACAACCTCATAAGAGACTTCCAAGCCAGAACCACCCAACCAAGCCACCCTCAGTTCCTGACCAAAGCAGCTGTTAGAGATAATAAATGATTATCGTTGTTTTAAGCCACTGTGTTTTGTTACATTAACTAATACAATCAATAAAAAGACTGGGTCCCAGGTAGGGAAAGGGATAATATTAACTACATCCCTACTATGCGCCAAGGACTCACATATAGTATCTCATTGATCAGGCCCATTTTACAGATGAGAAAACCAAGGCACCATATATATAAGATTACGAAGCCTGCCTAGTCCCACAGCTAGGAAATGCAGAACAGAGTTTGAATTCTGACCCACCTGCCTTCAAAGCTCCAGCTATTTCTACCACAGTGCTCTGCCTCCCTGAACACAAGCAGCCCAAGACCAGAGTTCTAGCTCTGCCAGGAAATAGCTCAGTGATTTGGGGAAATGGTTCATTCTCCTTTGGCTCATTTTCTGTCCTGGAAAGTGAGGGAGTTACAGTCTTTGGCCTTTAAGCTTCCAGTTAGCTCCAATATTCTTTGACCCTGTAGCTCCATCTCACCACCACCACCTCCCTTCCTTCTAGGACGGGTGTCCTCAGTGACTGCCCTCTGGCTCTGGCTGTTGTCCACTTAGCAGCAGGAGTTGGCTTCAACTGTAGCAAGAGGGTCTTACGATAGCCTTAAGAAATCTCTGAAAGTTCTGAGAAACTTAAGCTACCAAGAAAACCTATGGAACTTCCTCCTCCGGAGGCTTTCAAAATAATATTACTAACTATATATCTTGGAGCCTTCAGGCTAGCTGAACAAATTAGAAAGAAATGAAGCTAAGTCTGAAGAAAACAGGGTGGTGAGCTCCTAGTAATTTCTATCCTGCACACAGTAAGCGTCTCAAGGAGAATCCATGGAAAGAGTAAATGAATAATGGGCCTTTTTCCTTGTATCAAGTGGAAATGAGACATGTGACAGTGGGCAAGTTACTCAACCATTCTGAGCCTATTTCCTTATCTGTAAATAGTAATTAACTCAAAAGGATTGTAATACATATAAAACACAGGCCAGGCATGGTGGCTCACGCCTGTAATCCTGGCACTTCGGGAGGCAGAGGCAAGAGAATCGCTTGAGCCCAGGAGATTGTGACCAGCCTGATCAACATAGTGAGACCCCATCTCTTAAATAGTAAAATATTAGCCAGGTGTGGTGGCACATGCCTGTAGTCCCAGCTACTCGAGAGGCTGAGCCAGGAGGATCCCCTGAGCCCAGGAGTTTGAGGTTGCTGTGAGCTAGGCTGACGCCACTGCTCTCTAGCCTGGGCAATAGAGCAAGACCCGGTTTGAAAAAAAAAAAAAAGAAAAAAACCACAATCAAGCACATAAAAGCTTTAGCAGAGTGTCTGGAAGATAGGATGTGCTCAATAAAAATAAGTCATTATTCTGTTAAAGAATGACCACATTGATTCAACAGAGATGAAGGACACTCCATCAGGATCATCCACAGCTGGAGTGCAGGTTCTTGTTGTTTCTGTGAAGCCCTGAAAGGCACTGGCATCTGTGGAAAGGGAGTGAATTTTGGAAGAAGGCCAGATGGTAGACTCAACAATCCCTCCCACCATCTTACAGCACCTTGACAGCACCTCCCTGCCAGGGCGCTCCAGCCCCAACCCCCACTTTTGCTGCGTCCACCCCCAAAATCCATCTGTGATGCCATCAACCCCCACTCAGGCCAAACGCCCAGTTTGCCCTCTCTGATAGACTGAGAAATCTATCAGCTTTAGCACCAGATTAGGAACCTGACGCTGATTGGGGGCCACTTCAGCAAGGGACTCGAGTAAGTGACCAAACCCAGGACCTTCCCTTCAGAAAAGGGGCTTTCATCCCCACCAACTGCATCGTGTAGCAGCGACCTGCTTACATCTCCCAGGGGAACTCCGACAAGGGGCTGCCCGGCCTCCTCCCTCCTTCCATCTCCAGATCAGACCCTCTACACCCCTGCTGAGAAGGCTGATCCCTGTGGTTCCGTCCACACAAGGACTTTTCCAAGAGTGTTAGATCCCCTATGGGTCTCTAGGCGGCAGACCCGTAAGTGGCACTAATTTCATTCTGATTCTTGGGATATCATATATGGTTTCTTATCACTCATCCAGCTCGGGAAAAGTGGGTGTGGAGAAAGAAAGTGGCCCTGGCATTGCAGTTACCAACTCTCAGTAGTCCACCAAGATCTGTCAGGCTTCATCAGGGACTGTTGATGGGCTAACTGAGTTAAAGCCTCTCATTTCATTAGGGGGAGGAGACCATAATGATATCTCGAAACCCATAAGTAAAGGATCATAATAGTTAAATAAGTGAGGAGGGCTCCAGAACATTCAATAATGCAATTAGGTTAGGCTCAGGAAGAAAATATGATCATTGAATAAAAGACAGCCTTTGTTTTTCATTAGTGCACACTAACACGGCTGGTGGAGATGATTTATTTTCCATTCTTCTTATTTGACTCTAAAGAGTACCCTATTTCCTTCAATATCCTGTCATCAAAAAATATCATGAACCTCACCAAGATTGACCCCCTAAAAAGAAAAACAAAAACCAAAAAAGCCAGCTTCACTTTAACCATGAATCTCGTACCCAATTTAGGGATGAAGAAATCATCTCAGAGTTGATGTGACAGAAATGGATTCAAGTCTTAGGTCAATCCTGTCCAATCTGTGTGGCCCTTTGTCATTTACCAAGCTTTGTCACCTGCGTCACCTCGTTTAATTTATCCTCACAGCAGTACTTATCCACATTCTTCAGAGAATGAGATGCTCAGTTCAACATTTATTGAGCACCTACTACCTATTAGACAATGTGTCAGGTAGGGGCATGGGGTGTCATGCAGGACACTTGCCCAAAGTCATAGATCCAGTAAATGTCAAGGCTGAAATTTGAAACTTGCCCTTCCACCTCTTGATCGGGGTCTGTGGCCTTGAAGTCTGGCCCACAGAATCAGTCCCTCTGACTAGGGGAAAGACATAGTGTGTTTGTCCATGGCTAAGAATGCGTTTGTCATCCTATGACTCAGATTCTATATTTTGAAAAGATCCATCATAAAGTCATTTAAATCAGCAATCCCCAACCTTTTTGGCACCAGGGCCCAGTTTCATGGGAGACAATTTTTCCACAAACCAGGGGCAGGGGGGTGTCGTGGGTGGGGGGAGGTGGTGCGGAGCTCAGGCAGTGATTGTTTTTCCCTCAGAATCTCAAAGATCACCGTGGATTACCAATAACCAATGCCACTGCTTCTGAGTCCAGTGCTAGGCCATTTCCAGTTTCTTTGTGGACAGTCTATTTTTGTTTGTTTTCTCTTTGGAAGCTTTTAGGAGTTTCATCTTTGAGTTTCGATTTCACAAATTGGCTATAAAAACCAATAATAAATGTGTCTTACAGAGTTTAAAATATACGTAAACGAAAATGACCACAACAACGGCAGCTAAGTCAGAAGGGGATAACTGGAGTTTAAGTAACTTAGATCTTTGTGTTTTCTGGGAAGACAGTAAAAGTACCAATGAATAGTGAACCACGATGAGTCAAAGTTGTCATATCTTAGGTGATTAATAAAAGAATAATATGAATGTATAACTTCAAAGTTAATAGAGGAGGGAAATGAATTTTACAAATCCATCTAAAAGAAGAGAAGGAAAAAAAGGCACCGGGTAAGATGAGAGATGGAAACCCAAATGAATCAATGATTATATTAAATGTAAATACACGTGATGCTTCAATTGAAAGAAAAGATCATCCACTTGGATATCAAAACAAAACACAACCAAGTGCTCTTTACAGGAGATGCATGTAGAACAAGGAAACAGAGAGGTTGACAGTAAAATAATGGAAAAAAAATGTACCATACAAATGTCAACTGGAAAAAAGTTGGTGAATCTATCATAAAGCTGAAGGCAAAAAACGTTACTGGAGATTAAGAGGATGCTTCATTATGATAAAAGGCTTAATTTACCAGAAAGACATAATACTTTAAAATTTTTATGTACTTAATAATTTAGTCTTGAGATGAATGAAGCAAAATCTGACTAAACTACTAAGAGAATAAACAAATCCATAAAGACAGAGAGAGATTTAAATACACCTTTCTCAGAAATTGATAAAACAAGCAGGCAAAAATCAGTAACGACATAGAAAATTCGAATAACACGTGTAGCAAACCTCTCCTAATTGACGTATTTAGAACACTGCACCCAGCAACTGCAAATTACACATTCTTTCCAAGCACACTCAGAACGCTTTAAAAAAAATTAACCATATGCTGCACCGTAAAGCAAGTCTCAACAAATTTCAAAGAATAGAAATCAAACTGAGTATCTTTAACCACAATGCAATTAAGCCAGAAATCAATAATAAAGAGATTACTAGAAGCCTCATATGTTTAGAAATTAAGAAATACACCATCTAAATACCTAATGAAGAAATCACAATGTAAATTAGAATATGGTTTAACTAGACAAAAATGCTACATAACAAAACTAACTTCTGGGATTCAGCTAAACCACTAATCCATTAAAAATGAAGCTAAAAATAAATACATTCTCAATCATATTGTACAATTGCAACTTTTCTCCTCAACAGGCCTGTTCCAGTCCAATCTCCCGAGCCAGACTCCAGACCTGCGGAGTGGACGTGGCCACTCTCCTGGGTTGTGTCCACCACATCCTGGTTCCATTTCTTCCTCTTCCTTAGTTCAGTCTTCCATTTGGACGCGGTAGATTCTCAATCAACTTCCTGAGAAAAAGGAAGAGAGATAAAATGGGACAGAACATTTCCTAGTCCTCACATGTCTAAAAATAATTCTCCCCTCACCTTTGACTATTCGTTTGTCTAGATATAGAACTTTAGGTTAAAATTCTTTTTCCCCCAGAATCTCAAAGACATTTCTCCCTGGATTACCCATATCCAATATTTCTTCTGAGTCTGGTGCTAGGCTGTTTCTTGTTTCTTTGTGGACAGACTGTTTTTGTTTGTTTTCTCTTTGGAAGCTTTTAGGAGTTGCATCCTTGAGTTTTGAGTTTCACAATGATTTGTCAAAGTTGGCATCAATTTGTGTTCATTATAATGGAAAGGTGGTGGGCTCTTTCAATATGGAAACTTTGCTCTTTGCCTCAAGGAACTTGCTTCTATGATTTCTTTGACAATTTTCTCTCCTCGATTTTATCTGTGTTGTGTTTGTAGGATTCCTCTTAGTTAGACATTGAACTTCCCATGTTGATCTGCCATGCAGTTCATTTAATTTCCTTAAAGATAATCTTCAGTTTTTGTTAATTGTCTGCCTGAGTTGAGGGAGGAAATGCCTTCCTTGACACTAGTGTTAGTGTGGGGAGCAAGGGAGAGGTTGACTGTTTCGTACATAGGTCCAGTTAATTCCTCTGTTTATAGCCCTACATCCCACTCCACCCTTCATCATGCCTGATGCCTTCAGCTCCAATGCCTCCTTCTAATTTTAATTTTAACTTGATGTAACATTGAAGTTTCCTCCTTAGGTGGGGCGCCTCCTTTCTTCTACTTCACCAGGTACCACTATTCCACCTAACTTCCATCTTCAAGAAATTTGTTCAAATTTCTCATTCTCTTCATTGTAGAGAGATTATACCTTTTCTGGGATTTTACTATTATTTTAAAGAATCTTACAGAGAGAGGAGATACATCTATATACTCAGTCTTCTATCTTTGCTTGGAAGCTCAGTGTTTCTTTCTTTACCTGCTCACCCTCCATAGGGCAGCAAGCAAAGACCCACAACATGGGTTTTTCCTCTCTAACTTCAGTGCCAGACACATGCACAGCTAACCATCATTTCCTAAACGTTTGCTGCACTGAATGGAACTGCCTAGTGCATATTATGCATGCTCAGTCACCCTAAGATCATTGCCAAGGCCTTAAGAACACCCATGAGGAAAAGCCTATGATAACCAGAATCTCCAAACCAAAGTCAGGAGAAAATTTCCAACAAATTCTAGTGAGTCAATGAGGACCACAGAAGGCCGGGCGTGGTGTCTCACGCCTGTAATCCTGGCACTCTGGGAGGCCGAGGTGGGAGGATCATTTGAGCTCAGGAGTTCAAGACTAGCCTGAGCAAGAGCGAGACCCTGTCTCTACTAAAAATAGAAAGAAATTGGCTGGACAGCTAAAAATATACATAAAAAATTAGCTGGGCATGGTGGCGCATGCCTGTAGTCCCAGCTACTCGGGAGGCTGAGGCAGGAGGATCGCTTGAGCCCAGGAGTTTGAGGTTGCTGTGAGCTAGGCTGATGCCACGGCACTCTAGCCCCAGCAACGGAGTGAGACCCTGTCTCAAAAAAAAAAAAAAAAATTAAAGAAAAAAAAAAATGAGGACCACAGAAGTGAACATTTTAAATGTGGATGATCTTGAGAAATCTGAGACTTAACCTACTACTGCTTTGTTGAATCTCTAGCACCTAACATAGTGTGCTTTACATACAAGAATCCCTGTTGTGTTGCTTTGTTTGATGACAAATGAAGTTAGAAGAAGTATCACTTATCTTAATCATGAGACTATCAGGCATTTTCCAAGTTGAAAACAAGAACTTCTTCTCTCAGGGTGAGTAACTGCTGAGTATTGTCCCAAATGTTACCACTTTTATTTTATTTGAGTTGATAAACTCTTCAGATGTTGATCAATGCACTGGGGAGTTCTCCCTCTTATCAATGATTTAGAATCCAGCTAATAGCTGATGAAAGAGTTTAATTTACAGAAGATTGATTTTTTGAGGTATTGATAGGAAAGCAGCCATTTGACTCCCAGAAAGAATGACAGCTCATTTTTCTCCCTTTGTCTGAGCTGGCTGGGAAAAGCAGAGAACAACCCAGATTGAAAGGTCAGGTTGACAGTGTATACCTAACTCCCGGAGAAGAGAGAGTGTAAATCTTTGAACACCCTGAGATAACAAAAACCCAGTGAAAACACAAATAAAATCATGTGGGTCAGAATCTGACTCCGCCACCTGCCGTACTACTCTGACACAGATGCTCCATGGTACGGTGGAAAAGCAAGGGCTTTGGAGTTGCAAAGATTCGTCCAACTCTTCTACTTTCCAACTATGTGAACTTGGGGGAGTTTCTTGGCCTCTCTGGGCTTCACTTTCCTTGTGTATAAGATCACTAAAGGAAATCAAATGAGAAAATGAGTGTTAAAAACCACATCCAGGGAGAATACGTAATAGTTGCTCAGAAAATGTTAGTTCTACCCTTCCTTTTATGTCTCGGGAAAGACAACCACGGCGCCTCACTGTGAAGCCGCTCCCATGGTAGACTGCATTCCCATGCATCTCCCCTCTGCTCTGCGATCCGAGCTGGTAACCTTTTAGGCAGATTTAACACCGCTTCCCCATTTTAGGGCACCCCCCCACTACTCTTTCTTATGTTCTTCTCCTTTTCCTTCTCCTTTCTTTTCTCCTTACCCCTGTTTCTCCACCAAGTCTCCGGTCACGTCATAAGAAAGGACGTGTAAAGCAGGCAAAGCGCAGAGTCAAGAGTGGATGATACAAGGAGAAGGAAAGAAGACGATGATCAGATGCCCCTTTGTCCTACAGTTTTGAGCTTTTCCCTCTCACCGCAGGCACTCTCTCTATGCCCTTTATTTCAAGGGCATCATGGACTGCTGGTTTCCAGTTCTCTATCTCCAGCCAGACTTCTCCGCTCTGAACTCTGGAACCACATATCCAACCGCTATTCGGTGTCTCCACTTCTGTGTCCATAAGCTCTTCCAGCGTCACACTGCTAAATGCAGCTCATCTCTCCCCGCCTGCCCTTTGCCCCACAACCCACTTATCCTCCAGGGTAGCCCATTTCAGGCAGCTGCACTGTTGACCACCCAGCTACCCACACCAGGGGCCTCAGAGACGTCCTTGGCATGTCCTCTCCATCAACTCCCACCTACATCCGTCATCAAACTCTCCGTGTCTACCTTCTCTGGACTCCTGTTGTTCACATTAGGTCTCTTGGATCTGTTCTCCAAATCTCATTTTTCCCTCATGATTACTGTCTCTTTGTATTTTTTTTTTTTTTTTTTT
>NW_012138303.1:23019-34855 GCF_000956105.1 Propithecus coquereli
ATGATCAGATGCCCCTTTGTCCTACAGTTTTGAGCTTTTCCCTCTCACCGCAGGCACTCTCTCTATGCCCTTTATTTCAAGGGCATCATGGACTGATGGTTTCCAGTTCTCTATCTCCAGGCAGACTTCTCCGCTCTGAACTCTGGAACCACATATCCAACCGCTATTCGGTGTCTCCACTTCTGTGTCCATCAGCTCTTCCAGCGTCACACTGCTAAATGCAGCTCATCTCTCCCCGCCTGCCCTCTTGCCCCACAACCCGCTTGTCCTCCAGGGTAGCCCACTTCAGGCAGCTGCACTGTTGACCACCCAGCTACCCACACCAGGGGGCTCAGAGACGTCCTCGGCATGTCCTCTCCATCAACTCCCACCTACATCCGTCATCAAACTCTCCGTGTCTACCTTATCTGGACTCCTATTGTTCACATTAGGCCTCCTGGATCTGTTCTCCAAATCTCATTTTTCCCTCATGATTACTATCTCTTTGTATTTTTTTTTTTTTGAAACAGAGTCTCACTCTTTTGCTCGGGCTAGAGTGAGTGCTGTGGCGTCATCCTCACTCACAGCAACCTCAAACTCCTGGGCTCAAGCAATCCTCCTGCCTCAGCCTCCCAAGTAGCTGGGACTACAGGCATGCGCCACCATGCCCGGCTAATTTTTTCCATATATTTTTAGTTGTCCAATTAATTTCTTTCTATTTTTAGTAGAGACGGGGTCTCGCTCTTGCTCAGGCTGGTCTCGAACTCCTGAGCTCAAACAATCCGCCCGCCTCGGCCTCCCAGAGAGCTAGGATTACAGGCGTGAGCCACCGCACCGGCCTCTTTGTATTTTTTGATCTGTGCTCTAAGATGTTTCTTTCACTTGAACTTTCAAGTCATTCGTATGGTTTTCAACATGATCATCCCTCCTATATTTTTAAATTTAAAAACCATGGCTGTTGTTAGTTTTGTTTTCTGCTTCCAAGAGGTCTTTTTTTATTTTTAATGCTGTATGAATCTCCTTGAGTATTTGTAGTATTTTTAAAGTAAGAACAATGCCCATCTCCTCTAGCAGTGGTATTTGAAGGAGTCACCTCTCTGGGTGTTCTTGTCATTGCTCCGGGTGGCTGTTGAGAACCCCCAGGTGCAATGAATTTTTCTTTGTGAGCTCTTGGTTCTGTCTTTCTTGGGTGCCAGCTCAAGCTATCAAGAATGGCAGTGAACTTGGGAGCATTTCGGAAAGCACAGCAGCCTCTGACCCTAGGGGCCACCCCAGGTGCAGGTTGACTGTCCCCTGATGAAAGCGCTGGAGGACGTCTCTCCGCTCTCCATCTCCTCAGCAGCAAAGATCACAGCCCACGGGGGCGGGGCAACACAGCCATGCTGCGGTTCTGCCTCAGCTCCTCGGCGTTCCTAGGACCATGTAGAGCTGGCATTGGCCTCCTATGGGCAGGGGATCGCCACAGCTCAAATGCCCTGTAATAACTAATTTTGCCCCAGGGATTTCCCCCATCTCTGGGCTCCTATCTTGCTCAGAAGGCTGAACACCCTAATAGAGCTCAAACCTTCAGCTGATAGTTAGATTAGAGCTGGGCAGAAAGGCAACAGGACCCGTGCCCAGCCACCATCATCCCAGAGCTCCCTCACTTCCATCCCATCTCTGGCATCCACCTGGACCAGGCAGCACCACCTCTTGCCCGAACCACTGCAATAGCCTCTGATGTTCCCACGCCTACCTCCCTACAGCCCATTCTCCCCACTGCACCCAGATAGCTCTTTAGCAAATAAAAAAATCAATAATCTGTTCGTGTTACTCTCCTGCTTAAAAATCTTTTGATGCCTTCCCAGGGCTCCTGGGGTAAAGACCGACACTTGTGACATAGCCTGCCAGGCCCTGAATAATCTGGCCTTCCCTGAAGCCCATCTAGCCACAGGCAAGAGAAGAATTTTATGAAGTTGTCTCTTTCCTAGAAAGAGGAACAATGCCCCCCGACTCACAGTACCTGGATTCCGGTCCTACTTCCTCCGCTGGGTGTTCTGACTACCTTGCTCCATCTCTCGGGACATCTGCTTCCTCATCTGAAAAGTGGTGGTGAAGTCTACATTGTCTACTTCACAGGGTTTTTTGTAGGGCTTTAACAAGAAAATCCTTCCAATGTATGTTTTGTAAATTGCAAAGCAGTATAAAAATTGACCTGCCCTACTAAGTGGTGTGATTGGAGGGAAGCTATAAACCTTAAACAGGACTTCTACCAGCTTGTCACTGATGCCCGTATTTTCCACCATGAAAGTTACTCCTTTGGACTAAGGCATTATCATATCACTCCAGGAAGCCACCGTTAAAATGCGCATGATACAGGAGAAGGAAGGAAAAAGAATAAAGGGTGAAGTCGTTATGATTCTCTGCTATGGAAGATCCTCTTGAAATCATTGCTCAGATTGGCTAATGCTGAGGGACCAGGAAACAGGAGAGGTAACGCTCTGTAATTAAGAGAAGGGAGGGAGAGGTCCAAGGTGACACTCAGGAAGGAACACCCAGCTACGCACAGTATTGGCATTGCCTGCAGCAAGAGGGCCTGCACACTATGTCCTTGAGCAGTGCTGGTCTTCCTCTTAATTTTATTTTGGGAGGCATTTCTTCCCTTCAGACAATTATCTTCCTCCCCATACACCAAAATATTTCAAGTATACAGGAGAAAAAAAATACAAAAAAAGCATTTCATTCCTTGCTTCCCCTCAACCAAGAATGCTATATAATATTTCACTTTCATATTTCATCTAAGCTAAGATGCCATCAATTATAAGACATCTTAATTTCATGTAATACTAAGAAGAAAATTATTTCCCATTTAAGCTATGACATGATACTGATGATAAAATGTATCCCAATTTCAGAGATGATGAATGTGAAAAAAAAATGTACGTCTTTAAATCCATGAAATATAACATGTATACATTGATTGGGTCGATATGTCTGGTCTGCTGCCACTGTCTGACGTAACGCCATCCATCTGCTAAGGCGGGGAGTACAATGTGGAGTTCTGCAAATACTCAGAGTTGAAAACATTTCCTTGCTACCAAAGATTTTTGATAATGATCATGATGATGATAATCTGAAGCTGCAGTTTCTCCTGCAGTAAAATGGGGAAACCCTATATGCATAACAGATACAAAGTGTTTTTTTAAAGGATCTAAATAGCTTTATTCCAAATCTTAAGAAACAAATTCGGTTGTGACTACTATTTCTCAAATTGTGGCTCGGAGCCCACTTATAGACCTGAAGAGCCCTCCAAGCCCTCCCAGACCCCTGCAAAATCCTGTAGAGGATGCACTGCAGTCCGTGGTCCCAGAAAGCTCCTCACTCCTCACCCATCACTCTGTTCCAAGGGTCCGCACATCACACAGGGACATTTAGTTCATCTACTCTTCATCAAACAGTGACTATGTGCCCAGCACCAGGTAAATATTAGAGGTAGAAAGGAAGTTGACCACCCATTCCCAGCCCTGCTGTTCACAGAAATCTCAAAATAGAGAATAGGTTCTCAGCACACGGTGAGCTCAGGATGTTCCCTGGAAAAAGCAGACAGGATCCCCTTAGTCAACAGGAGGAAGAGGAGGGGGACGCACCATCGCATTGGCGAGTTCAGACAATCCAGGGTCTGGCACTGGGTCTCGTAGGGTCAAAAACATGGTTGGTCAGCACAGTGAGAGCAGATCCACCTCTTGGGGTGAGGCTCACGTTAAATGATACTGATGTGCCAAATCAGAATGTAAATTAATTTACTTACAGGAGGAAATTATAACTGTTCCACGGACTTGAGTACCGCAGTCCCCATCACCTGTCAACAGGCTGCGTGAGAAACCACACCGCACACCACAGCTGGTGTTATCTGATGAGCCTGGAAGCAGGACAGGGGAGGATGGTGGACAGATCAAATGTGCGATGGCAGCAGGCCAAGGTCACCTCTGGGGCACTGGCCTCCACGGCGGGGTCTTATCCATACGATTGGCAATGCTAAACGTTTATTGATTGCAGCTTTTCCTCACATCTCCACTTTAGACGGGGCCTTGACAACGGGATCAAAATAACCAAAATCCCATGGCATCTCCTTCCTAAATGCTACTGGAATGGGCACTGTTCTAAGATTTGCCTTTTATTGTTATTCTGGGACTGACCTACCACCTTCTTTCTTCAATGTAGTCATTATTTCCATCAGGTCTGACAGTCATTCTGTCTCTCTAAGTCACATTCGTCCACCATTCATTCAACAATTACTAACCGAGCAACTACTATGTGCCAGGGTTCAAGGCATGCTGCTGGGCACTAGGGCCAGAAGAGTGAGCAAGTGTGCTCATGTGTGTTACAGCAGGCCAAGTACTTGGACTAGGAGACTATATTTGTCTGCTGGGGCTGCCATGACAAAATATCACAGAGTAGGTGACTTAAACAACAGACATTTATTTTCTCACAGTTTTGAAGGCTAGGAATCTGAAATCAAGGTCCCAGCAGGATTGGTTTCTGGTGAAGCATCTTGGCTTGCAGATGATACCTTCTTTCTGTGTCCTCATATGACCTTTTCTCTGCATGCATGGAGAAAGAGAGAACTCTGATATTTCTTCTTCTTACAAGGACACAAGTCCTATCAGATTAGGGCCTTACCTTTATGACCTCATTTTACCTTATTTACTCTGTAAAGGCCATCTCAAAATACAGTCACCTTGAGGACGAGGGCTTCAACGCGTGGATTTTGTGGCAGACAATTCAGTTCCTAACAAGCACACAGGAGAGTATCCGGAAACAGACGCTGGGGAAGGGTCACAGCAGGAAGTTGATTGGAAAGTTGCCTGCAGAGCGCTGAAGGACCTTCTTGCTCTCTGCAAGGGAGCAAGCAGGGCAGACGGGGCAGAGGGAAAAGCTGGCCAGCCACGCACCTGATTCCGAGGCCTCGGTTGATCCCACAGGGAGCTCCAAGGTTGTGATAGCTCTTCAGAGCACTCCCATATCCAAATAAACGCTCCTTTGTCCAACTTTATGTTGTGTCCCCTTCATCCCAACCGCAGTCTCCTGCTCCAAGGGTGCGTGCTAGCCAGCTCCCACAGCTCCTTGAGCAGAAAGTCCCTCTTCTCCTCGGTAGGCCCAGCTGATCCCACCAGGCTGAGTTGCGGTGTGGCCCTTGCGACTGGTCTGATTGCTAGGAGAGCAGACAGAGGTAGCCTCTGAAAAAACAAGCATCGTCTTATAAGTGCCCACCTCAGTGAAGGCCTCCACGTGATCTTCAGAATCTGTTCACAAGGGGGCAGTGGGCCACATCTGCAGGCCCAGTGGCTGCAGCAACATCTGTAAGTTCACAGTTCTCAACTGCGTCTATTCAGATATCCCCATCCCAAGCCTCAGGGTCCCTGATATGACCCTGACTTTGGCATAGGACACCTGCCAGGGCCAGAATTCACCTTTCTCTGAAGTAGCTCTTCCTGCAATTTAGTCCTGGTCCTGATTCTTCTTTCTTTCTGGTCTTTCTGCAAGAGATTGGGGTTTCCTTAACTGCTGTCAAGGAGGTCTTTTGGTTCTCACCTTCTGCCTAGAATTGGTGATTAACCCCATTCTGATCCTATTATAATCTCTCTCTAACGAATCATGGCATTCAGTGACTGCCACCCAATTCCATAGTCCTCTTACTTACCATTTCCCTCAAACCCTGCCAGTGCCCAAGATACTGCATGAGCCAGTGCATCTCCTTCCACGGGCATCCTGCAGCCTTAACAACTGCACTGCTGCACACACCCCGGGTACCCTCACTCCACCGACCACCGGTGTCGAGGCTCTCATTGCTGGATGACTGGTAAGTGGGATCTCCAAGACTCCATTTTAGAGTCTTCTTCCCAGGACCACCCCTGGCACCCATCACCTTAGCCTGGGTTTCTAGGAAACAGACTGCGCCAGACAATTGTGCACAGAAAATTGGTTGGGGAGTTCTCCAGGAGACACACCGGTAAGAAACTGAGGAAGGCAGGACAGGGCAGAGAGAAGCTGGGCCACAATGAGGCTACTGCCAATACCATAGGGAGCTCTGGAGCTGATGGCCCTGCAGAGATCCAAACTGAGGCAGGGAGACAGGCTTCACATCCTCAAGTCAGCTGGTCGTCACTTGTGGGCCATCCCCTGGGAAGGAACAGGATCTTGGGGAGGCAGTTCCCCATGGCCCAGAGCAAGTCTCTGAAAGAGCTGCAGCGGTTTTGACATCCCCAGCAGCTGGAGATGAGTGCACTGACCCTAAAGAGGGGCTCTGGGCAGAGCATCACAGTGTCTACTGCAGAGAGGTATAGTATCCTTGGTCAGGAAATCAGAAGGGAAGCAGGCGTGAGAAGGAAGGTGGGAGAATCTCAGGCAGAGGAAGGACCACGTCTCAGATAAGGACAGCAAATGGAAAGGTTAACGGTGAGGCTAGAGAGAAAGCAGAAGAGGGATCCAAGCTTCATTCTCCGATGGGGAGCACGGTGTGCACGGTGACATGGTGTGCTGACTCCACCATTCAACCTGTCAGAGGCCATTCTTGTTTCTCTCATTTCTAAGTTTTGGTGGCAGTGAGTCAGTCACTACATTCCCAAGTACTGACAAAGGGTTCCTTTTGAGAAATTAAGGTTTATGGACAAAAAACAAGAAGAGCTCAACCCCTGGCTCTACAGGGACAGAATGACACCCCAAGAACATGCTGGGTGACACACTCCATCTGCCTTATGCTGTTTCCTGTGGGAGACGCTGCAATTGTTTATCTGCTTTGGAGCATCTAATTACAGCCAGAGGACACAGGAGGGAGCTTCCCCGGCTCCTTGGAACCACATGCTACACCAAGGCAGCTGAGAACAGACAGACAGGGCTGCAAAGCAAAGAAGAGGGTGATGTGAAAGAAGAGCTGGGTGGAAGATGCGTGGACATCAATTCGGAGCCTGGCTCTGCAGGACTTTGGGAAAATCCTTTACCCCTCTGGACTCCAGTGAGTAGAACTAGATTCAGTCCTCTGAGTTCAACAGAACTTGGATTTTGTATTTCTCAGTAAATATTGTATAACATTTAATGAAAGCAAGACATCACACTTTGACGCCAAAATCAGTCCTGGGTCTTCCTTTCTTTAGGGTGAGGTTTGCGGTGGCAATGCATGAGAGAAGCATGAAAACTGCCAGTCTAAGGTGCCTTTCTAGACGGAACTCTGACTTTCCATTGTGGCATCACAGCCCTCAAACAGGGAGTTAAATCCACTCACCCCTCCTCACCTACAACTCCCACATTAGCAAGCAGTGCACCCTTTCTAATCCCACCCTGATTTCTTCCCTGCCATTTTTTCTCCATACTCTCCACACTTCACTTCATCCTGCCTTGTAGCTCACATTATTTGATTCACAAAAATACTGCATCCTTAGCCCAGGCAAACATGTGGCAAGGCTTTGTCTATGCAGTGGGCAGAGAGACTAATACTGAATTATAGATTGAACTTTGTAAAACAAAGATCAATCTATAATTCATAACTAACAAGAAATCTATTAATTCCCTGTCCTCAATTTGCCATAGAGCATATCCATGCCTTAAAACCAGCTGATTCTCCTAATAGATGTTAGTTGAAGGTTGGCTTACAGCACTAGGCACCAATGCACATTAGCAGATTACGCATATTATTTATTTAACCATTGTATTTCTTTAGTGGGTTCAATATACTAAAACATAATGTCTATTTAGCAGGTGTGCACCCGCATCAAATATTTATTCCCAATAGTAAATTTGCTTTACAAAAAGCCCACTGCCTCCCACAGTGACCATGTAATTCTGGACTTGCTGCAGCAGCAGCTGGCAGTATTCTTGGTCAAGCCACCCAAGGGGCTTCCATGTGGAGGATGCTCCCTGTGGTGTGAGCAACTATCCTTCCTGCCATCAGCAGGCACGTGATGGGCATCTGCTCTGCGGCCAGGCCGTGCAGGGGCGGGAGACACAGCAGGAGGCCATGGAAAGAACGTGGGCTTCTGCACTCCCCAAATCTCATTCCAGTCCCACTGCTATCTCTTATAAGCTGCATGAGCCTTGGCAAAACCCTTCACCTCTCTAAGCTTTAGTCTTCTCACCTGAAAAATGGGGCTACCATAGTGAAGAGGACGTGTTTGGTAAAACTGAAAAGCTCCCTTTGAGAGCTGTTGTTGATGCCGTTGTTGTTGTTAGAAGACATAAGACAATCTCTGCTCTTTCAGTTTTCTATTTTTAATTATATTACAAGTTTCTCCATGAAAGACCAGAGATTGTCTTTTTCGTCTTACATCCTCTGTGCCTGATACAGTACCTGGCACATCTCTGACACTAATTCTTGTGTAAATGACTCTCTTCACTATAGAAATCATTTAATTTTCTTTTTAACTATTAAATAAGTTTTAAATAAAATTACAATAATACAAATGATAATTATTAACAGACAGAAGATCATTTGACACAATTAAAGATAAATGAAATATCACACTATATGTTCATTCATTCAATAAACATATATCAAGCCCCTATTTGATAGGGACTTGTTCTAGGTGCTGGGAAAAAAATGCAAAGGAGACACACAAAGTTCCTGTTCCAATAGCAGGGGTCCTGCAGAAGGGGAAGGCAAACAGTAAAGAAGCACACAGATACCAAGATCATGGCAAAGGTTTTAGTAGAGGGAGATTTCAGCCACTTTAGAGTGACTTCACAGATGAGATGCTATTTTGCCTGGAATTTTAAAACATTTTGGAATTTAAAAAGGGAATTTGACCCCTGAAGTGCTGGAGTCAGAGTGTGCCAGGCAGAAGGAACATGTACAAACAGCCTTAAACAGGAGCGAGTTGATAAGTTCACGACGCAGACAATAACTTAGTGCAGCTGCAGTGGGTGAAGGAGAGAAAGAATGATATGAAATGAGGCCAGAGTCTGTACCATGTTGAGCTATATTAGGGATTCGGGATATTAATTTAAGTGGAATAGGAACCAAGCAGAGGCTTATAAATGGAGGAGATATGATCCACTTTATATTTTTAGAATTTCAGTCTGGCTAATTGCAAAGAAAGATTTATAGAGGTGTAATAGGCTATTTCGGTAAAACAGAGTCTTGGTTTGGGTTCCCCCAGAAACAAACTCTGAAATAAGGATTCAAATGCAATTAGTATATTTAAGAAATTCAGAGGCCAGGCGTGGTGGTTCTTCCGTGTAATCCTAGCACTTTGGGAGGCATGGCAAGAGAATCATTTGAGACCAGGAGTTCAAGACCAACCCGAGCAAGAGTAAGACCCTGTCTCTAAAAAAAATAGGAAAATTAGCTGGGCATGGTTGCATGCACCTATAGTCCCAGCTACTTGGGAGGCTGAGGTGGGAGGATTGATCGAGCCCAGGAGTTCGAGGTTGCAGTCAGTTATGATGAGGCCACTGCACTCTAGCCTTGGATGACGGAGTGAGACCCTGTCTCAAAAAAAAAAAAAGAAAGAAAAAGAAAAGAAATTCAGGAATGCCTTGGCAGAAGGGTGGGGAAGTGATATAGGAAAGACAAGGCAAGCAACAAAGGGTGCACTATTAACCCAGATACCGTAGTGAATGATCAGAGCTTAATCCTACAGGGGAACTTGGAGAAACTGTTCAAAACACACCTCAGACTAGTTCCACCTGAAAGGCAAGGAAGCTGGAGTATGCATACACCAACGCCCAAGATTCATAGATTGAGGTTGCTGTCAGGATGTGGTGGCATTAATTCCCCAGCACTGCCAGCCTGTAGCAGGTAGGCAGAGTGGCCTTTCAAGATTGGGGGAGGTCAGCCCTCAGGCACCAAGATGCCAGTACTGGCAGTGGGAAGTTGGCTGGAACAACACGGAAAGGTCTGAGGGATACAAGTAGGCACTGACATCACCTGCTACATCCGGTCAGAAATAACGATGGCTTGAAACAGGAGGTAGTGGTGGAGATGGTGAGAAGTGGATGGATTTGAAGTCTAGCTGACGTGATTTGGCAGATGTGTGTGCGGAGCGGTGGAAAGAGAGGAACCAAGGACAGCTCCTGGACTGGGCTTGAGCTACAGGGTGGATGGTGGGGCCATTTTATGAAATGGGAAAGACTGGAGGGAGAATCAGCTTCGGGAGCAAGGAATCAAAATATGTGCTTGGAGATGCCTATAAGATATCAAAAGGGAACTGTCAAGTGGACAACTGGATTTAAAAATCGAGCTCTTAGAAGTTTCAATTATGCAGGATGAGCAAGTTCTAGGGATCTGCCGTATAACGTTGTACCTAATAGTTAGCAATACTCTACTTACACTTAAAACTATGTCCAAAGGGTAATTCTCATATTAAGTGTTCTTACCACCATAAAATAAAATTTTTTAATGAAATTTTTTTTAAAAAGAAGTTGAGTTCATAGAAAATATCCCTGTCCTCAGCCTCCCATGCCCACTCCAACCAGAATAACATGGCTTATACCCACTTTCTAAGTTCGTTTCCTTGAAAGATTCCATCTGTATGAATGATTCTGCTGCTTTAGAAGTATTTGTAAATCACCTGCAAGTTAAAATAGGTGGACAGCAGAAATTTGAGATCCAAAACTTACTGGACAGCTATTACATGCCAGGCCTTGTACTTGGCTATGTCACATACATTTTCTTATTTAAACCTCTAATAACCTCTTCAATAATAACAGTAATAATAATAGAGATTTTATTAACAGCATTTCACAGCTGGGAAAACTGACTCAGAGAGGTGAGGTGACTTATCCAATATCACACAGCTGAGAAGGAGAGAAGAGAAATCTAGTTCCCAGGCCCCAGACGCACACACATTCCCCTACACCATGTTGTCTGGCTCAATAATCGAAAGCCGGGCTTGCCCTCCAGCTTGGGTCTAAGAGTTTGGTCCTGAAGGTTTTGGCATCACTTTTTAATCATTTGTTAGAGACCCCACTTAGAAGAAATGAGAAAGGAAGGTAGCATATGAGCATTTCTCAGGCTGTGTCTGGGAAAGGCTACATGGTACAGCCCTCTCTTGGAGAGGCACGGCACACATCACAATGTTAACAATTCCAATGACACTGTAGTTAAAAACAAAACCTATCTCCTTTAGTTTAATCTGGCGTTTCCCTAACCTCCTCTCCCATCGTACCCTGATTTTATGAGAGCCCTATTTACATGCCAGAATGAGTGTTTTAAGGAACAACTTTGAAAATCCTGTACACACCCAAGTCAGCGTATCTTGGTTTTCATCCTGTCACCTCAGCATTTGATTGGCTCTGTATACAAAATGTTTGACCATTTGCATATACTCTCTGAAACTCAGCCTCCCCGATTCTCATGCTGGCATTCGCGATGGCTTCACTCAGCTAACGCTGCCTTAACCCGTGCCAGGCCCCGTGCTGGGTCTGAGGGTTCAACAGTGAACGGTCGACTCTTGACTCCTGGTGCTCACCTCCCAGAAGGGGAGGCCACCTGCTTGTCACTGCACGATCCCAGGGCTTTCTCTTTTATTAGAATCCACTCAAGGCTTTTACCAAAGCAGACAAGAAAAATGATCATTTTTATACAGTGAATCTTAAGACCATTGAGAAATGGCCCTGAGAGCAGGACTAGCTATATATTTAGTGGGGCCACTACGAAATAAAAATGTCAGGCCCCCTTAATTCAAAAATCAAGATGGGGTTCAGTTAAAGGTTTCAAAATATAAAACTTTTTCCTTTAAAAGTGGCATGATAGTGATACATGCATAAAATGTAAATTTACAAATTGCAAAAAATATGTTGGCATAATTTTACATAACATAACAAATAATACTTTATTAATGTGATATCTTGATTGACCATAAGATTTTTCTGGCTTACATTTCTA
>NW_012138303.1:34905-41013 GCF_000956105.1 Propithecus coquereli
ATAGTGATACATGCATAAAATGTAAATTTACAAATTGCAAAAAATATGTTGGCATAATTTTATATAACATAACAAATAATACTTTATTAATGTGATATCTTGATTGACCATAAGATTTTTCTGCCTTACATTTCTGGAAATTCACTTAATAGGTTATCAAAATTTATAGCAACTTTATTTTCAATTGATATAATTGAAAGCAACATCTCCTTTTTGGTAAGTGCCAGATCGCAAATAATTTTTAGTAATTTTTAATTTCGAGAAGGATTTATGCTGATGCAACTGTTATTGGAACCGTTAAGAGTATTTTATAGCTCAAGTACATGTAGTGCTTGTCTTTCCATTCTTGGGTACATTGGAAAAATTTTCTGATAAATTATTTCAAAATATAAATTTTGGTACATTTAGAGCTGATGATTCTTGCAAAACAACATTTCTAAAAAGATTTAACTCTTCATACAATTCATATAATGATGCTTTAATATTTCCTCTGAAATTTCCTGTAAGTTGTAGAGGATGTACCAGAAATCGAAAGTGTCATCATGATTTGTACATCATTCAAAACATCTGTGTATGCATTATACAGCTATAGCTTCCATTGCAAGAAAAAAATAATTTTTAAATTGTCTTTCTCATTAATAATTGGTTCGTTTGGAGTGTCATATGGATGTGATGATCTTTAAATGTAATTTCTATTTCTTGTTTTACAATATTGCAGCAGCTTTCAAACCCAGAAATTCTCAACTCTTTGAAGAACTATAATAACTCTCTTGCATGCTTTATTGCAATGTCTGTGTGTACACTCTTATTTTGTAATAATTTGCTGACAAAGTTTACTACATGTGCACCTGCAGATCCTGTTCTAGTGCAGGCAGGAGAGTTAATATCTGCACAGATGCCACAGGGACAGACTAGGGATATACAGGCAGGCCAGTCTCCCCCCATAAACCCCATCATTGTTCCCCTGTGGAGTTCCTCCTCTTTCCCATGGCCATGCCACCTGTGCTACTGCCCATGCTATTGCTGCACCCGTCATCATCACCAATCTGGGCATAGGTCCCAGACTGGCCAACGTTTCAGGCCCTGCAGCACCCTGGAGAGCTCCACGTATGGGTGTTGGGTGGCTGGGCTACCGCTCTGCGTGCACACTGCCTGCTGCCCGCTGTGTTGAGAGGCCTGGGCCTACCCTTACACAGTGCCGCCTGGCATTTCTCCTCTGCTCACATGCATGTTCTCCTGTACTACGAGACTTTCTTACACAACACAAGTTCAAAGATAAAATTATTTAAAATTTCAAGACAATAACAGCAGAGCATTGAGCCAAGCGCCTGGCTCCTTGCGAGAGTAGGGACCCCTGCAGGTAGCTACACAGCTCTCACACCCACAAAGCCAGCCCTGCCAGTGACGCATCAGCATTAACATTGTTCTTCAGGTTTGCCAGAAACCCTATGACACCCTTCAGCGTCAATTTCACTGACTATGTGAGCCTGTCCTGAAGAACTACAGTGACGCAAGTATTTAATAGCTTGGGCTGGGGCTCTTCCATCAGATCCTTCCCTTGCCTGTGTCAAACCAAGGGGTTTGTCCTGGTGAATTCTTTAGGACAGACTCTTAGCCCATCTTACTTTGACTTCTGATAAATCCCCTGCCCAACAGTGCACTATCTTTACTTTCAAAATCATCCACTGATGGAGGATTTCTCCACAGATGGGTCCATCTGATCTTAAGATTTCATCTCTCCCACAGGTTCTGCTCATTTTGCCTTGCTGGGTTCCAACTTGGTTTTTCTAATGGCAGTAAGATTGGGTTTAAAAATAAACAAAAGGAATCAGAATTGTGATAAGAATTAGCCAGGAGCAGTGACTAATAAAGGTGATTGTAGATTAAGTGACTAAGCAGTCAGTGGGCCAAGTAGCTATTATGAGATAAATTTCAGCTAAGATAAAGAGAAAAGCATCCTGCTTCTTTGGCCTTTTTCCTGCAAGAGCTCTCTCTGCTCTCCATGTTGAAATGTTGAATTTTAAGTTAGAAGAGCCATCATTTTTTTCCTCACTGAGACAGCCCCTTGGCAGAGACTATGAAGGGATGGGAATGAACAGTCATGAGTAACCACTACATGCCACGCACAGTGCTAGGCACTTTACAAAATCTCATTTACCCTTCACGACAATCCTATGACTCATCTGACCTCCCTCCCAGAAAGGCAGAGGCCAGGGCATGCAGTAAGCCTGGCTCACAGTGACGCAGGGGGCTGGTGGGGCTCTGGGCCTATTGATATGGTATCCTAGGAGGGTGTCTGGCCAGAACCAAGGTGACAGGCTGAGGTAAGATCATCAAATCCCACTGGGCTAGCCAAGAAGAGAGAGATGTCCAGCCAAGAGGGTGAATGGCCCAGGGGACTCTCCACATGAGAACAGTTTAAGAGGGTGGAAGGAAGTCAACAGCTGGAGGGGTTGTGAAGCTGGAGGTTTAGGGTTGGAGTTACATGGCGGCCACAGCCGCTGATATGAGCAGGCTGACACCAGTTAAGGGAGCCATGGGAGAACATTCACTCAAGTGAGGCTTTTATCACCATTTTATAACTGAGGAAACAAAGACTCATAAAGGTTAAGTAGGTTGCCCAAGGTCATACAAACAGAGCCTGAACTCTAACCTGGACCTGGTATATGAAGTTTCCACAATCAACTGGTTATGACACTAAAGCAAAGAGTTTGTTTTGTTAGCTTTTCCCCCATCAGCTGAAGTACACGAGAACATCAAGTAGACAAGATAGAGACCTCAGTCTTAGCAAATGCTCCATTCAACCAAGCTAACCTGGGCCAGTCTACGAACCCTGACACTCAGAGTTAAGAAAAAAATTCTAGTCCAAGTTACCCAGCTTACAAAATGAATAAAAACAGGCCAAGTTTGTTTCTCTGGATGCCAACATACCTTGTTAGTCTAGCTCTTGCAAATCAGTTTTCAGACTACTATCCTCGCTGTGGGCTTAGACTCCATTTCCAAACAAAATTCTATTTTGAAACAAAACCGAGGAGTGAGTTGTTAGTCTAGGCTGTGTTTGTCTTCTTCCAGAAGCAATGAATATCATTGATTTAATGAGTGGGAGCCCTTGAGGCGGTGAGGAAATAGGAACAACCAGGAGTTACCAAGAATAAAAAAATAAATCAGTTCAAAGGTAAATGTCTTTTAAAAAATTATTCCATTCCGTATTTATGGAAGACCTCAATGTGCCAGGAAGTGACTGAGGGAGGGAGCTGGTGAAGGAGGCAACAAGTAAATGGAGTAACAACAAGGCGTGGTTGGTGGAGTATCAAAGGATGGTGTCTACCGAGGGGAACACTGCTTCTTTGCTTCCATGAGCGGTTGCGTCACTCTTGGCATCTCCCATCCCTCATTGTTCCCCCCCGGGAGAAAAGCAGTACCTTAATCTGATTGGTGGCTTTGGGCAGAATAAACTGGACATTCTCATCTCGGCTATTCCTTTTATCTCTGTTGGGAGGGCAAATGACCTACAGAGAACACGAGCTCTCTTCTCCCTGGGCAGCCTGCCTTGGTCCGTGCTGCCTTGCAACTGAATAGATAAGTCTGCCCAGTTGAGGGCTTTAGCTGGCTATCACACTAAGCTGGGTCCTCTCGGTCTTTATCAGTAATAAGGATGATATTCTGGCTATCATATGCTTGCTCTTTTTCTTCGTCTCCATTTGTGCAGAATGCACACTGAGAAGACGGATGTTATTCATGGCACCTCCTCAGAGACCACAGCTCTCAAGGCACTTTGGAAATGGGTGCTCAGCTCACTTCATCCCATTTGAGCTACATTTCTTCTCATCTGCAGGTTCATTCTAAGAAACAGCATCAACCTCTTGGCTTCTGTCATTGATCTCATCTACCCATCTAGCTCCCCATCACAAAAGGAGGTAGTGTGGTTGCCTCCACTTGCCTTGCTTGCATTTAACAAACTCGTGCCAGTTGCAAAGGGACACTGTTTCCTCTGCTGAGCTGACTTCTACTTAATGATATGCGCTGGAATTTGTGAAGGGTCAATGATCAATGTCAAGTCTCAGGAGTTAACCCTTTGTCCTTTAGGGGATATGGGGAGGCCCACAGCCATGCAGCCCCTGCTCCTCCATCATTCTTCAGAGTTCAGGGCAGTGTTACTGAGCACTGGCTCCCTTAGAAGTAAGTCATCTGCATTTGAACTCACTTGGGTCCCTGTACTGTCACCTCGCCTATCGTAGATTTCAGTTCCCTTTTAATCATGTCTGTTCTACTCTTTCCAGTTTTAAGGTCATTCGGCTTGATAGAGAATACAGAGGCAAAATACCACTGCCCTGTCTGTCATCTGTTAGCATTAGCCTATCTGCCCCTAGCAGTGGGCCTATCATTCTACCCTTATCTCAGCTTCTTATTTCAAAAGTAACTTCAAAGGAATTTTTTTTTTTTTTTTGGTTAGTAACAATTTTTACAAGCTGCAGCTCTTCCTGGGCTTTACCCATTCTATTTCTGGCACATCTGCGCCTCTCATGTTTCCCTGGTTATTTGGCCATCTTTCCATCCCTTATACATGGTCTTTAAATACCTGAGCTCATCTGGACCCCTGTGTGTGGGTACTTAGCCCCCCTGGGTATCCTTCTGCCTCCGTCCCACACTCTTGCTTCCTCATCCAGGTTCTTCGTGCTGATGTATTCTTAGAAATCTTTTCTACCGTTATATTACAATGTTGACGTTTCTTTATGCATCTTCCATATCCTGCACATTACTAGATCCATATCAGCAGCCGTAAGTGTTTATTTTCCCTGTGTCTTCCTCCTTAGAATAACTGGACACTTCCACTGTTCATCTTTCGATCTCACACTTCTCACACTTCTCGCAGTTAATGGTTAATAGTCTGGCATTTTCCTCCTTATCCCTGAAGTCCAGTTTAAAGCCACCTCAGCAGGATGAGCTACTCTTTTGTACGCACATGCTTCCCCATCCCCTAAGCATTCTCACTTGATGAGTAAGCGGTGAGCAGCCAGGATGCTCAGGGCATGAGCACGGGGTTGGGTGAACAATCCTCGCAAAGTCCCTCACCTCTCAAAAGACATCAGCTTCATTGTCTATAACATGTTCAACTACCTACTTCCTACCTCTGGCCATTTTGTGACAATTAATCAGGAGAAATCTACGGCAGTCTATGCAAATGCTCCCATGAGTCCATCTGTCTTTCTCCATCATCTGCCCTGAGCAGCAGGCCCGTCAGTCCTTGTTTCATTCTACTGTATTTGTTTTTAAATCACACCCTACACTCAGACGCTATCTGCACAGCCAGAATCTCATTCAGACCTGTGGTTCTAGGCCTGCTCTGTTCTTACTGTACTGGGGAAGAGGAAGACAATGAGGAATCGGGGATTGCCACAGAGCCTAGACTTTTTCTGAGAGTCCCAAGATCTAGTGTCGATAGCTCTTACAGGAAGCCCCAGTGACCATCCTCATGGGAGAAGAAAGTAAGCAGGTCCTTCCTGTCCTTTGAACACCATCTTCCCAAGGACAGATGGGCAGCTATTCAGAGAGGGGACAAATGATCTGGTGCCAGAAGTTTCTAGGAATGTTTTCAGCCCACATCCTAAAAGATACCGTAATGATGTAAGGAGGTAGGCATTTCAAAGGCAAACATGGCACCTGCATAGAATGTCTAGAAGGATGCGCAGCTTCTTAATGGTTAAGGTGTGAGCGAGAGATCTACTTTTCACCCTTCATGTTTCTATTCTATTTGAATTTTAACGATGTTTGAGCGCAAGCATGTATACATTGGTATGTTATAATGGTTATAATGGCTGACCGTGAGCACTTCTGGGGAGAAGAGAGTCAATCCCAACTCCACACATTGGTGGTCGGCATTAGGATGGACAGTTCACAAGCTCTCCCGTGATAACTGAGCTGATATTTCTACGAAATCATTTATCAAATACTTAGATATTGTGCTAAGGGCTTTGCATATCATAGTAGTTTTCTCAGTCTGCCAAAACAAAATACCATAGACTGGTTGGCTCAAACAACAGCAATTTATTTTCTCACGGGTCTGGAGGCTAGAAATCCAAGGTCAAGGTTCCAGTTGATTCTGTTTCC
>NW_012138303.1:42063-54626 GCF_000956105.1 Propithecus coquereli
TGTCAAGGAGGCAGGGTATCAGAGTGGTTGTATTTCCATCCCCCAGAGACCCAGGAGAGAAAGAATGTGGTGAATGTTCCTCACCAACTATGTAACTGTGGTGAGATTTGGCCAAATGGATGGGTCTAGAATAGGAAAGTAGGAGTGAGGGGAGGAAAAAAAGAAGCTCTCATTAATTCTTGATGCCTGTTAGTATAAGGACAAAGAGGAATTCCAAAATGGTCATCCTCTCATCCCCTCAAAAGCAGAAATTATTGGTTCAGAAACTTGACTAACAGGATGCCCAAAAAATAGACTATTGTGCAAGTCAAATGGGTAAATAATCTCAGCACATTTCCATCTTTTCCATTATTGGAGGCCTTGGGGTCTCAACTGGACCAGCATTTTCCCAGTAAAATTGTTAAGTATAACTTGGGGAGTGAAAAGGGCACCGTTAGTTTGTGCAGATTGAAAAAAAGGTTCAGTGAAACCCAATGCACTGTTCTCTGCCCAGGAAGAGGCCACATTGGGGGCTCATGTTTTATTATTACTTTCTTCTTCTTTCTTCTTCTTCTTTCTTCTTTTTTCTTTCTTCTTTCCTTTTCTTCTTCTTCTTCTTCACCTTCTCCTTCTCATTCTCCTTCTTCTTCTTTTTTGACACAGAGTCTTGCTCTGCTGCCTGGACTAGAGTGCAGTGGCATCATCATAGCTCACAGCAATCACAAACTCCTGAGCTCAAGTGATCATCCCGCCTCAGCCTCCTGAGTAGCTGAGACTACAGGTACATACCACCATGCCCAGCTGATTTTTCTAATTTTTTTAAGAGAAGGGGTCTCACCATGTTGCTCAGGCTGGTTTTGAATTCCTGGCCTCAAGCAATCCTCCTGTCTCAGCCTCCCGAAGTTCTAGGATTACAGGCATGAACCACCATGCCTGGCCTACTTCTTCCAATTTATGAGATAAGCTTTGGCCTTAAAATCAGTGAGAATGAGGAATGACTCCACAGAGGAATACATTGTTTGAATCCAGCTGTTGAAATGTGGCAATGTGTGAGTAATTAGTTAATTTTCTCCAGAGGATGGATGCCCAAGATTAAAGCCCAGGTTTTACCATGTGTTATGGAGTTCAAGTCCTAGATAATTTAATGTCTAGTTTTTACCAAAGCATTGCCTGGTCCCAGAATCCCCCTCTTCTCTGTTGTTTGACACCCATGAATATGCTAAGGGAAAAGCAGTAATAGAAAATATCTACACCCTCTATTCTCCCCCATCCCTCTTCCTTTAACTCTCAAACATTTGGTTAAATGATAACTGCTAGAATTTATTGAGAATTTACCGAGTTCTAAGTAATTTACAGGTACTATCAAGAATACTCATAACAATCCCTCTACAATGCTCACTGTGTCCTTTAGTGAGTTTACTCCCCCCATTCCCCTAATCCATGGAGAATATTGCTGCCATGTGAGCACCATAGTGCTAATCTGTTAGTACCAATTTGATGCCTCTAACCCTCACTTCGATGAGGCAAAGACAGAAAATGTAACCAAAATGTTTGTACCTTCATAATACCCTGAAATAAAATACAAATAAATAAATAAAAGAAAATTTACAAAATATATCAAAAAAAAGAATATTCATAATAACAACCCTACAAGTATTATTAATAACCACATTTAACAGATGAGGAAACTGAGGCACAGGAAGTTAAGGAACTTGCCCAGGGTCATAGAAATGAAAGACCCAGAACATGAACACAAGCTACTCCAGTCCACGCTTTTTACCAAATACCCTTGCCTTTGCACATGTTATATGCTACCATACCCCTGTGCCTTTACCCATACTTTTTCCTCTGTCTAAAATTCCCTTCTTGCCCCTGATTCATTACTTAGAAAGCTGTTGCTCATCCTTTAAGACTATGAAATTGTTCCCTGACTCCACTGGGAGGGTTAGACCTGGGCTCTCCTCTCTGTTCCTACAGCATATTGCACATATTAATAACACAGCCACATTTCTTCTGCACTACTGTGAGTGTAGTTCATGTAACTGTCCCCTGTAGACCAGGTGACACTGAGGATCCTCAGAGGTAGGTCTATGTATAAATACTCTTTATTTTTGCAACTCCAAAACTAAGCACTCACGGGGTTTAGCAGATTGTTGCCATTCAAAACGTTGTTGAAATTAAATTAAAAAGCAGAAATTGGTAGTAAACTGTTTGAATTCAGCAAACTCAGTAAACTGTTTGAGTTCAAGATCTGAACCTCATAATGAAACAGCTGACATCAGATTTTGTGCTGCAGATTTGCCAAGGATGAAATAGGATCCTGGGTTCTGTTGACTCCTCAGAAATGTTTCTTCCTCTCCTTTACCACCTCCCTCCTCAGTTCTTGCCTGAACAATCGCTGTGACCCCCAGCGCTTGGGTCCCCAGCCTCCTGTATTACCCTTCCCAATTTATCCCTGACCAGAATGATCTACCTAAACAGATCCTGCTGTGTCATTTCCTGCCACCCTTTCAACATCCCCACCTCCCACTCCCACAATCATACTCTACTGTGGGTGGTGCAATCTCATTTGCCCAGTTGCAGCCATGTATTTCTAAATACTTAAATAATATCACATTTTGACATCAGAATGCATGTTTGGGGGAAGATGCTGAAGTCATCTTGCAGGCTTAAAGTGAAAAAATTTTAAACTCATCGGTTTTCCATGCTGACCAAGTTCCAATTGGCTGGAAGCAAACAAATCAATCGCATCATTTTTCACTTAATTAGCCTTGAAGCTGCTGGCCTGGGCATTCTCACTGCCAAGCCAGCACAAACCATGCCTACTTCATTCCCCTCCTCATTGGAGAGGCTGTCACCCCTCCACCATTAACTCCGAGTCCTACAGTCACTTCCCCTGGGCTTCTTAGTCTTTTATTTGCATCTATACTGGAAGCTTTTCCCGTTCTGCCTCATGAAACAGATGTCTGCCTTCCCACTGGGCTCTCGGTTCTGAAGGGGCAAAGACAACGCTCACTCATCATCTATCCCCAGGACCTGGCATAGAAGTGGTACCCAATTAATTTTCAATAAATGTCACATCCTGGAGTGAAATTCCCAAGGGCCATGCTTAAGAATTACATTTAAACTTCTTGTCTACTCCAATAACTGAACGGGGTCCTGCTGCTAGCAGCACAGGGCACCCTCACCAGCTTTTCTCTTTAGGTAGTAGGTGGGCAACACTCTCTGTGTGTCCAGCTGCCAGAAGTTAAAGCCAAGCTCTGGCATCTGACTGATCTCCTCTCCCCAGTTCAGTGGATATCCCCAGTTCAGTGGATAAACTCCTCCTTGGGTTGTTTAAAAAAAGATGTAACTAGCCTAATACCTGGCTAGTTTTAGAGGCCTTCAGAGAGTTAGGGGACAATTATGAGGTGTGGTGAAGAATATGTGCTCTTTTATGGGTCAGTGGTCTTTGGATGATCCTAAGCAAAATGCAACTCCTTAATCCCAGTCCAGGGGTGGGGACCCTGTGGCCCTCCAGATATCCAAGTGTGGCCCCTCAACCAAATCCAAACTTCACAGAATAAATCCTTTTATTAAATTCAGAGTCAGTCAAAAGGCTGCACTCAAGGATCTAGAAGACTAGGACCCAGTCTGCTCATGATCCAGTGGTTGCCAACAATAACTCTATCTATGCTCCTAATCTAAGGCCAAGCTCTTTATTCATGCCCTGGATCTTGTTCTCTCTCACTTACGGAAGAACATCGTTCCAGCAATTTATCTTATCCTCTCCTGCATCATTATGCTTTTTTCTTTACCAGATCATTTCCATCAAATATACAAATATACTATACAAGTATACAAATATACCATAATATCTCCCATGTTCAATAAAAAAGAATCCTCCCTTGACTCCACGTCTCCTTCCAGCTACATATCACAGAACAAAACTTCGGAAGGGTTTTCTACACTTACTGTTTGCACTTCCTCTCATCCTTTTCTTTGGAACTCATTATAATTGGGCCGATATCCCCAACATTCCACCAAAACTGTGCTAATCACTCACTCATGACCTCCATGTTGTCAAAAGCAACGCCACTTCTCAGTCTTATCTTACTGGACCTATCAGCGGCATTTAACTTAGTTGATTACTCCCTCCTTTCCTCACTTTGCCTTTGGCATGCTTCGTTTTCCTCCTACCTTACTAGTCGCTCCTTCGCAATCGCATTCGCTAGTTCCTCCTCATCTCTGCTTATCTGCACTCATTCCCTGTGAGGACTGAAGCCTGATCTTTTCTTTTGCCCAAAAAATTCCTTTCTAAGGGGGCCTGGTGAGTCACACCTACACATGATAAAATCTCAGTAAACACGTTTTTGTGGTGTGGTTTACTTCCCAACCTGATTCACATAAAAGATAGAAGATCCTTATCTTAACTCAAGCATTCCTTTCTGTTGATTTCTAGTCTTCTGGACAAAGCCTAACTCTTTCAGCCAATTGTCAACTAAAGAATCCCTAAATCCACTATGACTTGTAAGCCCGCACTTAAAGATGTCCCACCTTTTGGGGCCAAACCAATGTATGCCTTCCATGTATTGATTTATGACTTTACCTGCAATTCCTGTCTCCCCAAAATGTGTAAAACCAAACTGTAACCCAGCCACAGTGAGTCCACTTGCTCAAGGCCTCTTGGGTGTGTCTCCAGGCCATGGTCCTCAAATTTGGCTCAGAATAAACCTCCTTAAATTATTTTACAGAGTTTTTCTTCTTTTCCATTGACACCTAAATGATTTCATGCAGTCTCATAGTTTTAAATACTATGTAGATGACTCCCAAATTTATATATCTCTTTCTCCTTAAACTTTAAATTTCTTCCTTAAACTTCAGACTCATACTACCAGCTGACTTATTAATACTAGACACTTCCCCTTGAATGTCCAGTTAGTACCTCAAGCCTCATATGACTATTAGCCACTGACCTAACCCAATTTGCTCACTCACAACACTTTGTTTCTTTTGATAAATAATGATAGCTGCCATTGAAACTTTAAGGCAAACGAAGGTAAGGTACTCTCCCAAACATTCACTCTAGGCTATCGTCCATCATTCCTGGGGTTGATCACCATGTTGTTCATAGCATCATCTGGGACAGATGCCTGTGTTTAACTTATTCATAATATCATTCATATAATAACTCCCAGACCATGGGTGGGGAACCTACAGCCACAGAATAAATCCTTTTTTTCCTTTCAGACAATGTCTTGCTCTGTAGGCCTGGGTAGAGTGCACTGGCATTGTAGCTCACTGCAACCTCAAACTCCTGAGCTCAAGCGATCCTTTTTCCTCAATCTCTTAAGCAGCTAGCACTACAGGTGCACGCCATGATGCCTGGCAAATTTTTCTATTTTTAGTAGAGATGGGGGTCTCACTCTTGCTCAGGCTGGTCTCGAACTCCTGAGCTCAAGCAATCCTCCTGCCTTGGCCTCCCAGAGTGCTAGGATTACAGGCGTGAGCCACCATGTGTAGCCCCTTTTATTTTTACTAATACATTTGTATTCATCCTTTATATTTTTATTTTTTTAAATGAACATATTTAAAATACCAAAGAATAAAATAAGTTTCAAAGAAATAATCCTCCCAGATTGACTGGCACAATTAGAACATTAGTAAGCCATAAGGGCTCAATTGACGGCTACTACACTCATGATTTTATTCCAACTTCCCCTGCCTGACTGGCACTACTATCACACAAGGCTGCTTGGCAAAAGTTTATAGGGGTTGAGTACGCCAGTCTGTTATCAGCTTTTGACAATGGTGCACTGTGTTTCTGTTTGAAGTGGAATCTGTGAATAGTTGCACAGCTCAACAGTATTTTTTAATTCTGTCTGTTTAACAGCCCATCACGTCAAAGAAGACTATGAGAAAACTGAAGGTAGAAAACGAATTTTTTAATGAGGACTGGGAATTGCAATATTATCTTGTTTCTGCTAAAGATAAGATGATTTGCTTGCTTCGTGATACTGCAATGTCAACATTAAAGAAATTCAATGCTCATCAGCATTATAACATTCATAAAGACCACAGATATTTTAAATTAGAGGGAGAAATGTGAAAGGTTGTGTTGCAGAAATTAAAAGATGAAAAGCAAAAGCAAAGACGATTCTTTCAAGCAGCAATATGACCTGGAAATAATGCCACTGAAGTAACTTATAAAGTAGCTTGTATACTCTGGAAAAAAGGGAAGCCACTAAGTGATGTAGAAATTGTAAAAGAACGCATTATTGCAGTTGTAGGATGCTTAGACCCTGATAACATTTCAAAGTACAAACAGCTGCCTCTTTCAAAGAGCTGATCGGCAGCATAAATTAGCCTTCAACTTAACAGAATAACTTCATGCAATACTTCAAAAGGAAGATATACGTTATTCAATCACTTTGGATGACAACTGATACTACTGACTCAGTGCACGTTTTATGCGTCATTTGCGTCATAACAGAAGATGTTCTTTGCTATGAAGAGTTACTCACTTTGGGCACTCTTGCAAACAGAACATAAGGAATAAATATCTTCAACGACTTTCAAGATAGATGTCATGAAGTTGAACTGAATTTGATAAATTTAGTGAGTGTATGTACAGACAGTGCAACTTCCATGATAGGAAAACATAAAGGGTTTATTGCACAGATTAAAAAAAATGTATTAACAGATCCAGATGCTCTCATTTCTTTTCACTGTATCTTGCATCAGCAAAATCTCTGTGCTAAAGTTACTATGCTAAGTGACACTTTGCAACAAGTTATAAGTATTGTTAACTATATTCTTGCAAATGCCACACCACACCATCAGTTTCATAACATGCTAAAGTTGAATGATTGAATGTGTATTTGCCATATCATTCTAAAGTGTGTTGGGTATCACAGGGACAGGTGTTAGCCAAAATTTTATCTCTGTGAGAACAGATAGTTAAATTTTATGAAAAACAAAATTAGCAATGTGAATTATTGAAAGATTTCTATAGGAATGGAGCATTTCTGTATGATAGCATATCAAATCAAAATGACTTGAATCTTCTTTGCAAGGTAAAACTAAGTCTATGTGTGATATGCAGCAAAAAAAAAAAAAAACACATCCAAGCATTTCCAAAAGACCTATCTTTTTTCAAAACACTTCTTTAAAAGGAAAATTTGGATGAACATTTTCCCCAGTTAGCAAAGGTCACTGGTGAGCAGGATGAGCAGGATGATATATGTGAATCATTTGAAGAATATGCAGCTATTATAGACCTATTAATTGGAGAATACAATGAAAGGTTCACTGACTTTGAGAACCATGACATCACGCTCAAATTACCATTTCAGCCTCACCTGGTTGATATCACCAAGGCACCTAAAGAACTATAGATGGACTTGATTGTGCTCTCAGTAGATGACATTTTAAAGTCATTGTTTGACACTAAGAAATGTCCTATTGAAATATGGGAAAATGCAGTAAAATAGCCATGCCTTCAGCAACATGCCTGAAAAATGCTTTCTTGCTTTTCCACCACTTATTGCTGCAAATCTGCATTCTCCTACCTAACACAAATCGAGGTGCCCTTAAGATCACAAATGACCAATAATCATCTAGAGGATCAACTGAAACTGCAGACCTACATGCTGCAACCAAATATTCAAATACTTTCCAATAAAAAGCAGACAGAACAAAGTCATTAAAAGTTTAGTTAACTTTAAAATTAACAAATAGTTTTCATTTTTTGAAATTATTAAGTACATAGTAGTTAGACTTTTACAAAATAATGTACGTTTTTAAGTATACCTAATTGAAGTTTCTCAAATGTGGCCTTCTTTGACTGCAGCTAAATTAATAATTAGCCTTCCAACATGAAAATGTTCCCCACCCCTGTCCCAGAGCCTCAGTCTATACTCACTGGGACGTGCACTGAGTAGGAAGGGAGAGACATGTTTTTTAGACTCACTTAGTAGTAAATGCTTGAGTGACTTCTCATTCCCTAGAACAAGACCTCAAGACTGATGGTCCAAGACTTTACACTTCCCTGGTTTATAAAATGGAAATGATGAGACCAGATCTGGCTATATGGCAGACTGGGCTAATTCAGCTTCCCCCACCCCCACCCCCTGCCCTCAGGCCTCCGTACAGGAATGCCAGATAAAATATAACCAAGAAAAACATTTACACACATAGTCAAGCTAGAAAGTGAAGTCCTCAAGTACTGAAAGCAAAAAGTAAATTCAGAGCCAAAGCAGTATACTCCAAATACACCCATGAAGAAGGACCACAAGGACAATGTACCTAGTTATGGGCTCAAGGGACTTAGATATGGAAACTCAAGGCCATCACAGAGACAGGAGAGGGGAGTTGGTGGTCAGCCAAGGTAGGAAAATGAAGCCAAGACCTGAAAAATTTGGGAAACTTGAAGAATTTCTAAGTCCATGAAGAGAGAACTAGAAGTCCCCCAATTCACTCCCATGCCTCTGACCTAGAGAAGTCATTAGAAAGCTCAGTCTTTGTCTCTAACTCTGGATATCAAGGAAAAGTCATCTCGATATTAAAACCTGAAATACTTGAGCTTGTAAGACCCATGGCACAGTGCATTAGTTAGGATACATGGCTGCAAGCATCAAAAACATCAATTCAAATGGGCTTTAAAATTAGGGAAGGTATTATCTCTAATGACTAGACAGCTAGAAAAAGAGCAGGTTGTAGACAAGTATGATCAGCATCTCAGTAGTGTCAAGTTGCTTTAATTTTTGTTTGAATCCTTTATAACCTTACTAATATTTTTGTGCTTGAATTGCTTATTTCTTTCTGTAATTATGACAATTTTTGCTTTATCTAGTTTGAGACTATTCTTTGAGATGCATACAGGTTCTAAATATTATATTTTCTTGTAAATCATTCCTTATAAGAAAGAGGGTAAAATATTAACATTTACAGACAAAAACTGAGGGAGCTTAGTATCAAGAAACTTATCTATAGGAAATACTTTCCAAAAAAGGAGGAAAGATACAGAAGGACAATCTGAAATACAAAAAAAGAATACAGAGCAAAGAAAATGGAAAACTTGGAAATAAATTCAAACAGACACTGTCTAAATAATATAATAATAGTGTTTTATTTCTGGGATTAAAATGTCAAAACTAAAAAAATTAACAATAGCACATAAGTAGTACATAAATTGGAAATAGAGTGACCCTTAGAATATTTGGAAATGGTTGTCAAGATACCATTTAATTTTTTCAGTGGGTGAAGCGTAGCAACACTGGAAATTTGGAGACCCATTAAGAGGCTGTTGCAAGAGTCCAGTGGAGAAATGGTGGTCCCCCAGACTAACAGGTGGCAGTGCAAATGGAAAGAAGCAGGCAGTTTCAAGGCATAGTTTGGATAAAGAGTGGGAAGAACCAAGGATAACCTCTGGGTTTTGGATTGCATAACTGTGTGGATGGTGGTCCTAACCCAGATGGAAAAGCCTGGATCGGTAGGGTGCGTGAGAGAGAAGCCAAGTGTTCCATTCGGACATGTTAAGTTTGAGAAGCCTGCGAGCCTATTGAGAAGGCAAGTGACAGGCAATTCTATCGTTTTAAATATGGTTCTGAGCAAGGAGATCAATCTGGGGGGCATCGGCGTAGAGATTCCTTTTTAAATTCACGGAATTGGATAAAATTCCTTAGGAAAATAATTTAGAGAAAGACTGGAAGGGGTCTCAGGCAAGTCCTAAGACACATGGACTTTTAGAGACCAGGAAGAGCCATCGGATGGACGTGCAGAGAACAAGTAAGGTCAGAGGAAGGAGGGGAGGGTGGTAGCGTCGCATCCAAGAAGGGAGGGTTGCAAAAATGACTTCAGTGCCCTGCAGGGTCAGGTATGATGGGGCCAGAAGCAAGTGCAACCTCGACAGAAGTTAATTTAGAGAAGCGGTGAGTGTTGAATTGAGTGGAGGAGAAGGAAGTGGAGAGGTGTGTGAGATGTGTCCATGAAGGTTGGGTACAAAATGGGACAGAGAAATGAAACATATCTGGATAGAGAAGGGAGGTCAACAGAGGGGCGTTTTTAGATTTGGAGATGTCGGAGTGCTCCTGTATCCTATAGGGATGATAATGCTGGAGAGAAAACAAATCATCACAGACGTGCGATCTTTGACAGAATGAGAAGGCCTGAGATCCAGAAGATAAAGGAAAGATTGGCTTTTAATGGAAAAAGGAATGCGGCCTCTATTTTTAACAAGGGGAAGAAAATGTATTTATGTTTTCACATTTAATGTCAGGAAGAGGAAGGAGGTCACATCCGACCGCTTCTAATTTCTCACTGTCATACAAGGTACAATGATCATCTAGGGGTCAGGAAAAAAGGAGCTGTAAGTAGTTGTGGGGGAAAAGGCATAAAATAGTATTCTGTTGTCCCTACATCACCTCTCTCCACTTCTTTCCTTTGTGGTAGTTATAACAATCTTTGTTTATTTTTCCATTTACTCATTTGTCTGCCTCCCCTATTAAAATGTAGGCTCCATGAGGGGAAGGAGCCAGGCCAGCCTCGTTCACAGTTAGATCCAACGCCTAACACAGTGCCCAGCACATGTTACAGCCTGAAAAAATATTACCTGAAAATTGAATGAATAAACATATTAGTGTATCCAATGCCCAATAATCATTAGAGAAATCTAAAACTCCAAAGTAGAGGTTGTACTACTGAGAGTAGTACAACCTGCCAGACACACCTCCACCCCCAACCCGTTCCCAGGCTCCCTACCTACTTCACGCAGGCTTCAAGGACACAGTCAAGACCCTCTTGAGAGGCGTGGCACGGCGCCTCACACCCGTAATCCTAACAGGTGTGGGAGGCCAAGGCAGGAGGATCGCTTGAGCTCAGGAGTTTGAGACCAGCCTGAGTAAGAGTGAGACCCCTTCTCTACTAAAAATAGAAAACATTAGCCAGGCAACTAAAAATAGAAAAAATTAGCCAGGCATGGTAACACATACCTGTAGTCCCAGCTACTCGGGAGGCTGAGGCAGGAGGATCGCTTGAGCCCAGGAGTTTGATGTTGCTTTGAGTTAGGCTGATGCCATGGCACTCGAGCCTGGGAGACAGAGAGAGACTCTGTATCAAAAAAAAAAAAAAAAGACCCTCTTGAGATCCAGCCACCGTCAGCACTTAGCACACAGCCGCATGCACAGCCTGACACCTGGCACTGAACACCCTCGCCTCCTACTCTGACTGGCTGGAACTCGAAAGTGGCAGAGCCTTTAAGAAAATCCTCAGAGCCTCTGACGTTACCAAAAAATGATTTTTTTTCCTTTCTCATAGGAAGCAGATGGGATTGAAGAGGGCCATAACTGTCTATTGTTCTTAAGTAAATTAAATCAGCATCAGGTGCTCTTGTCCTGAAGAGAAGCTTGTGAAAAGGAAGAAAATGTAACAATAACAGAATCTCTCCCAAGCCACTCTATTTAGAAACCAAGCTGGCTTGATGTTCATGCTTCTATCAGCATCCCAACTGAGGCAGGACAATTATAACGATGTCATGACAGGCCCATGATGCCTGCCCCAGGGAAGATAGATAATAAGAGGGTTCGCGATACCCCTTCCCACTCTTACCATCCCCATCACCGCTAGCAGTGCCGATTGTGTCCGCAAAGCTTGACTGTGCACTGTGGGCAAACCTGTCTGGATCCGCCTTCAAGAGCCCCAGACTGTTCAGACATTTGGGAAAATTCCACCTTTAACAGAAGCCTGGAGGAAGCACAGATAATATCTGACTATTGCTCAATGCTGGGTTGGAAAAGGAATAAAGCAGCAGTGAGAACCTTCTAACAATTTCTCGGCTTCCTGAAAAGTCTATCTTATTGCAATTAAAAGAATTTAAAAAAAAAAGACTCATCCCTGGGAAGGGAGTCATCCTTATGTTTGACAGGTTCTGAAACAGCAACACACAGAACACAAATGTGTTCACAGACACAACCCCCAGCTCCAGCAAGGGTAGGAGCAAGCCAGTAGTTAGCAGGCTTGACTGATACGCATCATCCATCACCAAGAATGAAAGAAGATTCTTCGCATACACACGAGGTGCAAAGGACTGTGTTTCACGTGCCAGGTTGACCCCGTTCACCTCATTGCTATTCCACTGGCCCAGAATGTCTACTCCACACTCTCCACTAAAGTCTGCCTATCCTTCAAGTCTCACTCCTTCCGTGAAGCCCTCTCCAAATCCTCCAACACTCCTCTGAACTTCTACGTTTCTGATCCTGGCCATTGAGTATACACTGCCTCTTAATCTATTTAAATGTTTCAGGTTTTCCATCTCATCTGCCCAACAAGAACAGGGTAACTCATGTATTGCCTTCCCCAGAGCCGCCAGGGTGCTGAGCATACTGCAGATATTCAGTAATAATTCAACATATACTTTCCTACTAGTCATATGCTCAAATGGGTGTATGTAGGTGGACAATCACATAACAGGCACAACAATAACAATAACAGTTAGTATACTTGAGCATTCACTATAGAAAATGTACTATGTAAGCACTTTCTATGTGTTATCTAATTTAAACTTCCCACCAACTCCATGAAATGGGTATTATTTTTTTTTTTTTTTT
>NW_012138303.1:54676-55135 GCF_000956105.1 Propithecus coquereli
CTCCATGAAATGGGTATTATTTTTTTTTTTTTTTGGGGCAGAATCTCGCTCTGTTGCCGGGGCTAGAGTGCCATGGCATCAGCCTAGCTCACAGCAACCTCAAACTCCTGGGCTCAAGTGATCCTCCCGCCTCGGCCTCCCAGAGAGCTAGGATTACAGGCGCGAGCCACCGCGCCTGGCCTGAAATGGATACTATTTTTATTCCCACTTTACAGGTGGGTAAATTGAGCCTTAACCCAAATTTGTTGGTTAACCTTTAACCAATAAACTGATTCCAGAAAAGTACGTATGTATGTATGTGCATATATATATATATATACACACACATATAATATATGACATTTTAAATAGGACATTATAGGCCCTACTAATACTACTTTCCAAACAGGTTCATAGAATATCAGCCCCCAAAGGACTTTAGAGCTCATCTATTCCAACCCTCTTGTCTTACAGATGAAG
>NW_012138303.1:55470-64508 GCF_000956105.1 Propithecus coquereli
CCCATAACAAAGCTTCTCTCTGGCCAAGCAGAGCCATTAGAGGGCTATTTGAATAAGACTAGATCCCTGGGAAACCAACATGGAGCCACTTCAGTGAGATGTGGGCAATAATTCACAAAGAAGCAGGAAGCTCAGAGGGTCATGTCACTGTCCTGTACAAAAGCTTACAAGCTCACCATATCCACCCTAATTGCAGCAATCACTAGTTCCCTTCCCCGACATTGCAGTCCTCTTCTTTCCAGGCCCACGGTTGGACCTTTCCCTCCACTTCTTATGACCATATGACTAACCTTCACCAACTAAACATGAGTGGAAGTGACAAGTTACTCTTGAATAGAAGCCTTTAAGTACTGATGTGCAAATTTCCATGTCTCCTGCCTCCGATCGCAGCAAAGTTTCAGAAAGTGGGAGCTCCATCAGCATGAGCATGGAGTGAGGGCAGAGAGCAGGCTTCCTGCTGACCTGGGATGGCTCGTAGCATGAATAAAGATTAAGCTTTGTTGATTTAAGACTCTGAGATTTTAGACGTGTTTGTTCTTAGAGCACAAGGCAGCCCATCCAAACTCCTTAGGCTGGAGCTCACGGCCTTCCCATAAGTCAGGGCACCTATTCTTCCAGGCTTTTCTTTCATAATACTTACATGAATCCCACTCTCCAGCCAAACTGGTCTATTTACCATGTTCCAATCATATCCAGCACCATCTAACAAGTAGGCCTTCCCATGCCCTTTGAGAGCACTAAAAGAAAAATAAGTAAATAAATAAAAAGCAGGCCTTTTCTCATGCTAATCCCTTTGCCCAAAATGCCCTCCTCCCATCTAAATCCTACCGACCTTATAAAATCAAATTTAGTACCTCTCTCCTCCAAGAGGCCTTCCTGAATGACCTGAATTAGAAATGTGTCCTTCTGTGAATTCCAACAGCCCTTTAAGCATCACCCATGGGCATTATATCTTACAGAAATGTCTAGAATATTTGGCCATTTATTTGCCTGTCTCTGCTAGACTGTGAACTCCTTGAGAACAAGGCTTTGGGTCTCATTGGTCTTCATGATCCACACTCCGTGTAACCCACACTGAGTGCCTTGCACGTTGCAGTCGAAAATTATCAGGCTAGAACATTCCCTAAAGCAGTTTTCATGAATCATTTTGTCTCATTTCTGTATCAAGGATATGGTGCGCTCTCTCAGTCACATTATGAATCCAAGTCACTGCCTCCAGTTTTTATCTCAAATTTCTATTTTCTGGCCCACTCTCTTAACTCCCATTATTTTCTTTTCACCCCCATCCTCAATGCTAGTTGTTAGCTTTCTTTCAGAGGCCGTTTCTCACCGAAGAACTAAGCTGTTATCCCTTCAAGAGTTATGACTTCTGAGGAGTCGAGGCGCAGGCACTGGGCAGTCCGCGAGCCTCCCTCACCAGCCGCGTAAGTTCCTTCTGCACCCAGACTCACAGCGCACGACACTGTAGGCGGCCGCACAACATGACCCTCCAGGTCGCATGAGAATATCTGAAGCTGTAAGTGATAAGTTCTGTAGTTCCCACCTTGCAGGGTTCCTGTGAGGATTAGAGACTAGCCCGGGCAATGCCTGGTACACAATGGGTGCTGAATAAGTGACAGCCATCGTTGTTACAACACAGCTTCATCAGGACACACATGTGCCTGAGCCTAGCAGGAATGGGGAGATGTGAGGGGTGGCTGGCAAGCCTTCTCTCTTTTCACCACACCCCTGCAGCTCTGGCTCACTCTCTCTCACACACATAGACTCTTCCCACTCGCTGTACACTGTCTGACATTCCAACATTAGAAATTCTATCTTTTATGCTTGAAAATACTACCCCTATCCAAGACAGGCTCCTAGGAAAAATGAAAATAAGTTTATGTGATGACTTAAGCCTCTATCATCTAACATTTCATAGAAGATTCCATAACCAGGTGCCAGCCCAGGGCTGGAGCACAGGATCCCAGGTATAGGAGATTCAGTCACCAGGGCCAATCTAAGAAATGGGGTGTAGGGTCATAGGCACTATCCCATTGGTGGGATAATGTGGGGAGAGACCCAGAAATATAGAAAGAATCATGGATCTTTAAAACAGAAAAGACCCTGGAAATCATTTAGGTCAACCTCTTATCACATATATAATGATACTGAGCCCCAGAGATGGGAAGTGACTTGCCCACAGCCCCAGACGTATTAACAAGAATGCTGGTTCCCAATCCCTGACCTCCTGATTCCCTGTTTGCTGCTCTTTCTACACCATACATCTCCTGGAGACAAAGGATGTTAGGGCCAAAGACCATTTTGCTGGGGCCAGCCCCACCCCATCCTCCCTATCACCTGCCCGAGTGTCTTCATCCTACCCAAGTTCACACAGCAATCCCCTTTCCTGTATGTAGCACCGCCATAGGCAGAAAATTCTAATTATTCAAAAAAAAAAAAAAGTTGGTGGGGAGGGGAGGAAGAACCAAAAAATGGGACTTCCCACACACAAGTACAAAGCCCTGGCAGACCCCAGGAAATATCCAGCTGCTCCAGTTTTCCGATTTGAGCTGTTAGCGGAGATTCTGGAAATGCAGCTGCTCAGAACACAGCAGTGGAAGCCTTGCCCGCCCGGCCTCCCGCATCTGCTCCTGGGCTCCAGAAGCGAGAGAGGAGGCCCAGCCCGGGGGGCCTCAGAGCAGATGGCAGCGCCGCTCCCCGCGGCTGACTTCACTTGGGTGATTACACCTGACGAGGAGGTTGGGAGGTCTCCTTGCTGATGATAATTAGCTGGGATAAATAAACCGAGCCCCACGTGGAGGTCTGGGAGAACATGAAAGATTAATATTAATACATTAGTGGCTGCCGGTCACAGGGCACCTACTAAGTGCAGGTACCTTACACACAAGTTTTTTGTTAATTCTCCCTCCATGCCTGTGAAGTATAGGGGTTTTGGGGGGAGTTTTTTGGGGGGATTTTTTGGATTTTTTCTCCCTTTGATCTATTGATAAATGAAGTAAAGGTTTTACGATCTCTGTTTTACATGGGAAAAAAGCCACTAAAGCTTAGAAAATATTAAAGCAACACACCCAAGATCACACAGGCAGTAGGTAATGGCTTTAAGGTTCAAATCTTAGTTCAACCGACTCGGGAGCCCTGCGTTTTTTTCTGGGGTACCGCACACATACCCATGATGTCAACAACATGGATCCCCCTAGCCATGATGAATCCAGTCCCTGCTTTACGACAGACACTAAAATGGCCCTGAGCATCCAAAGACAGATAAGCCACCATCCCCACCCAGGGGTCGGAGGAAAAACAAAAACAGAGACATCAACAAGAATTACAACACTAAATGGGAAGCTCCTGCACAGAGGTGGGTAGCCACCCGGATGATTTCTGCTATTGTTCTTTACTTCCTTTCTATTGCCCCAAGGACCCCAGAGGGCTGTGGATAAATAGAAAAATGTTTTTGAGAGAAAGGAAGAAAGGAGTAATAAATGCAAGCAATATATCTATGTGTTAGAGCAAGAATCTCCAAGCTAAACTAAGAGCACACAATAGGGAATTTGTCAGGGCCATTCAGGTCCTAGGAAGGTTGGCTACCAATGACCAGGGCTCCCTTCCACAGCTCAAAGACATTTATGGTGGATAAGAGATCACCTGAGTCAGGCATCTGCCTCCCTTACTTGACAGAAGACCCTATGGCTCACCTCGTGTCTTCCCACCCTTGGTCTCAAAAGGTCATCAGGCCTCCTATTGCAATCATTTTTCCCCCAGAAAAGTAAACATAAGATCTTAGGGCTAAACCTGGAAGTAGAGTGATTCCATGCATATACTAGCTCCTAGAAAGATCTTCAGAGGCTGGATGGTCAACTTCCAGGGTGGGACAGGAGGTTTCCTGCACTGAGTAAGTCAGGGAACTAAACAATCTATAAGGTCCCACTCTACTCTGAGGGTCCTGTGCCGTGTAAGCTGATCCCAGGCACGGAAAAGGATGAGAAGATATCCCAATGGAGCTTCGTAGTTATTAGGAAACTGGACAAAGGACCAAAATGAAAAGGTAAAGAATGTCATAGGCCAGTCTCATTTGTGAATATATTTGTTAAGCACCCATTATTCACTAGGCAGCAGCTCTTAGGAGCAGTGAGCAGCATGGACCAGAAATCCACGATCTCAAGGCACACACATTCTGGTGGGAGGAGACAGACAATCAAAACATAAACAGACGTAATCAGATAATTTCAGGTACTGGTAAGTTCTAAGAAAATAAAATAGGATAGTGTTATATAGAAGTATGACAAAGCTGCCTAACTACAAAGCTCAGGAAGAACCTCTCTAAGAAGGTGACATCTGGGTTGGGTTATGAATGATGAGGAAGAGGTAGTCCAGAAAAGGTCTGGGAGAAGGACATTGTTCTGTGACAGAGAGAGGCTGGCATGTTCAAAACCAGTGCTGCTGCATCGAGCGGGCAAGGAGAGCAGGGAAGGAGAGGTAGGTGGGAATTGGATAATAAATTGTCTTACAGGTCGTGAGGCTTTATTTTATTTCTATTACAATGGTAAATCACTGGAGGTATTTAAGCAGGGGACTGACATGATCTGACTTAGGCTTTAGAAAGATAATTCTGGCTGCTGCGTGGAGTTTGGACTGAAAGAGTGGAGACAGGAGGACAGGTTAAAATACAATGAATGGGATTTGGTACATTAAAAAATAATCTCCAAAGATGAGGCAAAGTTCATCCCATAAATATAAGGCTAGTCCAACACTAAGAAAGCTGTATGTCTTATCACAACTTAGACATTCATGCATCGCTTAATGATCAGAATAAGTTCTGAGAAATGTATCATTAGGCAATTTCATTGTTGTGGGAACATTACAGAGGGTACTTACACAAACCTAGATGGTACAGCCCACTACACACCCAGGCTACATGCTGTAGCCTATTGCTACCAGGCCACAAACCTGTACAGCATGTGACTGTACCGAATATAGTAGACAATTATAACACAATAAGTATTTGTGTATCTAAACATGTCTAAACACAGAAAAGGTACAGTATTTTAACCTTAAGAAACTATCATCATATATGTGGTCTGTCCTTGATTGCATCATTATGCAGGACATGACTGTATGTGACAAAAGCACATGACTATTTCGATAGGTGCAAAAAAGGTATTTGATAAAATTCAAATACATTCTAAATAAACGACATTTTGAAATTTGAGGAGAGACAAGTTGTCTCTCAATATGATAAAGACATTCTATTTCCAACTGACATTATTCTTAGCTGTAAAATACTAGAGTCCCACGACAAAGGTGCTCATCATTTCTATTATGGTTTATTATTTTGTTTATAAAGCTCTAGATGATTCAATAAGATAGGAAACATCAATTTGGAAAGAAGAAAATTGTCGTTATTGATAGAGTTTGATTTCCTGTTGAAAATCTAACCTTGACATGGGCCTACTGTGTGCCAGCTGTTCCCCATACACTACCCAGTGAATCCCACAACACATTAGGGGTGACGTCTTGCATTTGATAGATAAAGATGAGTAATTTCCCTAGCTATGAAGCAGGGAAGTTGAGATTTGAACATGAGTTTGTGATTACAAAGCCTGTGTTCTTACACCGTGTTGCCAAAACATAAAAAGATAAAGCCAGAGGCTGCCAGCTCTTCTTTCCCGGGGTCCCAGCACCCTGGGATCCAGGTAGGACCTAGAGCTCCAAAGTCTTGGTGCCGGAGGAAGGTGGTGTGGCCGGCAGCTGCCTCCCTCCCTGCATCCCCTGGGCCATTCCAACTGGGAAGAGGCCCAGAGCTTCAGCTGCTCTACATAAAAAAGTGCTAAGGAACCCTGCATCTCGTTGAGTCTTAGCCCTTCCAGGGAATATTTAAATTTTAAAAGTAGTTTTTTTTATCCAGTTGAATCCACAATTAGTTGAATTGTGTGAACAACATTTTAAGTGTGGGAGGGGTGAGTCTTTCTAGTTTCTCTTGCCTCCTCCAGGCTTTTGCCACACGTTACATGTCACATCCCCCTATGCTAGAAGAAAGCTAGAACGTTGGCCTCCGCCTCTGGCAGTGTGCTGACCCTGCCCAGAAGTCGCATGTTGCTGCATGGGGTGACCTCAGAAAGAGCCCAGGCCCTTGAGGTATGACTACACAACCTGACTGGTCCCTCTGGACCCAGACACGGTTCAACTCCGCACTCAGGGATGCTGAGGGTTGTCCTGAACCAAGGAATCCTGCCACATGAAGCACCAAATTCCTGCCAAGACCATGGAACTTTCTATTTTCATTTTGGATGTCAACATCAGAGTAAAGTGTACCTCTCCCGATTTTCAAATGAAACCCTCAATTCAAGGAATTGAGGCCTTTCACCCCTCCAGGATAAAGTGGACTGACATCTCTCTACATGTTCCTCACTACTCTTGAAATGCCATTGTCACGGGCATCAGGCAGTTCACCAGGTGCCTCGCATCCGCCCGAATCCAAAGCTGGCAAGCCCAGGCTGGCCTCTTCCCAGCTGCCAGTCATTCTGAAGCTTTTCACTTTCCTGTGGAGCTTTTCTTTCCTCCCACCCTGAACAACACAATACCCACCTGCAAGCAGCTTCTGCATCCTGGCCCTTCTCCCATCTCAGCCCTCTACCATGGAGCAGGTGGCCAGCCTGGGATGGCAGAGAGGGATGGAGAGGACACGAGGAGGGCAGGAAATAGAGGAGGATGGGAAAGGGGGAGCACCTAAAGCAGGGCCCAGAGGGTGCAACGGAAGACTCTGATCCACAGGGTGGTGGCATGTGGCACCAGCCCTGTGCCTCAAAAGCAAGGGTGCCAGTGGAAGTATCTCTATCATTGCCTGAAGCATTTGTCGCTGCACCACAAGGGCCAAGCTTTCCCCGGTTATCTCAACTCATTATCCAACCACACAGCTGGGCACTGAGGACGGTGGCCTTTCACTGTCCGGGAACCTTAGGAAATCTGCCCCCCAAAAGGCCTCCTGTTTCCTCCTGACCAAAGCTTGCTGCGTACCCCGAAAGAACGGCCAGCGGCGGCCAGCAGCCACTGTACCGCCTTCTGCCCCCGGCCCCGCCGCAGCACCCTGGACAGCTCCCTGCGGCCCCTGCCTTCCGCGGTTTCCAACAAAGTTTCACATCTTCCCGCTCTTGGATTTCAGTCACATCAACAGTAGAAACAGATTTTAAAAAATAATAAATTTGGGGCTGTCTGATCCACAGAAAGGGTCGGTGTTCTGCAGAACACCAGGGCTCTTTAAACATGGCTCCCACGTCCCCTCGAGTTGCTCCGTTTATCATTTATGACAAGATGTTTATTAGCAGCAGAGCAGTAAACGGTGAGTGAACATCTGAAAACAGGACTATAAACCCCTGTAAACCACAACTGCGCACACGCAGCCACCAGCACTGGGACGACCCCTCCCTTCATGGCTCTGGACTCCATTGTTGGTCTCCCTCTGCACCCGAGTCACTCCCCTGCTTGGATGCATTGACGGCTTTTCCTTAGGCAGACTCACTTTCTCACCTGCCGACCTCACTTGCAGAGCTCCTACTGTGTGCCAGAAGCTGTGCTCAGTGCCAGGACATGAAAACAGCTTAGTGATCAGCTGGTGATTTGACAGAGACATCCCTAAACACCTGGAGCTAAGAAAAAAAGAAAGAAAAATGAAACTATTCTCCGAGTCTTTGCCTATTGGCTCTGTGTTGAGGCCCACCTTCAACACTTAGCCAGGCCATTTGCAATTCTGCCTTAGCCTTCACTTCCTGCTTGCAGGGGACCTAAGGTCAGCCTGAAGCGAAAGCTTAGGTTCTTCTCAGGTCTTCTCTGAGCATGTGTCCATCCCTGGGCACATCATGGCCTTCTAATTCCCTGGTATGCACAGGAGATTTTCCCAGCCTTCACTGCCCCATGTGTCCCCTTCCGTAGCCTCTTCCTTCCCAGGATTTCCCATCTCTGCTTGCCTGACGTTTATCCCTTGCCACAGGTGGCTGCAGTTAGCATATTTGCCTTTAAATGCTTCTGACAAACACAGGCTGGGGAAGCTGCTTCAGTCAGAAGAAACAAAGGCAAGCCTATCCTGACTGTGTGCGGCTCACCACCAGACAGGTTAAAACACGCAATCACAATTAATTCAATGAATTTATTGATTATTAATTAATTAATTCACAATTAACTCTTTGCAAATAAGAGTAAGAATGTCGCCCCGCCTTGGTTCCAGCAAGTTTCTCCAGGAACGCAGATCGCCCTCTTCATAGCTGCTGCAGAACTGAGTGGGGCCTGCTGAGTGGCTAAGTTAAAACAACACTGTGCTCTTTTCCCAATATTCAGCGGCTTCTTTCTTCATTAGGCATCCCTTGATGGTTGCGAGGTTTTCATTAGATTCCAGAGTTCTGAAAAAGTTGATTCTGATAGTTTTTGCCAGCTTAGTCATTGCTTTAGTGGAGGAACAGATTTTTGGAATTTCCTACTTTGTCATTTTCAGTGTCATTACTCCTGCTTACTTTATACGTGTCTCGATTTTTCTATAATAAAACGTTTTATAAAAGCTCCAGGTAATTCTGGTAACATCTAAGTTTTTTGGAATCACTAGTTTAAATGAACTCTGGCTCTCCTGATACGAGCAACTTTTAACTTACTGCCCCCTGTCATCTTTGGGATTAACCAGCCCTACAATGACATTTAACTGGTGTCCTCCAAGTTTCCAGACACTTCCTGTTATCCTCTATACCAACCAGGGCACCCGGTGTCGGCCAGATGTGTTGATTCATTTCCAGCTGCTACAGAATACACAAGCACGAGGCATTACACAGAGCCCACCACAACTCCGGAGGTGGGTGCTGGATCTTCTCTCCATTTCTAAGCATCTTCTGCCCCAGATTTTCTCTGTCCTTGCATCATTTTTCTCTGCTGACAAGCAGCACACAGAGAGAAAAATGGGGAAATTGCAACCAGATAAGCACATCCGCAATCCTAAGGGCAATTTTTTGCTAGCCATGGTTTGATTTGGTTTGGTGGTTGTTTTGTTTTGATTTTAGTCAGTG
>NW_012138303.1:64558-81308 GCF_000956105.1 Propithecus coquereli
GAATGTCGCCCCGCCTTGGTTCCAGCAAGTTTCTCCAGGAACGCAGATCGCCCTCTTCATAGCTGCTGCAGAACTGAGTGGGGCCTGCTGAGTGGCTAAGTTAAAACAACACTGTGCTCTTTTCCTAATATTCAGCGGCTTCTTTCTTCATTAGGCATCCCTTGATGGTTGCGAGGTTTTCATTAGATTCCAGAGTTCCGAAAAAGTTGATTCTGATAGTTTTTGCCAGCTTAGTCATTGCTTTAGTGGAGGAACTGATTTTTGGAGTTTCCTACTTTGTCATTTTCAGTGTCATTACCCTTGTTTACTTTGTATGTGTCTCGATTTTTCTATAATAAAACGTTTTATAAAAGCTCCAGGTAATTCTGGTAACATCTAAGTTTTCTGGAATCACTAGTTTAAATGAACTCTGGCTCTCCTGATATGAGCAACTTTTAACTTACTGCCCCCTGTCATCTTTGGGATTAACCAGCCCTACAATGACATTTAACTGGTGTCCTCCAAGTTTCCAGACACCTCCTGTTATCCTCTATACCAACCAGGGCACCCAGTGTCGGCCAGATGTGTTGATTCATTTCCAGCTGCTACAGAATACAGCAAGCACGAGGCATTACACAGAGCCCACCACAACTCCGGGGGTGGGTGCTGGATCTTCTCTCCGTTTCTAAGCATCTTCTGCTCCAGACTTTCTCTGTCCTTGCATCATTTTTCTCTGCTGACAAGCAGCACACACAGAAAAATGAGGAAATTGTAACCAGATAAGCACATCCGCAATCCTAAGGGCAATTTTTTGCTAGCCATGGTTTGATTTGGTTTGGTGGTTGTTTTGTTTTGATTTTAGTCAGTGCGGGTATCACTTGTTTCCACTTGCAGAATCTCCAGCAGAGCCTCAGCAGATAGGCACCTAAAGCACAAGCCTTTTCTCCTCCTGAACACACTTCCGGGAAACGCCTTAAAGCAGCCACATACACTGCTGAGTAGCTGAGCATTTGCCAATGCTTTTTCTGACCTTCTGACTTTCTTTTTCATTTAACTATTCTAGGGAACGTTTCTGGCCACCTAGAGGGAGCTCTGAGTAACAAACAGATCTCCATGTGGTCGTTTTTCCTAAACCAGATGCATGTAGCACCTGGCAGCTGAGTGATTTGGGGAAAACAGCTTCTTGTCACACCTCTCTGCACTCCACCGGCCCAGGGAATCGCTGGGGATTTCAGAAACGATAGCACAGAGCTTGGCGTGGCCAATTCTTACTTTTCACAGAACTGTGGGGAATGTGAAACTCTGTAATCCTCCTTTTCCTTTTATTTAACATATAGCTTCTTGGCTTCATCTCAGAGCAATATGGGAGTGCATGCCTTCTCATTTGTTAATATTTTGTTAACGTACAACTCTATACATCACGCTACTCACGTGCCAAAAAGATACTTCGAAAGTCTCCTCACTGCCAATAAATTAAGTCCAAAATATTTCCAAGTCTCAAATAAGCAGAACCTGATCTGTTTTTCTAATTCCATCCTGCAGTGTGCAGGGTGACGTGATCTAGGCAAATCAACCATCATCCGCTTTCTGACTCGCCCGGATTATCCTCGCGACCTTGCTCGTGCTGTCCCCTCCACCTCCAGCGCTCTCTCATCCCACTCTGCCTGCTGAACATCCGCCCTCCTTCCGGAGTCAGCACAGCCCCAACCGACTCAGGGCTCACCTCCCTCTTTACCCCACAGCACTTTGGGGCTGCCCCACCTGCCACGTTTCCCATTCTGCTTCGGATTGCAGTTTCGGTCAGTCTGTCTCCTCCACTGTCTTTAGGTCTCCCGAGGGCAGGGAAGGTGGTATGGCTGCTTTTGTTACTGAGACTATCTCGTATGTCTTAGGCACGCAAAAGCGTTCCCCTGAATGAACCTTAAATGAAAACAGAGCGAAATGTCATGCCAGTCATTTCTCTCGAGCGTCAAGCAGCCCCCAGGCAAAATTAAACCAATATCTGTCTCCTTGCAAGTGCTCTGTTTAGTGCCTGTGAAGCTCCGAGTTTCGTTCCCCAGTCTCAGTCCTGACCAGCCAATGGAGTGCTCTTGCAATTGACAGATCAATGCCCAGGGGATTAGAAAAACTCCATTCCAGATGCACTGCCTCTTCTCCCGCTAATTATCTTCAATGTCTCCCGAACAAATTGCTCTGTAATCAGTAACTTCATCCTCCGCAGAGAGCCTGGGTCTAACTGACGATGTCTGAAAAATAGCCTCGTCCTCTGCCACCTCCAGCAGGGATAAGCGGGCAGTAAGCAGGACTGAGAATGGGCCTTCACACCAAGCAGGTTCAACAGACAGGGAGGCTGCGAGAGCTCGATCTGGCCCAATGCTCTCATTTCACACACAAGCAGAGGGAAGACCACAGAAGGAGGCTACTTACCCGAGGTCACATGGTACCTTAAAGGGAGGAATAAGATGGGCAGTCTGGAGTCCTGATTCCCACGACGGTGCTTACCATCAATTACACCAGTGTGTCCTCAAATCTGCCTCAGCCTGCAAATCACCTGGTGTTTTCGTAAAGAAGAAAGAATCATCAAGATGTTACCACTGGAAAATGGGAGTTAAAAAATGCAGGCTAAAAGGTGACTCAAGCTTCATGCTTAGGGGATGAGGAAAGGAGGGGGCTTTAAATAGAAAAGGGGACATCACAGGTGGATGCTGGAATTGCAGAGGGGAGTGGGGAGGAGTCAGTGTTAGAACGGCACTGCAGGTAACACAGAAGTGCAACAAAGTGTTCTAGGATCTAACTGGAAAAATTAGACTGGAGCACGTCACCCCAGCGGCCTGGAACTCAGCACTGCTGGTATTCGATGGGTGGGGGGGAATGACTGTGATTACTAAATGATTAGTAAAGGCTTCTTGGAGGAGGTGGTGCTTGAGCCAGACCCTGATGGTGCAGCAGACGGGTGTGGCACAAAGGCAGTGGGGAGGAGGGGTGGCCTGCAGGAGTGCTGGAGGCAAGCCACCACCAATTAAGGGACCAGGAAGACTTGGAAAAAATGTTATCGTCAAAACAGGTAAACAAACAATGTTTCTGTTCACTTTCCTCCTCTTGGTGTCACTTATACACCTCTGCCTACTTACTTTCTCACCAGTGTCACCCAGCACCTGCTCGGAGAAACCCCCCACTTGGACCTGTCCTGTCCTAGACAACTTCTCCCTCTCCCCAGTAATTAGTAAACAGGTACTGAGGGCTTACTATATGGTAGAGCCTGTACCAAACAAATGACATGTGACAGCTAATTTAGTGCTCACAGTTTATTACTTAATAATAGATGTTGTTATCTACATTTAATAGAAGAGTAAATTAGGTGTGGTAGGCCAAATAATGTTCCCGCTTCCCCCCAAAATGTCAACATCTTAATGCCTGGAACCTATGAACATGCTACCTTATGTGTGTTAGATGTTACAAAGGGACTTTGCTGTTGGGATTAGGTTAAAGAGCTTGAGGTGGGAGGCTGTCCCGGATTCACTTCGTGGCCAGTGTAATCACAAGGGTCCTAAAGAGAGGGAGGTGGAGGCACCAAAGCCAGAGGGGAGATGTGATGATAGAGGCAGAGTCACAGGGTTAGAACCTCACAGCTTGCTGGGCTTGTGGTGGCTCACGCCTGCAATCCTAGCATTCTGGGAGGCTGAGGCAGGAGGATTGCTTGAGCTCAGGAGTTCAAAACCAGCCCGAGCAAGAGTGAGACCCCATCTTTACTAAAAATATAAAAATTAGCCAGGTGTGGTGGCGCATGCCTGTAGTCCCAGCTACTCAGGAGGCTGGGGCAGAAGGATTGCTTGAGTCCAGGAGTTTGAGGTTGCTGTGAGCTAGGCTGACACCACAGCAGTCTACTCAGGGCAACAGAGTGAGACTCTGGCAAAACAAACAAACAAACAAAAAAAAAAAACTGTGCACCTTGGAGATGGAGGAAGAGGCCGCAGGCCAAGGACACAGGAAGCCTCCAGAAGCTGGAAAGAGCAAGGAATTTGCTTCTTCCTAGAGCCATCAGAAGGAACACAGCCCTGCTGAGTGCCTTGATTTTGGCCCATAAGACCCATTTCAGACCTCCGACCTTCAGACTGTGAGTCGTTTTAAGCTGCTAAATTGGCGGTCATTTGTTACAGCAGCTGTAGGAAACTAATACCCTGAGTTTACACGACATTTGCACTTCAACAGAGACCTTACTATTTTAATTCAGTGGAGTTGCTTCAAACAAAGGAAACTCTGTCAATCTGGCAGGCCAGCAGTGGAGACGCGTGTGAGTGTGAATGTGTGTGTGTGAGTGTGTACATGTCTGTCTGTCTGTCTTGCAGAGTAGGAGCAAGAGAGTGTCGTAAGAAGTAGCTGTTTGGGGTACTTGGAAAATCATCGCAATGGCAACAATCTGTTCTAACAGAGAGACTTCCCCCAAACAGTTAATGCCACACCCAGGATGGGTTTCGCATCCCTCTCCCAGCCTCCTTCCTGGAAGCAGTGGCTGTAGTCTTTGTTCCCGAGGAGCCTGCTGTCAAACTGACCAATTGGGGCGGCGCAACGATCAGAAATGGGAACGAAAAGGAAAATTGCCAAGCGGTCGGCTGCCCATTAGAGAAGGGCTGTGCCTATCACTCCCCATTAATAAAAGAAAGGTGGGACTTTGCATCCAATCTCAGCTCTAATATTGCCTGGCTGGTTTTTATCGGCCATAGGAGACTCCAAGCAGGAAATGCTGGAATAGTTCAAAAGCACTTTATTATACAAAATTTACTTTGCATTCAACAAAGCAAAGCAAAGTGGTTCTGCTGGTGGTTAGCTGGTGTGGTCACGTACCTGAGCAGTTTGTTTGCAAGACAAAATATAATCAGTTGCTGGGGAAAAAACATAAAGACTACCCTGTGATGTGAGGAGAATGGCACTTTACCTCTCCGGTCTTCCTCCCAAAAACCCATACCCTAGTCTAATCCTGAGGGAAAAATCAGAAAAATCACAATTGAGGGAAATTCTACAAAATAACTGGCTGGCTCTCCTCAAAACTACTGTGTGTAGTGGCAGCTACAGAGACTGCCACTTCCCACGACGTGTGAAGCTCCCGGCCTCCCCTGCTCCCTCCCCGCTCAGGCCCTCTAGAAGTCTTAGCCTCGGGATCAAGGTGGGCAGTTCTCCCAATTTCAGAAACAGCCACAGTAAATGAACACCAAGACTCACATGTGCAGTGCTCAGGAGCCAGGAGCTGTGCCCGTGGGCAAGTCACCCACCCTCTGGAACGCCATCTCTGCAGTTTGGAGCTGAAGAGTTTGGTTCAGATCAGTGCTTCTGTGCTCTCACTGCAAACGGATCACCTGAAGACCTTCTTAAAATGAAGATTCTGGTTCAGTAGATTTAGAGGGAAGCCCAAGAGTCTTCACTTCTAACAAGTTCCTAGACGAGGCTGGTGCCACTGGACCATGGGCTGCATTTTGAGAAGCAAGGGTCTGGATCCATGGTTCTCAAACTGGGATGATGTTGTCCCACAGGGGGGCAGGGGGCAGTGTCTGGAGGCAGTCTTTGTTGCCACAGCCAGCTGGAAGGCAGACCTGCTGGCATCTCATGGGTAGTGGCCAGGAACCCTGCTAGTCATCCCACAGTGCATAGGACAGCCCCCACCACGCTGGTTATCAATAGCACTGCAGTTGAGAAACCTCAGCCTAGATCAGTTGTTCTCAAACTTGAGTGTGCGTCAGAATCACCCAGCAGACTTGTTAAAACACCGATTGTAGGTCCCTCCCAAGAGTGTCCAATTCCATAAGTCTGGAACAGGGCCTGAAACTCTGCATTTATAACATGCTTCTGGGTGACGCTGATGCCACTAGTCCCAGTATGCACTTTGAGAACCACTGGTCTCAACGATGATGACTGAGGTCTGTGCAGACTCATCACTCTTTGCCTCTCCCACTGCCCACAGGGAAGACCAGGACTCCTTGTTTTAAAACACGCCAACACAGAACTGGTTGATGCCAAGGTGGGAACTGGCATCCCTTCCCTGTGACAGCTTTAGATCTAGAGATGGGGCAAAACTAAAGGAAGGGAGAGGAACATTCCCAGTACATCTGGCCTCATGTTTAGGTGGATCCACTTTCAAATGAAACCAGCAGTTCTCCTGAAGCTAAAAACAAAGTATTGGGAGAACAGTCTACTCCCAATTTCACTGTCCCCTCCCCCATTTTCTGTTCCCCGTAAAAGTGACTCATTAAATGTCGGAACCATGTAGAGGGATACAGCTAATAGGCAAAGAAAAACAGCTGCCTGATACACAAAGAGTGCAATGCGCACCACCCGAAGGATGGACATATTTGAAACTCGGACTTAGGGGGGGAGGAGGGGAGCAAGGGCAACATACGTAACCTAAACATCTGTACCCCCATAATATGCTGAAATAAAAAAAAAAAAAAAAAACCAGCTGCCTGTCTAGGGTGACATCTAGCAGGCCCACGAGATGGCACACAGTGTGACTGACCGCCCAGGCCCGCCATGCTCCTCACATGAAGCAGTACAGAAAAAGTGTCCCCATGAATCCAGATGACCTAGGAGGGAGCACAACGCCCGCGCCTCCCAGCTCGCCCACGTCTCTGCATAACCTTGGGCGAGTCCCTTTGCATCTCGCAGCCTTGGTCTGCAGCCCATAACGAGAACGGCACGGGTACTTCACGGGGTTATTGTGAGAACTTACGCTTCAGGCAAAATAAGTTACTGACCCCCACCATGTGCCAGTACCCTGGAAAGCACCGGGGCTATAGCCGTGAACAAGATGGACTAAAATCCCTGCGCTGCCAGCTCGCGGTATAGGCCCTGCACGTTTTTTGTTGAATTTACCCAAGGAAAGTTAATGAGGGCGCCTCCCCCTGAGAGCTCGCTGGGACACAGCCCCCCATCCGCTCACAAAGGGAAGCTCCGCCAAGCGCGCAGCCGAAGCAGAGGAAACGGACCCCAGCGAGGCCTTCCCAGGATGAGTTATTGTTAGCTCGATATGGTGCAGGGCCGCGGCTCCCTGAGCTTTAAATATTAAGGGTTTTATTATAACTATTTCATTACCCTGAGCGGTACATTGCAGGAAACAAATTTAGTCAGTGTGACCGAGGCAGAAGGCGAGGCTGGCTGGTGCCAGACGTGCGGTCTGGGGGCCGCTGAACTCCCGGAGGGAGGGCTGTGTCCTGTGCATCAGTGGGCAGCTGGGCCCAGGCCCCTTCGTGCCAGGCACCGCACAGGGCACTGGGGATGGCGGCCCTCTGGGCATGGGTGCTGAGAGACTGGCTCTGCAGCTGACCGCAGACCCCGCCCCAGGACTGCCACGAGCCACAGGGGCCTTTCTGGATGAAGGTGCCATCTACATGTCGGCCATGAGCTCTGGCTGGTCAACACAGCAGATGGGTCTGAGCCTTCAGGGTCCCCACGTCACGGGTCCCAGCACTGGGCCAGCAGCCATGAGCTGGCCCTGCCCTAGTCTGCCTCCTTCCCTCCAGCACGACTCCTCCCTGAGAGCCCCCTGGTCCCCTGGCCTTCTTCTTGCTGTCGCCTCTTCTCCCAAGGTAAAGCCCAGTGTTTGGGGTCCTTTCAACGCTTACCCAGGCTGCGTCCCTTTCTCTCTGGCCCCCACTCCCTGCTGTTCATGTTTAACTAAATGCGACAAACCCTTCCCCAGGGCTGGGGTCGGTGGATACTAACTTGCTAGCGTTACTCCTCCCCGAAACATCGATTCAGCAAACATAGAGTCACGTTTTTCTTATAGGTCTTTTGGAGACTATTTTTTTAACCCAAGGGAATGATGGATGTGAAAATTTGCAGCGCCATGAAAAAATGTAAGGAGACAAAAGGTAAGCTATGGGGCTATGAAAGCATTTATTCCTGCTGCCATAGGCTGCCTCGGTCACAATAGCCCTGAGGGGTCGATATTACTTAGGCCGATTTTTACAAATGAGCAATCTGTGATGAGAGAGCGTTAAGGAACTTTCTTAAGAGTCACACAGGTAGCAAAAGACCCAGCCAGGATTTTCTGACCCAAAAACCACATGCCCATCACCTCCTCTGGGAGGAGGGAGAGGCACTGCGCCCCCCGTGAGAAGCCAGCCCTCCCCACGTGCCTGGCCTCCTGTTCACATGGGTGGCTCCAGCCTAGAAGAACGGGGGCTTCCCCTAACAGCTGTGCTCAGCCTCCTCCCTCGCTTGCCTTCCCAGCCCCACAAAGCCCGGGTCTGTAGGCTGTAGCTGCAGCAATTAGAGAAAGAAGCCAAGCAGGAAGGCCCAGCCTGTGCCCACGTGGGAATGGAACCAGTTCAGGTGTTCCTGACTAGGAATGGCAGTCTGGATCCGGGTAGAGGTAGCACCACCCTCTGAGAGCTCAGAAGGCCACACTAACCAACGCTGACTCGGGACCGCTGACTCTCTGCAAGTCGTTTCTCCAAGGCCTGCCTGGCATGGCGGCGCACCGAAGCTAAGCTGGCCAGCTGAAGCCAGCTGCAGCCTCACAGCTGGTAGTGGCTTCAAATGTCAGCCCTCCTGGGTTCCATTTGCATTTTAACAGCCAGCTTCACACTGCCACACTGGGGAAAGGGAGGCATGCTTGAGAGAGAAGGAAGGCCTTTCCCAGACCCAGAAAAGGTTTTGATTTCCCAAGTGCTGTTTTTCTATCTCCTACTCGAGCCTTCCCTGCAAGGCTGCTACTCATTACTTTTCTACTGCTTTGGGAAGGACTCCCTGGCTTTCAGGGCCCCCTGCCTGTTTCCTTTCTGGTAAGGGCTCCAGCTAATAGGCTCCCTGGGCTCTTCCCCAGTCCAGTCTGGGAGAGGTCCCTCCTTCCTTCCTGCTGCCCCGTGACTCTATGCCACCCACCCCACCCCAGCCCCACCGCATACCTGCCCAAACCCGCGGTGGGTCTCTGTTCTCACAAGGTGCCTTTGACTACCACACCCCTGCCGCCTCCGCAACTGATCCACGAATCATGCCCTCCACTGATTCCCCTCCCCTGACCTAAACAATGACCGTGTCACACCTCACGTGGCACACACGCCCATGGTGAAGTGGAAACGGTCTGGGTTTGGTGCTAGGTGATTCAGGTGTGACGCCCGGCTCTGCCACTCATTAGCTGTGTGGACTTAACACATCATCTCTAAGCCTCAGTTTACTCACCTGAGAAATGGGGAGGAAATGAATACCTGCCTACCTCACAGAGCTGCTGTGAAGGTCAAGTAAGATTTTGCATAGAGGCGCCCAATAAATGATCCTCCTGTCTCCTCTTCCTGAGTCCAGAACTAATTGAGAAAAAAGATAAAAGTGAAGTAAAGTATGTTCTTAGAAATCAGTTTCGTTGGTAGAGCTAAACTGGAAAACATGGATTAGATTTAGGGCCAAGAGGGCTTCCTAATATGTCCCTCCTGAATGCAGACATGAAGGTGGAAGGAAGTTGTGCGTGGAACCCTGGGCCAAGGACTGTACCATTTTTATCTCCAGTAATCACGCACAAGAGCTGACACAGGTGTGGCTGTTACTTGGGACCCAAGAGGGCACGAAGGCCCCAAGAGATGAAGCAACCTCTCCAAGCTCACACAGCTGATAAGCCGCAGAGCTGGGATCTAACCCAATTAGCTGGCTCCGGAGCCCAGGCTGTCACTACTAGTCTGGGGAAAGCCAGGGCCCGGCTAACAGGCAAGTGGCTTTGCTGCGGCTGGAGCGAGAGGCCCGGGACAGCAACTACGTCAACCGAGGGGCAACGCTTACACTTTTCGAGAGGATTTTGTCTTCATTATCTCATCCGCTCACTCATCCATCGAATAAATATTTAGTGAACATCTCCACTTGCTAAACAGTCTTCCAGATTCCCAGGATGCAGTTGGCAACAACGCAGGTCTCTGCCCACAAAAGTTTACATTCCAGTGAGACCGAAATGGACTACCTATGGAGGGAAAGGTAAGTGGATGGTAAAGACATAAACACAGATAAATTTAATGAAAACTTTAAGTCAGGGCTGAGGGGTAGACAGACTTGTCCAGGACGGCTGCTCTGAGTGTCACATCCAGCACAGACCCAAACAAAGTGTGAACATGTGAATGTCAGAAGGACACTGCAGGCAGGAGCAGTGGCCGCTGCAATGTCCCCAAGAAGGGAGCGATGCGGTCATCAAATTCTGGCCAAGCACTGCCCAGTAAGGCATGGCTGAAAGCCAGCAAGGAGGAGGGTGGTAGGAGGTGAGATCTTAGAGGTGGAGGGGCGTTGAAGGGGGCATATAATCTTGTTGATCACAAGAAAGACTTTGGGTTTGTTTTTCAGTTCTTGGGTGTGTTAGAAACTGACACAGGATTCTACAGGATTGTAGAACCAGTGTGAGGGGCTTGATCCGATTCGCATTTTTAAACTATGACTATGGCTATGATGGGGAGAACGGGCTGTGAAGGGCAAGAACAGAAGCAGGGAGCCCAGCCCCTCGTGAAGCTCTTACAGTATTTCGTCTGACAGATAATGTGCCGGGGCGAGACGCTGAGAAGTGGTTGGATTCGGGGGCTACTGTGAAGGCAGCAGGGTGGGTATCATTCCCAGAAGCAGAAAGGGAAACCCAGAGCCAAAGAGCAGGAAGGGGAGGATGCATGAGCCTGTGTAAGGCGTCCAATGATGGAGACAAGCCCGCTCTGGAAGGAGCTCCCCCGCCCCCCGGGCTGGGATCTCTGCATCGGATGCACCGGAACAACACAGAACGTCCAAGCCAAGGCCCGGCCCAGCCACCGGGGATCCATCCCTGGTCCCTCAGCCCTCTCCTGTCAAGACGGCAGGCCAGATGCACCACCTAACACTTGCTGTGTGTTTTTCAAATGACATTTTCCCAGTAGCAAAAACACAGCTTGCCACTTCAATGCAACATGGTGGCACAAAGGAACAGCTCTGGGGGAGGCATTTCAGGTCCCTCCCATTCAGGGAGCCACACCGTATGTCCCACGGAGAAGTGGTGACGCTTCATCTCGACAAATGTGCCTGAGCACAGCCTTGCGGGGTGCTTGCTGGGGTACCAAGCTGGGCACTGCAGAGCGCCGTGCGCTTAGCCTGGCGGTGGGGAGAGAGGCAGAAAAGAAGGGGCCAGCGGACTATTCACCGGCGGGGGTTAGGGATACAGGAGACAGAGCACGGAATAAATCCAGGGGTGAGGAAAGAGTCTTCAACGTGTGTCCTGAACGGGATTCCGTGACGGTATGTGGGGAGGGCACAATCGGTAGGACGGTGTTGCAGACAGAGACCGGAAGCTGTGAAAAGGCCTGGACCCTGAGTGGTCCCCTGCAGGGAGTGGCCTGGGCGACAGGAGCTGCGGCAGAGACAAGTGCTATTTACTGAGCACTGTGCCAGGCCCTGCACTAAGAGCTCGCGGGCACCGGCTCCTTTACTCGTCCCCACGCTGTGAGGCAGGCGTTATCCCGGCCCCATCGCGCGGGATGAGGAAACTGAGGCTCAGAGGCCCATCACACAATGAGTAAGAGATGAAACTTGGATTTTTTAAAAAATAAATGTCTTTTATTGAGATACACTTACAGAAAAGATCACAAATCCTAAGAGTACAGTTTGATAAAATATCAGAAAGAGAACACAGACAGTAACCACCACACGGGTCAAGAAACAGAATCTTACCACCTGAAGCCCCTCTTGTGGCCCCCAATCCCTTCCCTTCCCTCCTTCCCAAAGCAAACACCATTCTGACTTCTAATTCCACGGATTAGTTTTTGCAGTCGAGATGTGCGCCTGGGTCCCTGGGAACCCTGAGCCAGGATTTTCAGCGGACGCAGTATTGGGAGCTGGGCTTCCCCGACCTGGTTGGATCTGCATGGGATCACCAGGACTGCTTTCCTGACCTCGTCCCGTGCTGTGCCGTTCTCCTTGCAATCTCCTTGGTGGCTTGTGGGAGATGAGTGACAGCTCTAAAGAGAACTGTGGGAGTGTGGGAGCCACCTGTGTCCAGTGCAAAAGAGCCCCTTGCTGCGCTCGGTGACCTGGATATGCGCTAGGCTGCAGGTCAACGAGGCTTCCTACGTCCCCTCTTTAGGAGAATGTGATTTAATGACAAGGATGTCCTTTTGGAGAGAGCAAATCAATAGCCCTGGGCAGTAACCTTGACTAGATTTAGCCATATTCTCAAAGTTAAGGGTTTCAATCTGTGACATGTGAAGAAAACTCTACAGTCATTACAAAATAGAATAGATTTCAGTTTGTCGACTCACGGCCCGCCATCCCTTTGCCCCGCCCCCTGGTCTATGTTCTGATACAAAAACAAAAAATAAGCGTAAATGTTGCTGAGACGTGATTAGCTTGGGCTCCTCCAAAGCCCTAAGTCACATAAGCCCCAGCCCATCGGCTGCCGCCTTCCCCCCAGTGGTATTTTCGCCAGATCTTCATAGGGAACCCCATGGTCCCGGCCTCTGCTGTCCACTTTCCTCTCACAAGCCTTATTTTCCGTCCTTCCTCTCACTCAGGACAAGATCAGCCACTGACTTTCCCAAGTGTCCTCCATCGAGGTTCTACTCTCCTCACCCGACGGTGCTGACTGTCCTCCCACACTGCCAGACGCTGCATTGCTGGGTGGGGACAGTCGCATGGGCTGCCCCCCTCGGAAGCAGTATCCCTCCCCTCAAAAGCTACTGTGAGTTTAGGGACTTAGGCCAAGCCACGGAGCCAGCAAAGAGGATGCTTCCATGGCGTCTAGGTTGGAAAAGCGCCTTTAAAATGCAGAGACGAATGATAAAGTCCCACAGGGTGTTGTAAGGGAACGTGAGGCCCAGGCAGGTGACCATCTGCTGGTCAGGGGAGCAGTGACTTCCAGGGACAAGCTCGGTGGGGAGCTGGGCACTCTGAAGGTGGGGGAGGATGGGAGCACAGAACTTAATCTTTGAGATAACATGACAGAGAAGAGGTAGCCAGGTGTAAGGGGATAGGGCTTAAGCTTTGCAGCCAGAAAAACCCGGGTTCAAATTCCAGCTTCTCCACATATCGCTCACTTGACGCGATTTACTTAACCCCTCCTAAACCTCAATTGCCTTTATGGAAAGAGAGGTAATGTAACCTATTTCATAGGGTTCAAATGAGGTTTAAAACAGAACAATGCATTTCAGTGACAGGCATATAGTAGAAGCTAACTAGATAAATGGTTGATGAATGAAATGAGTGGGAGACGTTGCCATTGCGCCCCCTGGTGGAGTTTTGAAGCCTAGCATATTGAAGAATGAAAAGCATTGAAGTCAGATGGTGTAATTATTATAGGATGTGTCATGGCCAACACACACACACACACAGCGCACAGAGTCTACCTCTACCAGTAGTCTACAGCAGCAAACAGAGGTAACCAGGTATTAGGCCTTTCTCCCTGTGCTCACACACACAAAAATGCAACCAAGAGAAAAAAATCTTCAGATCTGAGCGTGTCCAGAAGCCGTGTCCAAGATCCCTACTATCAAATGTCTGCTAGCAGACTGCACGGTGTTGTTGTTGACTGCATGACCCCTGCAGGAGCAAATAAACTCTAACACGAAACGGCAGTCAGAAAACAGACTCAAACCCTCTCAGAGAAAACCTTCTCCTAAAATAGCCTTTCCTTTGGTGCCCATTCCTGCATCAGCAACCCCCGGCACGCACGCACACACACACACACACATGCACACACACACACACACACACACACACACACCAACACTGAAGTGTCTACATGGAAATTTCACCTTACCTGAAGTTTTAAAAACACTGGTTGTGACCAAATCAATAAACAGGTTGTTTCTGAAACAGAAACTGAAGAAGAGAGACCTAAGAATCTCACTGGGGTGTTCTTGGTGCAGCAGGAAGACAAGCATGGTGACATTTCCAGTCTGTCCCCATCTCCCTCCCACGGATCACGGATAGGCACTTTAAGTCTCCCATCAGCTGGAGGAGTAGGTCTCCTTCCCTCAAGACTGAGAAGGGATGGCAAAGCGCCCTCCCCAGCCATTCAGTTCCTTTATCACGTTGGTCCTAAAAAGTGACAGTAGCTTTCTCAGCTCTGAGGTTTGTCTGAACCGGCCTGGTATACATCGACCTCTTGTGGGTCCCTCCATTCTAATCAATTCAATAAATGCCCATGGTGGACCCAACCTTCCTGGGCTATGAAGGAACTTCAGGGAAATTTATATTAACAATGATTTTAATGCCTCATAAATAGATGGCACTTAGGAATTTTCAAAGTGTTTTAACCTTCATGACTTCACTTAAATATGGCCCAACCACATGAGGTAGTAAGGACTTGGTATTATCATCCCTAAATAAAGAGATTAAAAACTGAAGAGTGGGTAATCTAGGCTCATGCAACTAGTCGATTGCAAAGCTAGGCCTAGGGTCTCCAGTAAGCACTGATATGACATGCCCATGAAGTGGTTGTACGAGGAGGGTGGGACAGACTGAGCGGGCGGGTGACACAGGTCCTGTAGATTTCCTTCGCAGAGACTGACCAGAGTTCTACAGGGAAGATACCAACAGTTTCACCTTCTTGAGACCCCCTAGATCTAGGAATGGGAAACATACCTCTTCTTCCATTCTGCCTTTTATGAGAATTGTGTTTAAATGTGGGTGGCCGCTGGCCATTTATGAGGTCCTTGAGGGCAGGGAGGGCTTGGCACAGTCCCTGGCACATGGTAGGTATTCTCTAATGTTTTTGAAGTGACTGTCCTCCAGCAGTTCTGAAGGTTAAAGCAGGACTCGACTGTGCTGTGGCTCACTCTCCCCCTCTAGTGGCCAATTCTGAGAGTAACCACCACAGACGGAGCTGAGTTTCCCAAGCCAATCTGGAGGCACAACCCATAGGCCAAACCCCGCCCCTCTGGTCAGACACAGATATCCATGAAGCTCTTTAAAAACACATGTGCATCCCAGGACAGCACAGTATCTGACTCTAAAATAAAAGTCAAATAAGGAAGTCAGCCAACTGTTTATCAAACATCGATTATGTGGACAAGTACTCCGCAGGAACACATGAAGACACAGGAAAAACACATTCCACAGTTCCTGACATTAAAAGTCTGCAATTTAATTTGAAGGGACAACACTCCATAGCCCTGTCATCCCAGTACGCTTCACATACCCAGAGCAATGGAAGTTTCAGAACGCCAAGGAACATCTGCCCCTGTGGACAAAACAGAATTTCCCTAGATAAAAAAAAAGTTTGAGGGAACCAATGAGACACTTTTACTTTTTTTCACTATCATAGCATAGATAACCAGAAAACCCTTCTGCTACAAAATACCTAGAAATTCTAGGTAAATTTTTTTTAAGTCTTGCTTAATGCATAGCTGAGGAGTACGTAAGAAAATGTAAAAATGATATATGTGCCAAGAATAGAAATTGAAAACATGAGTATAAGACACCATAGAAAATCAACAAGCAAATGTGGAATACAATGAAATAGAGTTTTTTAAGCTGAACATGTGGTCCATGCAATGAAAACCTCAATGGGTAAGTTTTAAACAGCACAGCTGAAGAGATAATAACTGAGTTGGAAATAGATTTAAGGAACTTAGCTAAAATGTATCTTGAGAGATAAAAAGATGAAAAATGAAATGAGAGAGTAAGAGACTCAGAGAAAAGAACAAAAAGTTCTACATACATGGAACCACAGATCTAGATCTAAAGGGAAAGAAGAGAGAGAAAGGTGAGATGGCAACGTTAGAAAAACACAGCTATGAATATTCTAGAATAAATGAAATACATAGATCTTGCCAATCAGGAAGCACAAGCCCTAAATAGAATAAGTAAAAATAAATCCACATCTCGACGCATCATGACAAATTGCAAAACATCAAAGAGAGGTCTTATAAAAAAAAAAAAAAAGACAGAAGGCAGTAGCAATATCTGTCCAAAATGTGAGAGAAACAGCTAACTTATCATTCAAGAGTGAGGGTAAAATAAAGATTTTCCCACAAAGAATGTCCCACTAATATCCTCTGTCAAAGAATCACTTCAAAATATGCTTTAGGAGGAAAAGTGAATCCAGAACCAAGATTGACAATGCAAAACAAGATAGTGAACAAAGTCATCAGCAAAAATCTGGGTTAGTCTAAATGAGCACTGACAGCATAGAACAATAACGGTAACTATGTAAGGAACGCAACAGCAAGGTGGAATTAATATACGTAGCATCACTGACACGAAGGATGGACAGGGTGATCAGAGTTTAAGCTTTTTAAAGCTCTCATATTTGTTTGGGAGGAGGGTAGAGAAATAGATAAATTCAGATTTTATCAAGTATGCATATTAATTTTAAAAGATAACCACTGAAGAAAAATATAATGTGTAAGTTTCAAACCTGTAAAGAGGATAAAATGAATACAGAAAACTCAAGAACTTCTGGTTAAACATAGTAGATTGAACTAGTGTTTTATTAATATCTCTGCTCTCTCCTGAAGCCCCTCTAAAAACAGTGAGTTTAGCAAGGCTGCAGGATACAAGACCAATATACAAAAATCAATTGTATTTCTATGTGCTAGCAATGAACAATGGCAAATTGGAATTTTAAAAAATACTATTTACAATAGCATCATAAAATATAAAACAGAAGATGTACGAGACCTATACACTGAAAACAAAAAAACATTGCTGAGAGAAATTCTAAAAGAACAAAATAAATGAACAAATATACTCTGTTTATAGGTCAAAAGATACAACAGTGTTAAAATATCAATTCTCCCCAAATTGATCTACAGATTAAACACCATTCCAATTAAAGTCCCAGCACTTTCTT
>NW_012138303.1:81888-108086 GCF_000956105.1 Propithecus coquereli
AAAAAAATTAACTAAAAATAAATCAGAGACCTAAATTTAAAACCTAAAATTATAAAACTTCTAGAAGACAAACAAGAGAAGATTTTTGTGACATTGGGTTATGCAAAGATTTCTTAGATATGACACCAAAAACACGTCGATAAAAGAAAAAATTGATAAATCAGACTTTGTCAAAATTTTTGACGTTAGCTCTTTGAAAGACACCATCAGGAAAATAAAAACAAGCCAGAAAATAAAATACTTACAAAGCATAAATCTGAAAAAGACTTGTATCCAGAATATATAAAGAACTCTCAAACTCAGTAAGAAAAAAACTACCCCCCCAAAAAGTGAGCAAAAATTTGATACACACAACATAGATGAATTTCAAAATCATGCTGAGTGAAAAAAAGCCAGAGTAAAAGAAAAGGAATACAATACTGTATGATTCCACTTACATAACATTCTAGAAAACAAAGTAATTTACAGTGAGAGGGCAGATCAGTGGTTACCTGGAGTAGGAGGGAGAATTACAAAGGGGCATGAGGAAACTTTAGCTGATGAATAGGTCACTATCGTGACTGCGGCAATGGTTTCACAGGTATATACATGTGTCAAAATTTATCAAGCCATACACTGCAAGTATGTGTAGTTTATTGTATGTCCTAGGAATATTGGCTATACTTGTTTGTCAGCAACAGAAATGAATTGCCTTCATAACCCATTGTTGCTGCAGATTTTCAAAATATCCTTTAGGCTGATCACTACCACACAATTGTGGTAGTTATCAGACTTGTCACTGGATCTCGTTATTTGATGTGTTAATAAAGCAACACTTATTACTATGTCACAGATTTATTTTTATAGTTTCAATGTAATTTATTTCCTTTGATTTTTTGGGTGTCATTTCATGTATGTAAAAACATTCTGAGAAGACAGGGTCCTTCTGCAGATGGCTAAGAGTCCCTGGCACCAAAAAAAAAAAAAAGATTAAAAATGCTGAGAAAGATGAGGCAGTTTCATCAGGCAGAGTACCAGCACATCCCGAGAGATGGGGGACCCTGGCCTGAGGGGGTTCCAGGCATGATGTGGGCTGTCCCACTGAAGACGCCAGTACCCTTCAGCTTGTCTGACCTCCAGGCAGAGCCGTCAGCTGCAGAACCAGAGGGCACTACATCTGATCCCTGCGTTTTGATGCCAAGGCGTTTTGACTATCATGTTGAGGTCCTAAAACACACACCATTAAATTTTAAGATCTACTTTAAATACTAAACAATGCGTGCAATATCCTTCCTTACACCATCCCCAAACTCACCTTGCATCTCAGAGTGTCACCCCAGGGTGGGCATCACGGTTTGGTAGAGGCCCAGAAATGGGTGGGCCTCAGGCCAAGGAGTTTCGGAGCTACAGGAGTGGGCTAAACCCAGAAACCCACAGAGTATGTCTGTGTCAACATATCCTGCTTTTGTTTTGCTAAGACCCCCTCTGCAACAGCTGAGGTTAGCCTGGGGACAGGGCTCTAGCAGTGGCTGCTGAGAAATCTAGTTGAGAGATTCTGCCCTAAACCGGCCAGCCGCTCCCAGATCCCCTAGCAATGCAGCCTCCCACAGCCCGGTCACCAGGGGCACAAAAACAGCCGCCACTCACTGGGCAGCTCATGCCCAGGTACAGTCCTGCTGCTCTGCCCACCTGGCTGCATTCAACACTCCAGGCAAATCAGGGGCTGAGCCTGAGGTTACACATGGAGACTCTGAAGCCAAACAGCCTGCCCCAAACCATACAGCTCCTACGTGAGGGAGCCAAGTTTTTTATCTAGGTCTGCTTAACCGCAGAGCTACTTCCCCAAACAAGCTGCCTCCCGGCTTAGCCGAGGCCAACCAACACCGAAACTCTTGAGCAGAAGGTGGAATCCCTTTTATATAACTCAGCTGATACCAAGTAACCAAATACAATGTTCAAAAATGTGTTCGATTCTCTCCGCGAAGCCCTAATCCAATTCACTGTGCACCTAGAGCCCAACAGTAGGCTCTCTGCCCAGTCGCTCTGCCCCTGAGCCCATTTCTCATTTGTGAAATGAGAAGCCTGGACTTACATAGTTTCCAACAGAGCCCTGAGAATTCTCAAGGGGGAGGCTGAGGGGAGGCTTGAGACCCTCCTTCCTGCTTCAGCCACGCAGCTTTACTTTTCTCTGATTTCTACAGTGAGACTCCAGGAAAGATTTCCTGAAGGGCTCCACAACTAAAACACATTTGAAGTCAGCCAATGGACTAGCTGACTTCTAAAAGCTTGCCCAGCTCTGGAAGACATCGTAGGGAACTGTTCCCGGAAACCACAGCCCAGAGCATCCTGGGGCCTGACAATCATACAGAGCAGTGCTGGCCTTGCCTGGGCTTGAGGGCAGCCTCAGAACCCTCTTTCCAGTCTCCCTGCAGGCAGGGGAGGGTCTTAAGCAACACATAGGACATTTCTGGGAGAAATGCGATCACTAAGCCAATGAACACCACAGATTTTAATGGTCTACGTGGTTAATACACAAGGCTCCTGGTTTCCAACCCTGCCACTGCATCTGAGTCACCTGTACAGGTTGTTATAGACCCTGGACCAGCAGAATCAGAATTCACAGGAATGGATACCAGCAATGTTTTTAAGAAAACCTCACTGATTACAATGACCAGCTGTGGAAGCACTACAATACCTTGTAGCAACAGAGAAACTAAGAGGGTCAGCTTCTATCTGCTCTAGGAAGGCTTCAATAAACATTTTTCAGAAAAACAAAGAGAAATCACATCAGTAGCTAGCCTTCTAGGGGCACTCTGACAATTCTTAGAAACCATGGTGGCCAAGTAAATGGCATCACTCCAGCAACCCAAGGCAAGTCTGTTGCAATCTGAATCCCACCACTAGATGGCAGACACGCGTCAGCCCTGACTATACAGCTGCTTCCTAGCAGTTGCTTTGGGTTAAATGTTTCCTTGTCAGTAAAACTGGAGCGTGACCACATTCCTTACATATTTTGCAGGACTCTTTCAGGGATAGAATGAAGCAAAGTGAAAGTATCAAGAAGGCTGGAAAAGTGGAATGTGAATAATGCAAGTTGGAAATTTCGAGAACAGAAGAGAAAGTATATGGCACCGATAAAGGTGTGAACATCCACAACTGTAGTTATCTTGTGGGAGAGAATCCCGGGCTTTTCAGCATAAAATCCGGTCATGGCACATGAGCTATTTAGGCAGAGGCCACACTGGCTTTCCCAGGACCAGGGCAGTCGGAACTCAACACCGCCTTGAACCTCTCGCCATTTTCATTCTGGGCAACAGGTCGTGGGCACCACAGGTCTAGTCCAAACAGATGCTCAGTATAAAAAGGCAATGGCAAGCATTGATTCGTCTGTAAGAAAAACGTGTCTGTATACGGCACAGTTTCATGTTCTCCTGCCCCTGGCCTTCATTCATTTAATTGAAAATGCATGTCTTGAGTTTAGTTCTAACTCAAATGGATGCACTTGGCCCTTTTCTTATTTTAAGTTCATAGTTATTGAAAAAAACATGTGCAGAGTCCAAAATCTAGCAAGTGGCTTTACTTCATTCTGAGTTTAGAAAATGATCTGATTAAAACCTGCTTTAAAATAGAAATCTAGACATCCCCCGGCACCAGCTGATAGAAATCCACGTCTCTGGTTCCATCCTCTTGAAGCACAGGAGATCCTTTCTCACATCCCAGGTCTCCTTCTCCACCCCTCTTATTTAAAACCGGTCAGCAGGTCCTAACAGGTTTATTTAATCTGCACTGATTAGTCATTCGATTAAAGCAGCCCTAGTCAAACAGGCGTCTCCTCCCAAGTGTGGGGCAGGAGGTTGGCTCGTGTGACTCAAGGTGGAAGACAAAGCAAGTCCACTCCAGCGCTTCCCTGGCCTGCACCTCCACCTACAACAAAGCGGCAAGAACTGAGTTGTGAGGATTGAGCGCAGTCCCGAGCAGGGCTTTGAAGTCCAGAGGTGGTCTGCGTGGGGTGGGGGAGACGTGCGAGCAGGGCACAAAGGGGGAAAGTGGGCCAGCTAGGCACACCCGCTTGCATAACCACTACCTGTGTGACATCAGGCAAGTCACTCACTCTGTGACTCAGTCTCCCCAACTGCCAGAAGATGAGAGTAATGCTTGACAACACCAACTCTCGCGGAGGTACCTAAGGATTACTTAAAAACACAGCAGCCTTGCAAGGGTGGATTCTGTTTATAAGATCTGCCAAATTCGGAGATGGGGTTGCCCAGTGTCTGTCAAAGTGGAACAAGTAGCTGGAAGGAGCAGAAGGCTCTGCTTATTATCAAGGGCCACCCAGTGCCCAGCAGGCAGTGGGTGAAGAGGAAAGGGAAGCTGAGAAGCTGGTAGCGGCTGGGGTGCTACAAAGAAAGCACAAAAGACAATCATTATTTAATCCCTGGTGGCAGGTGACCTAGGTCTTTGAAAAACAGGGATGGACATACACATGAGTTCATTCATTCCGAAGTACACACAGTGCCCCTGTGTATCCAAACTGAAAGTGTTTGGGTGGTTGCGGTGTAACCTTCCCTCCGTCCACCACCCGCCCCCATCAAAAGTTCACTTTAGAAGGTTTTGTTAGAGGAAGGGCTGGGAGACTGGCCCGGGAAGGCAGGAGGGGTGGAGACTGCATAAACTGGACGTCAGGGGGACACAGAACCAGAACGTCCAAGAACCACAGCCTCCCAGGCACGTTGGCCTGGGCTTCCCGCATGACAGGAAGAACCGCAAGTCCACTGGTCTTACCGGCATCCGAGCCCGGCTGAGGCCTGGGATCCGCCCTGCCCTCTGCCCAGGACGCGCCCACGCTCCACACCCATGGCACTGCCCTCCCCTGTGCCCTCCCCTATGCCCACCCCATGCCCGCCCCAGCCACTCCGCTCTGGCACGGAGTGTCCTCAATCGCTCGGGGCCAAACACCACACAGAAGGTGAGAGCTGGATCTTTTCTGTTCAGTCTTTATTTACAGCAAAATACATGATATGTGGTCATTTTGTAACTACTAACAATAAAGGTGGGGCGGTAAAAAGAAAAGGGGGGACAGCAAGCATCTGAACAGGAAAAAAAAAAACCTAAGTCTTTATTGAGCTGCTCGCCCTGCACCTGGGCAGCACTGGGCAGGCACTCCCTGCCTCTGAGAGCCACAGAACAGCTGATGCGGAACGCCAGTCCCCTGGCACAGGGAGGGCAGAAGGACAGACACAAGATTAAGGGGGACTACGAGCTCCAGATGCACCCCAGGTGTGCCTTTCCCAGACTGCTCTTTTCCTTGTTTTGTCTGACACCGAGAATGTTCCCCCACTCTGCCCTGAGACAGGGCGGGGGTGGTAGAGAGGTCGGTTGGTCCTTTCCAGAAGCACAGTCCTATACCCCAGAACCTACCCTGGTTTCTCCCAAACCAGCCCAGTTCCTTGGCGCTGGAATCTTTAACAGGCACACAGGAGACTCCAGGGCAGAGAAAAATATTTCCTTCCAAGAGGCTACTTCCTTCCCACAGCCTTGGGTGCTGGCGCAGGTTGAGGTCACTGGATCAAGGAACCTGCACAAGGCCAGCAAGGGAGGTGATGTACAAACCAACCGGGCTCCAGTCCTGCTGTCTCCCTACTGCTCTGGGGTGCATGCAAGCCTCCAGCGTGACCCAGTGGCCTAACAGAGACTGGCCACCCACCCTGGGTGTGGCAACAAGCATCCAATTCAAAGCCCAGGTGAGGCGGGTAGCCAAACCCCAAGATCGCTGAGCGGCCAGGAGCAGAAGGCGGGTGATTAGGTCAGTTCCGAGGAAAGGTAAGCTGGGGACGCTTCCCCTCTCGCCTCCCCTGGCCTGTTCTACAGCAATCCCCTGGTTTAACCCACTGCCTTTCCAAGGGCCTACCCGCTCCACTCCAAATCAAAGGATAACTAAGGTCACAACACACGCGTCCTTCTTAGACTCCCAAGTGTCTGCTCACAGTGGCCTCTGGCTGCCTGAAGTAAGAAACGTGAGCCAGCGGAAGTTCCGCCAGCCTGGAGGAGCGTGAGGCCGGGCCTTCCCATGACACGACGCTCGGATGTTCTGCTTCCTAAACACCTGGTCCACGCACAACACCTGAGCAGGGGGAGAAGCAAGCACTGCTGGGCGGCTCCGAAGCCAAGGAACTCCCGTCACTCACGGCCATTCTGCTCATCTGTGCCCCCTCCCCAAACAACGAAGAGTGCCTAGATGACAAATGTCACGGTTCTGGTCTAATTCTACCCCTGACTCTCCAAGGAATCAGAGATCCAGAACCTTTTAAAGAACTAAGACCACGATCTGTCCTACAGAAAGCTCACATGCAGATACACCACAGGCTAGACACTGGGTTGCCACGGAGGGGCAGAGCCTCCCGCCCCTTCCTTGCCCCAAACGCGGTGTGTCGCAGAACCGGCAAGCACTGCTCAGTGCCCCTGATCAAGCCACCAAGAATCGGTGATCACTTGAGTGGGAGCATGTGACAGAAACCATCAGAGCTGTTTCCAAGTTAGGAGTGGGCTATGCAGAGACACTGGGGGCTTGGTCCCAACACCACAGGTAGATGAGGAAGCAGCTAGGTGAAGGCTCAGAGATGAGAGAGTCCATCTTCCGAGGCAGTGGGACAGACAGCCAAGGCACTAAATGGTTTGGCACCTGGGAGCTTCAAGTAGAGTCGAGCGTGCTACCCACGGAAAGGCCAAGGCTCTCCCGGGCAGGAACGGGCTTCACCCGGGCACAGACAGGCCCCGTCGAGGCTGGGCCCTTGTGTCCTCAGGGTGCTAACCTAGGCCTGCCACCCACCCTTCATCTCAGAACTGACCAGGCCATGACCACAAAGGTGATAAAGAGCGATCCAGACACACACACTGCAGAACGTGCCCGCCCAGATGAGTGCCAGCTTCCAAAGTAGGCACCGCGGGGCCTTCCTTGCTCCAGGGAGGCGGCTGCTGTCGTCAGAGGCTCCCCCGGCACCTGCCGCCAGACTCCTGAGTGCCTCGGGGTGGCAAAGCTCTGCTGGGGACTACGTTGGACTTTTTCAAAATAGCAACACAGACTTAGAGTTGATTCCAGAAAAGGGGAATCAGACTGGATGGTGCTGAATACAGGGGAAATTTTGGTGTAACTAGATAGTAACGGAGACAGATTTACCTGAATGGCTCACACAGGCTCTGAGAGTAACGGAAGGAGAAGGTTCTCCAAAACGTTTCCGGCAACGGCAGCCACAGCGGAACAGCTAAGGGTGTGGGCTGCCACGCACTAGGATGCTAAACACTGAAACAAAGTTCCTGGCTCTTCTGCAGCTAGAAACTGAGGCTTAGGACTCTATCATCGCGCCTCCTCCATGCAGCTTGGTCCGCCCACTCTCTCCACCCCTCCACCCAGACTGTCAGCAATCTGTGCTTCCTCCAGAGAAGTCTCCACCAAGAGGAAGCTGTCGGGAAAGCTAGAAATCTCCACTGCAAATGTTTTCAACCCAAGACTTCAACGTAGGTACCCACGACTTAAATACTCTCCTTTTAAATACTTTCTCAGACATGACAGCAGGCGCAGTTCCGCTCCCTCCCTCCCTGTGTCTATCAGGACGTGATCCCACAAAATCCCTGCCAGGGCAGGAAGACAGGCAGCTCTGGCGCCATGGAGAGGCTGAGAAGAGACAGAATAACGAAGGCGTATTGCACTCTCGGAGCAGCCAGAGGTGGGGGCAGGGCAAGAGGAAAATGCAGAAGACTTGTTCTCCTCAGCGGGCCTTTTCCCTGAGTTTGAATTTTGAGTTGAGGTCTTACCTAATTTCAACTCAAAAAAAGATAAGAGTATCTCTCATCGACGTATCGTTAAGCTCCGGCTCCAAGAAGGTGGCATCTGATGCCGATCGAGGGTTTCAAACCCCATTCCCATGGCGCTCCATGGGCACTCAAGAGCAATGGGGCATGAGCCACCCTCCTCCACCCACCACACGCGCAGACGTCTGAGCCCTCCCCACCTGGAACGCAACAGGCACCTTCCCTGTGGTGACAGGCCAGCTCCAGTGCCCAAACACTCAAGTCCGGGCCCTCCTGCAAAATACTTACGGCAGACGGCTTTACAGTATTTGTACATTTACACAAAAATAGATCCTTTTTATATATATAGATATATATATGTATTTATAACTGGTTACACGTTGGATTCATAATTAGGCATCACCAGTAGTAGTTGGCACAGTTTCGTCATTTAAGCTCAGGGTCAAGTTCTGTTTCATTTTGCTGTTCCAAAATACAAAAAGGAAAAAAAAAAAAATCAAAGAGCTGAGCGTGGTGGCTCACACCTGTAATCCTAGCACTTTGGGAGGCCCGAGGTGGGAGGATCGCTTGAGCCCAAGAGTTTGAGGTTGCAGTGAGCTATAATGATACCACTACTCTCTAAGCTGGGCAACAGAGCGAGATCCTGTCTCAAAAGAAAAAACAAAAACGAAACAAACCAAAAAAGAGGCCATTCTCTCTTCTGAGGATACCAAGAAAAAAAGAAAGAAAAAAAAAAAAATCAAAGGCATTTCATCTTCATGGTGTGTTCTTAAATACAGCCATGTCGTAGGAAACCGTATGTACAGATGAATGCTGCCTCCTGACCTCTCCTGCCTCTCGGAGACAGGGGCTGGGGTCTGCAGGAGATGGGGTCAGTGAGGTCGGCTGCTGGACTCCGATGCCTGCCTCTTGCGTGAAGGGGTGTAGCCGTTGAGATAGCCGTTGGTCTGCCGTTTAGAGAGCCCTCCATTTAGGATGTCCTGGATGTGCTGCACGATGAGGTTGATGGCCACTGTGGGGCAGAGACCAACAGCGTTAGGCGCAAGCGCACACACTGCGAGACCGTGAGCACGGGTGTCTGTCGGGGTGAGAGGACACACAGGAACCACAGGTGAAAGCCTTCCAGGGGAAGCGGCTCTGCCAGGCAACCTCCAGGTGCCTCCCACTGGGCTGACAGAACCCGCCTATGAGGCAGGTCCTAAGGAGTGAGACAGACAACGCCTCGCACAGAGCAAGCCCTCAGCGAATGGGCTTCTCGTCAGACGAGCAGACTCACCCCCGGAGGAAGCCATCAACCAGAACTCTGCAGACCTGGTGATCAGCCCCGGTTCCAACACCCTGAGTTAGCTAGGAGACCCTTCTACCGGGGAACCTACCAGCTTTCCATCCCAAGATAGAGCGACCCCATGGAAGGTCTTCTCCCCTCGCCAAAAATAAGGTGGAGCTATCTTTTATAAACATTAGAAATAAATTATACACATCGACCAAGTGATCAATGTTATCACACCAAAAATGGAATAAACATCAAGTGCTTTCTGATATGACAAAGAATAGCAGCACACGACAACTCCCCTATGGTATTCCTCCAAACTGTAGGAACTGAATCTAATCAAGAGGAAACAAAGGATGAGCCTAAACTGAGGGCCATCCTACCAAACAGTGGGGCTGTACTCTTCAAAAATGTCAGTGTTGTGGCGAACAAAGGCAGGCTGAGGAACACCTCTAGGTTAAAGATTCTATCAATAGTAAGTTTCCTAGATTTGATGACTGCACTGTGGAGAAGAATGAGAATGTCCTTGTTCTTAAAAATATACAGTGAAATATTCATTGCTGTGATCGATTCCCAAACAGCTCAGCAAAAAAATAAGCTTTTAAAGGGAGGGAAACTGACATAAATTATAAAGAGAATAAGAAGACAAGGTCCTGTCTTAGACGTCAACTCTGCCACACTATGCCTAGTCCAGAGATATTCATACTTCCCAGACAAGCAAAGAAATAAATATAATAATGGTGGCAAACAGCTCCCTTTAGGAAGGACTACCAAGATGGCAGGCCATTCTAAATTAGATCAAGAGGAAATATACTTTTGCTAGAAGGTAACTTCAGATGTAAGGTATCCAAGTGTCATCGCTGGGGAGGGAGTGTTCCTCTCTCCTTGATGAAGTAGTCTATAGCCCTCTACTTCTGCCCGACAAGCACAAGTTCACATCTGTCCACATACAGGTAGCCACATATGCCCAGGGGCCTGTCCCCAAGGCCAGATGTGCAGGTGGAATTGCCTTTCTGGCTCACAATCACAGACTAGTGGTGCAGCCAGGTCTACAGAGCCCATCTGGTCACCACATCCTGTCCCACGTTATGACTGACAAAGGGCAGAAGTTATATACCACAGGATGACACCCCGCCAGGACTCACCTAGATTATCTGCCCCTCTGGGGATTATCACATCAGCGTATTTCTTTGTCTGTGGAGAAAGACATTTACAATGCATCAACAGAGAGATGTTCAGAGACAAACTGGCCCAGGCCCCTCTCCAAGGGAATGTGGGGAAGGGGGCAGCCTAGCACGAAACCTGGAATATAATGTTGTTTATAACTTCGTAGTGAATGCTTCTGGAAACCTGGGGAAACTAAGGAAGTGCCTCGTTTAGGTGAAATGTGAACGAAAGAAGGGAAGCAGGGAGGGAGGAGTGAAGACTTTACGTATCAAGGAGGGAAAGTGGTCCAGGCTGAGTGGTTAATTCAAAACCAGTTTAGAATTCAACTATTAATTATCTACCATGGCTTTTTATCTACATAATAATTTAACTTTTTCTTGAGTTCTATTACATTGTTTCAGCTTATGACCTACACAGAGAACATGATCTTTGAAACCATACACTTAATTGCCTCTACAGCATTAGGAAAAATAACGAATTAGAAAAACCCAAACTTAAATGGGGACTGGTTCACCTTGGACTTTCACACAGTCTGAAAGGTGTTTATTCACTCCTAGCGCAGGGCTAAAATTATGACAAGTCATCTTCGCTGATGACCAGTTTCACTGGCTCTGTTATGATACTATTAAAAAATAAATAAATAAAGCCAGAGACACATTCTCTTACCCCTTTTTTCATTTCAAATTTACTCAGCCGGGCACAGTGGCTCACACCTGTAATCCTAGCACTTTGGGAGGCCAAGAGTTCCAGACCAGCCTGGGCAACATAGCGAGACCCTGTCTCTACAAAAAATTAGCCCGGCCTGGTGGTGCAACCTGTAGTCCCAGCTACTCAGGAGGCAACAGAGCAAGACCTTGTCTCTCAGAAAAAGAAAGAAAGGAATAAAAAAGGACAGAAAGAAAAACTTCCTTGAGATTTTTGGGGACCATTCTACAAATAACTACATCCTGTCATACAACCTAAGTTTAGCGTAAAGACCACAAAAATGACACCTTGAGTGTGTGGGCACCCTTCCTTTGTGCAGCTTCCATGCTAGAACTGTTGAAAGAAATGTAAGTGTCAAGCCCAAACCCAGCTGGAACGAAGCAGGTCCAAGTTCCTGACTTCACAGGGGAATGAGCTGGTCTTCCCTGAGTAGGGTGGCTACACAGTGCGGACAAGCAGAAACAGCCCAGAAAACATTTGTCCAGAATTCTGAGCTCCATTACAACTAAATTAAATAGCAGGAAACTGGCAGTTTGCTCTAACTGATAGCCAATAATAAATGTACTTTGTATTCTTATTTATTAAGTTAAAAAGAGCAGGAGAGGTCTTCAGATAGATAACGGGATGAAAAGGATTTTCTGGGCCTCTTCCCAGTAACCTAATCTTGTAACCCAGTCGTTTTCCAGGGCGATGAATCAAGCACCAGGGTTACTCAGCTGACTCAGAAAGCCCATCTGTCCTGATCTGAAACTGAGTCTGTTTTGATATAAAACCTACTAACAGACTTAAAGAAACGAAGACAGTTTGGGATCCTATTTTTCCAGGAGAGGAAAAAGAAAGAAGTTAATTATTGGAATAAATGGAGCAGGTCCCATACCAGGGCCTTACTCTTAACCTATTCTCAAAGTCTTCAGATTGCAGCCTTCCCCAAAGACCTCACCCAAGACAGGTGAGACCCCAATCTCCCTCCCTCCCTCTCTCACAGCTTAATTATAAATAATTAAGGTGTCACATCATGGTTTGACTAACCTAGAGAAGACACGTAACTGAGGTGTAGGACTTTCCTGAGTTAAATACTTCTTCCAAAACTAGGTTCTCTCTCACATCTTCCTCCACTGGAACCCCACCAAACCACACCTCGTCTCTGGTGCCCTTCCCTGTCTTCCCCCAGGAAATAGAGGGCACTTCCTGGGCTGGGGGCTGATTTGATGAAAAGCTGATAATGCGCCCTTTTCCCTCCTTCCTTCTCTGAAAACCACCTCCCTAGGGAATTCCCAGCTGCCATGGGGAAGGACTGGTAAGTCTGTGCCGCAGCAGAGGTAAGGAAGCTTATGGCACGACATTTCCCAATCGGGCCTTACACAGGGGCCAAAGACATGCTCAAAGCAGGGCTCACCTGTAGCGGTGGGAGAGGTTCAGAAGGGCACAGCTTGGGGCAGAGCCCTCAGTGCACCAGCACTCCAGCCATCTCGGACCTTGGAGAGACCCAAACGGCTGAGCGCGATCCTCAGACATGAAACACCCTCAGTAAAGGGTCTCATGCCATGACCCCACCAAGCGGGAAGTGTAGAATTTGCTGGGAATTAAAGAGCCAGCCTAAGGACTGGCAGGACCTGACAGGGCGACCCCAAGAAAAGACAGCAGGATAGAGCTCCCAGAGAACTTCGCGGCAGGATAAAGGACCAAAGGCTGCCCTCTCTTGGGACTTCAGGACAGAGGGCCACTCAGAGAGAGGAGTGAGAGTCAATTTCCCCATGACTCCATCAACCTACAAACCTTCGCATGTGTCATTAAACTGTAAGTTCTACATTCGACAAAAACAAACGAAGAACACAACTCACTGGCAAGCAGAACTCCTCAAAGGCGGGCTTGACGAACGTAATGTACTGAGATAAAATCTGCTCGAGGTCCCTGCCTCTTTCACTGATGTCCCTCAATACTGTAAGAGAAGGAAAAACAAGAATCAAGAAAACGGTCCAAGATTCTGCAAGTATCCGCCCTCTGCAAGGCCGGCCAGGCTCCCACCAGCTCCACAAAGACCCCGGATGATCCACAGGTGGGATTCCTGGGAGACTGCACGGAGAGCAGATCAGCAGCAGCTTCGGGAAGAAGTTACATGTTTATAGCTTACGATGGTCAAATTCTGCTGTGACATAATGGTCTCTGAAACGAAAGGCCACCCAGCCAAGGCCCACGGCCTTCTTGTTTCACACAGGATTTGACCCAATCATAATTTCAGTGAGAACCAAGGAAGGGCAGGACCACCTGGAGAGCCCAGAACGACGGGAGGCGGCCTGGGCTTCGGCTGCCCCCTCGCACTCTCACCTGTGCTCAGAAGCCAGTCCAGGGACCCACCGCCCAGGCACCCCCTGCTCCCAGCTCCCCCCACACCAACCACGAGGGGCGGGGGCCGCAGAGGACCCAGCTGCGGCTGCCACTCCCACGTACATCAAGCTCTGAGGTTTGCGAACTGAAAATCACTTAGAGAGGCTGAGAAAGGAATGGTGGGCCGGGGCGGTGACAAAGCCCAGGTTGACACAAATTCACCATCTTCTCTCTGCTACCTGCTTCTTCCTGGTCAGGGACGTTCACCAGATGACTTTTTAAATTTCTTTTTTCTCTAGTCTTTTGTGAAAAATAGAAAGGAGACTGATCATCCAGGTTCTGCCAGGTACACTAACCTCCCTAAGCCTCGGTTTCCCCTTTTAAGTACTGAGTTTGCAAGGAGATTCTATCGAAACAGCCCCTCCCTACAGATGTCACTTTAAATCTTACCGCCTGAGCTGCCAAAATTTTCACCCCCACCCCAAAAGGTTATCGTCTCCATCGACAAGGACCGCAAAGACCCTTCAGCGCCTTCTCAACCATTTCTGAGTTATCAGACTCAAGCGTGGGGTGAAACGCACTGTAAACAAACATGGGGAATGTTTGTGAATGATTTCTAGAAAGCCAGGCCTGTAAATAATTTTGTGTTTATGCACACCTACACATGTATGTGTTTATACACACACACACACACACACACACACACACGGGCAGGGACAGGGAAGGAGGGAGGGTGTCTCTGTTATGATGCAGACTGACATGAAATGCAGAACGTCAGGATGCTACAAAACTGTCAGGAAGAGCACATTCCAGAAAGCCAGGTACTAATGCTACCAATCATCTGACTTTTATACCAGCTCCGAGATTTGCAAAGTGGTTTTTCCGCAGGAGCCCTGGTAATAGTAATAAAATGGGTAGTTGGTCCCTCATGTGTCAGGACTTGCCCACCCAGCCGGGCAGCGGTGGCTTCTCCAGCTAGGAAAGCGGTTTTCCTGGCATCTGCACACGGGCCCTGCTCCTGCGGCTGCCCCGGCAGGTCTGCTGCGGAGACTCGGCCAAGGAGCAGCCCGAGGACCTGCCACGTGGCTCGCCCTCGGAAGTCCTGGGAGCCCTGGCACACGGAGTTAACGAGCTCGACACGGCCAAAACACACAGCAAGTGCGGCCTCCAGTCCTTCACATGCCTCCAGATAAAGCCCACAGGAAAAAGGAAACCAGATCAAAAGGGTATCAGAGCTGGGGAAACACACACACACACACACACACACACACACACACACACACACCCCAAACTTGAGCAGCTTTTAATTAAAGCCCCACAGTTAAGGAAAATACCGATGCCAGGTTTGTTTTACAACATGTTTCTTCACACAACTGCTGACAGCTTTAGCACCGTAGGCAGCTTTGTCATTCTCCCAGCACACGGGCACACACGCGGGGGCGCACACACGTGTACACACACACACACACGCATACACACACTGTCACCCAGCCCTCCTCTTGCCCTCAGCCAGGGCCTTGACACCCTTATATCTGCAGACCTAGTGACTTCATCTTTTGTCACTGGAGAGAAGAAACTGGCCCTGCAGCAAGCAGGTGAGTCACAACTAATCTGCCCTGCAGCCCAAAAGCTAACTATCGGGTAACCCTGAACTAGACCTGAATCCTGACCCCAGTAACTCCTACCTGTGACCCTGGACAAGCTACTTAACCTCTTTGAATCTCAGTTTCTTTAACTGTGAAATAGGCACAATAATGGTATCTTCCTCTTAGATGTTATTTAGGAATACAGGGAGAGTGTGGAAACCTCGGCACAGCAGCTGGCACGTGGTACACATGCAGTCACGTGTGTTTCTATGATGACAGGATGCCAACAGAACCTAAGGAAGCTTCAGGAGCATGGTGGCTCCCTGACAGGTGGCCCAATGCAGCGGGAGGGCAGGAACCATGGACTCGGGCCCAGCTGGTGGGGGGCAGCCATGGGAAAGACTACTGCAGGGCAGCTGGAAAGGCAGGGGTGCCAGGCAGGAGGGGATGGCAGGACACAAACACAAGGAAAGACAGCGGGAAGAGGGAGAAACGGGGAAGGTAGGGAGGAGTCATCCTACAGCTCCCACTCTGGAAGAGGAAACAGGAAACGGTCAGAATATTGCCCAGGCCCTGGGAACACACAAAATCAAAAGGCACTGCCCACCTCTGTTCCCCAAGAGCTTTTGACAGAGCTATCGCCTTAAGCAATCTGGGACCCCTCCTTGAGCCAAGGACAACAGAGGGCCAGCCAGGTCACTGTACGGAAAGGCCCTGCTCCTCAGGCAGTCGGGAAACAGGGTCGGGCAGGCCAAGGACTGCGTCAGAACAAGGTCTTAGCACAAACTGGAAACTCCAAGGACTCAAAACCAGCGCGCACATCATCACCCTGACTCCAGCACACTTGCTGGGCCAAGACAGGCCCGTTCAGAGGATGGGCTAAAGGGCGGGAAGCCACAAGTCTACCCACATTCCCTGCTGGGCTCTCCACTTCAGCCTTTCCAAATCCAAATAGCTCGTTCTGGTTAGCCAAAGCCAAGGACAAAATTTAGAAGGACCCAAAATAAAGACAATACCTCGATGGTGAAATCCATTCACTTTAAAAATTAGATACGAAGCGTGTTACCCTGTAGTAGAAGAACAGACTGAAATCACCAAAGGCCCAGCGCAGCCCATTTCTACACCAACAGGCACAGGGAATGGCGCGCTGGGGAGACAAGGTGTCGGCATCCCAAATCCCCCGCCCGCTTCCTCCCTGCCCCGTGTTCGAGGGTGGGTCAGGGTAAAGGGTGCAGAGGGCAGGGCAGGTGGGCGTTGCCGGAGACCAATCCCTAGAAGCGCAAGGGGGGCCGGCAGGAAGGAGGCACGTCTGTCTCTCCAGGGCTGCGTCACTCACAGGCAGACCCCGCCCACACAAGGGTCAGCTTGGAATGCGGGGATCCCGTGCCCAGGAGGGTGGGTGTCAGAAACACAGGGGTAAATAATGGAACTAACTCAAACCTCCAGGAATGTCCTCAAGCCCAACAACTGCTCTGACTAACCCTCCCCACCCCATAGCACACCCCCACTCCACAAGCACACGCCAGGGATGTGTTATTCTACGTGGAGAGAGAACGAATTTGCAAAAATAGCACGTGGGAAAGTCCCAGGAGTCCACCAGAAAAGTGACCTGTCCCAGGGTGACGTGTGAAGTCAGCGGACCTGAAACAGGAAAGCAGGTCCTTCCCTGGCAGCACCGGGGAAAGCAGGGGTGGCAGCACTGGCCTAAGAAACCTCAGGGATGGCCACCATCACTGGGGGATGTCCCCCACTTCACATAAGGATCCCGGGACAAGAAAGAGACAGAGAATGCTCTGTTTAATCTACCCGTGATGATCTGTTTTAACCAGACACTAAGATTCACTTACTCAAACCTCGGTTTTAATCTCTGTGCATCCTCTTGCACCCTCTCCTCCGAGGCCTCCGGCAGCACCACGGCACCCCAAGACTGCGATCACCTACTGGGCTAACGATGGCATGAGCCCGGGTATTCCCAGCTCCTGAGGACAGGACCACACCTGACCCCCTCAGAGGTCCTGACAGAAAACGCAGGAAGACAGAACGGCACCGACCACCTCAGCAGAAGATCTGTGACCCACGACAGTTACTCATCCTCTAAGGCGCCACCAGGCAGTTCACCTGCATTACCTCTCATCTTCACAACTATCCCCAGAGTACTCATCATCAGACAGCATTCCAACAGGAAGATGAGGTACAAAGAGGTTAAAACACAATTCGCCAAGGTCACACATCGAGTAAGTGGTGAAACCAGGATCTTAGCCGATTATACTTGACTCCAAAATTTAGTTTTCCAAGTGTATCCTGCTGCCTCCCTAATTTGGCAAGCTACTGTGGACACTTGAGCAGGACAACCAAAGTAGAACCTGGCTTTGTGGGTTAAGGTGACAAGCCAGGCCCTGGGACAGAAGCATGGGGGGCTGTCAGGCTCGGGCTTCAATGATCTGTCCAATTAGACCATACAAGTCTTACCCGGCCAGAGTCACGACACTGAAAGCAGGCCTGTCTCCTCCACATTACCCATAAAGAAACTCAAGTCTAGAGTGACCCAAGAGGCCAGCCACAAAGCTAGCTGGGGCTCTGCTGGGACTGCAACACAGGTGCCTTCCACTCCCGTTGTTTTTTCCATCACATAGTACTACCTGTCCCCCACCTCACTTGGGAGCAAAGTGTCACTGTCACTAACTTAATGGAGTATGGATCCTACTACTACTTAGAAGAGCAAAACCCGGGACTTGTTTCTCTACGCTCTGCTGGCTCCATTAACAGATCTTGCAATGACAGTACTGAACTGGATAAACTACATGTTTGTTTCACGAAACAAGATGAGAAAATTGCCCAGACTTTGAGGTCAGAGGCTCTGGGCGAGAGCTTACAAAATTTCAATCTGCCAGTAATTTGCCCTGTGCCTAGAAGCTACTCATCATTTCCTGTGTCTCCCTCCCTCTTTCACACGACGAAGCTCAAACCTTAGTCATCTTCCACTCCTTTGTTCAGTCGCCCCCACTCACTGCCCCTGCTGGGTCCTGTCCATTCTAACGCTAATACCTTTCTCTTCTCTCCCCAACTCCCCACTTCCTCTCCCACCACCTAAGGACGACAGCTCCGCTCCTGTCCAGATCAGCTACCCCAGCTGCAGTCTTCACTTACATTTCGTGTCAGAACCATCATCCAACACAGAGCAGTGGCCATTTCACTTGCCTAGCTCAAAGCCCTGTAGTAGCTTTCTTCTGCCTACTGGAAACCAGATTAGAAGTCTTGGTCCCCACAACCAGGCCCCAAGCTACTTTCTATTGTCTCTTGGTGCAAACCTCTGTGCACTCCAGCCACCTGACTCTCTTGGAACAAGTCACTGTCGGTATCTGTGCCATGCGCCTTCGTGGGTCGCCTACGTCGTCACCCTACCCTACCACAAAGTCCTGACCCTCCCCCCCTTCCTCCACGAAGCTTCCTGATCTTTCTCTCTAGTAGAAGCAAGCTCTCTGCTCGATGTCCTACAGGCTTAATTCACAGGCTGGGCTCCCCAGCCAATGCAATTTCTGCGCCTTCAGCACACAGGGAGCGTAGGGCCTTAGCGCAGGCAGGCGCACACTCAGAGCCTGCAGAGGGGACGACCACGAACGAATGAGCTGGCTGGAAAGAGTGACAAAGCCTCCAGAAAGCTTTCTGGAGATAAGGAGCTAGCAAAGCAGGGTCACAGGATGGGCTGTCCAGTGCTGCAGGAACAGGGGTATCCTGTCCTCAGGCGTCCCACAGTTAGTCCCCCAAATCAAGATTTGGATGCTTTATGGGGAAATCACAAGGAGCTAAGCATTTAAGCAAACCTTTTCCCAACAAAATCGGAATGTCAACTTCTTATTTCATCTCCCTGACCAAAATACTATGTGACTAATCCCTTCTCAAATGTCAGCAAACGTCTGGGCAGCAGGCTGTGCCCTGTGCCCGCGCAGCTGCCTTGGGGAAGGCACAGGCTCCAGACTGGAGGGAGGGGCGCCCTGTCACAGGCTCCCAGCTCCCTGCCCCCACAGTAGCCACCAACAGGATCACCTGAGGCTTTTAGAACACACCTCTGCGGGAGAGCCGGGTGTCCGCATCTGTATCCACAAAAAGCTTCATCTGGAACAGGTCTCGTACCTCCTGCGAGTAGAAGGCCAGGATCCCTTCAAAGAGCACCACGTCTGCAGGGTAGACAGTAACCGTCTCCTCCTTCCTGCAAAGCAAAGCGCAGAGCAGGTGACGGCCGCACCAGGCAGGGGACAGCAAGGAAGAGGAGAACGAGGGCCAGAGCATCTGGCTGGGCTGAGTTCTGGGTTCCATCCCCCCTCGGACTTCAAAAGCAGGGGTGAAAAGCGCAGCTAGCTCAGCCTCACAGAGCCCCCAGACCACCACCGAAGAGTCAAAAAAGGGGCCATACAGCTGGGACAAAGGTCTCCTTTGACCAGTTCTTCTGAGCTTTCACCATAAAGCAGAAACAGAGGGCAGACATCCTTCTCGGAATAATAAAAAAAAAAAATCCTGCTGTTGAATGAAGAATAAAGGCAGACAAAAGCAGATGTGATTTCTTTTTTTCTCCGAAGGCGTCTCCAAGAATGCTCTCAGGCCTGGCATTTATGGAACCCAACACTCTGAACTTCAAAAACAGAAACTCACAGTTTTCTCTCAACCACCCCACTCCCTCCCCCAAGCCCTGAGGCAACTGAAAGGATGGAGGAAGGGAGGGGGAGGGGGAGAAAGGAGGGGAAAAAAGACAAGTTTTGGCAGAGAGGACACAGGCAGCATTTCCTCTGTCCTTTCAAAACAGCTCAGAGCTTTTAAAAATAAATAATAAAAATTATTGAGCAATAAATGTGCAGAATGGGCAAGGAGCCATACTTGGCTTAATATACCAGTTAGGACTCTGCCTGGGAAGTCCCCCGAAGACGCTTAGATGATTACATCATTCGCAATAACCTACTCCAACCACCTCGTTTGGCTTACGAGGAAAAGAAAGACCAGAGAAGGGTATCTGCAGAGAACAGGTGTCTTCTTAGTCTTAGTCCGGCGAAGTGTCCCTATGTTACCAATGCGCATAGGCGGGTGGGATCAGGTAACCCTAAACAGCTGGATGCCTCACAAGCAGGCCTTGCGATCTGGGGAGGGGGTGGAGAGGTGGCTGTGATACAGGGTGGTCAGGGAAAGTTTCTCAGAAGAGATGGGCTCTGGGCTGCTCAAGAATAAGGTTTTAAAGAATAAGGTATGAGACAAACCAGGAGGAAAAGAGAAACCTATGTGTACTGGGAATCCTGCTAGGATTGTCTTTTGTTAATACACGAACTTCGTGGAACTCCTACTGCGCAAGGCAGTTAGCTTCCTCTCCTCCATTCCCGGACCCTGCACTGGTCGGGCCCTGACTCCGGCCAGCCGCCCTCACTTCCACGGCCTTACCCGTTTCTCACTGGGCTGCTCCAAAGGCTCCTTCATAAATGGCACTGCAGATCCTCTCTCCTCCTGCCAGCAGAATGATCCTTCTGCTCCTACATTAGAGCCATCTGAGGCTCCCTAGTGCCAACACGCTTGTGCTCCTGGCCCTGCCGTCCACAGCCCTTCACAATCCAAGGCCTGCTTGCCTCCCCCCCTTCCAAATGCAGTTTCCTACCAAGCTTGCCCAAGCCTATCCCTGAAATGCTTCCCTACCCTTCACCTTGGAAATCACTTTCCCCAACAGTTTCCCATCCTTTCCAATATGAGGCTTACCCATCAGCTCCTCTGTACGGCCTGCTCTAAATGCCCCAGCTCTTCCCTCCTATACACTCTTCTGCAGGCCCTTGCCTTGGCTGTCATGCTGCATTTTAACTTTAGCAGGTGCCCACCCTGAACTTGGGAAATGGCAGGCTAGACTGTCTCTTGTCAACTTGACACCATCACCACTCCTTTCTAAGGGGGAACTACGATTCCCTGAATCCCCCTTCCCCTGTGCTTCCAGGTTATTTTGCCAACGAGAGACTTAGAAGGTAGGAAAATGAAGCAAAATCCATAATGTTCAGGAAACTGTCATAATCAGACAGGGAAACTTTGCAAACACTCCACAAGCTCCCACGCTGAGGCTGGGGCCCAGGCACGGTGGCTTCTTATACTTTTCCATGGACCGCAGCTCCAGGGCCTCGGGCTGGAGCCACTGGGGACTACGTTCTCTGATTTCTCTACACCCTTCCAGGTCTTCACTCCCCCAGGCCAATGTCTGCGTGAGCTCCAATTCCTATACTAAACCCCTTCATCCCTGCATGATCTGTAGTGGTTTGGTAGGAAAACAGGGAGGCGTAACATATGGTATCTTGATCTTTGAATCTCCCTCACAGTGGAATCTGGCCCAGAGTAGAAAGTGCTTCCGAGGATACTGGTGACAGGTGGGGGTGAAGAGGCCCATTCTGCATCCCAATGCATGCTCTGTCTCATCGCCCTCCTCCAGCCAAATCTTCCCCACACTCTCAAGTTCTGGCTCATGAGAAAAACACAGGATGCATGTGCCGCATTAAAGGCTGGCAGAGTTGCTCTGCACAGCTCTGAAGGAGCGTGGGCGTCTGGCCAGCAGGAGTACCAGCCTCCAGGAGCCCGTTCCCACCACTCAGAGGGAAAGAGGATGCGGTGGAAGTGTGGCCACTCCTCTATTCCTAACCAGGATCATTAAAATCAAGGCTCCAGTGGAAATGACTGGTTTGATTGGATTGAGAAACTTTCTGGAGGGTTTGGTTGATTCTGAGATTAGCATCTAGTAACTTCAAACCCTCACACCTCTGCAAATGGTCTAATCCCAAGTGAACCAGGAGAGCGGAAAGAACAACAGTTTTCTTTGTTCTTCTTCCTGCCCTTCCTCCAGCCAGCCCTTTACATCTTGTTCCAAGAGCAACAGCTCAGGGATGCAGATCAGAACACACGTGCAGTCCTCGTCCAAGCTCAGTCATGAACCTCCCGAGGTAATGAAGCATGATGACCGGACTGTCCCAGGAAGTGTCCGGATGAACTCCCCAACCCGTGTGCCCAACGGCATGTGCTGCTACCACTGTCCCACCACTGCTGGCTGCAGGTCTGAAGTGCTAGAGGTGGGGGTCTCAGCGCAGACTAGGGAGCAACAGGCAGTAATCCCAGCCCAGAACAGCTCACTTACCGGGAATGGGAGACAAAGTCGTACACGGGGATCTGGACTGTTTTCCCTTCAGTGATTTCTTTGAGTGTTTTGAAGATGAGTTCATTGTCAAAGGCATCTGAAGGAAATCAAACTGTTAAAGTGTTTCTTAATTTTAAAATAGCATCTCCTATAATCATGCACAGGGCATCCTCACAGCACACAGGTACACCACACCCTACAGCAGCACACTGCCCACCCAAGCTGGATTTCTACCGAAAGCAGAATGAAAGTTCCCTGTGTGTCGAAATGCATGTGTGAACGAGTTCTGACAAACTGATTTCTTTTCCTCTTCTTTGACATTCCATCCCTGGCTTCAGAAAGCTCTCTCCCCTCTCCAAGTTCAGCTGTTACCCCAGGATTGGCACATGATTACCTGGGAAGCATACCCATGACAGGGGGGAGTACAATAGGCACCAAGCCAAGAAAGTGTGAGTCCAACAATTACGATAAACCCAAACCAGCTAAAGCAGCAGTGTGCTGATCTGGGGCTGCAAGGCAAAAATCACTCGGCAGCCACCCCGACCCCTCCTCTCTTTTTCTGCCCCCAGCGAGTGAGTTTTGGTGCATGTGCCCTGTGCGCGCGCGTGGGGAGGAGGAGGGTGTGGCACGGATCAGGAGGCGGAAGGACCAGCTGTGTACGTTGTAGCCTACGTCTGGCCCTCCTCGAGTCACAGGCTCATACAGAGTCGCTTTGTCTCGGTACAGATTCAATCGGTATTAATATTTAACGAGCCAGGTGTGACAAGGAGTGTTTCAAAATTCCTTCTTTCACATAAGCCCCACAATAACCCTGTGGCGTAGTTATCTGTCCCCTATTTTAGGGATGGATAAAGACTCAGAGAGGTTAAGCGGCTTGCTCACGAGCAGAAGAAAAACACTCCCCGGACCACAGCGCACACACCCCCTTCGCCGCCCCGACTCACCCGGGTGATCGAAGTTGAACTGGCCCTTCAGGGCTTTGGCCTTCTGCTCCGAGGTGAGGACGCGGTAGAAGCTATCCTGGCTCACGATGACCACCTTCTTCTGGCGATAGTCCACCTCATTCTGCCCCAGGAGCTGCACGATCTTAGCGCAGACGGAGGACTGCAAGGAGAGAGAACAGCGGGGCATGAGAGGAGAGTCAGCGAGCTGAAGCACACTCTCTAGGGAAGGGCTTTGGAGGGAAGAAGCCAGAGGCTGCCGTCATGTATGATGAATTAAAAGGCTAAGACAGAAGGACTCGCCTGATACGCCTGCTGCAAGGGAGGTCTAGGGTTCCCAAACGTCCCTCCTCCCCTCCCGGGACCTGCAGTGATGGTGGGGGAAGGGGCGAGGTGAGCTCTACCTCTTCTTCCATAAAAGCCCTTCCCAAAGCCACTGATAAGAGGCAATGCTACTTTATTCTGCCCGCCTCTGCTCTGGTACAGGCAAACAAATAAGGCAGCAGAAAGTGGAACAAGGGCCTTGGCATCATGAGGTGATCAGGCCCAGTGGGACATGCCTCAGCCCTGCACATCTCTTTAGATCAACAGAATCAAAAAACACAGCCAGGGAGCTCAGCTAGTTAGCAGTAGGGCCAAGCTCGTGGCTTTAATCCTACTGCTGTTGGCTACTTTTGCTCTGGTCCATAGCCACGGACTTCTATGCCCTTAGAGTAAAACCACGCAGTGTTTTCACAAATGCGTGGCACCACTTACACAAGCAGGACAAGGGACACGAACATCACCAACACCTAAAACAGCTTCAGGGTATCCTAACTAAGAGTGGGGAAGCCAGTTCCAAACGAACTCCAACCCACATGCTTTGTGCTGTGTAGTGCTGTTAGTAATAATAGATACATATATCTCCCCTCTTTTTCTCTCCAATAACATATGCTCTTTGTGAAAGGAAAATTATAAAAACAAGCACATTCAAAAGAATGAGGTAGCAAAGGGTTATATTTATCAAACAATCGATTTCATTTTTTCGTTTGATACAAAGATTAATTTAAAAATAAGAATGTGTCATAAAAAAACTCTCAAAGACATAACCTAACCCTCCTTATGGAACTGGTTGACCTAATTATAAGAGATGAAAAAATAGCATATTTAGAGGTTTGGGAGCTCAACCTTACAAGCCTTACTATTGAACGTATTTTACCAAATGATTTTTAACAAAGAAAAACCACAAAATCTTTTAAAAGTTACAATTCTTACCAAGTTGCATATTTGATTTGTCTGAGCATGAGGAAAACTGGCCATTCCAGTTGTAGCAGTCAATGCAAATTAAACTGTTCTACACAATATGTCCTGTTGCACAAGTTGTGACATACAACCAAATAAGGATCTTCTGAGGAACAGTAATATTTTTACTCTGACGTTAATTATTTGAAAACAATTTCTTTTATTCTCATGACAATTTTGCATACTAACAGAGAAAAGCATTTAAAGCTACTCTGGAGTTTAGGACTGCAGATTCCTCCCCACTCCCCCACCAAAAAAAGTCACAGGAAGGTAAAACTTGCCCATGACAAACCAGATTCAAAAATGAAAATGAAATCAGATTTCAAAAATGAAAATCAAAGACTCTATACAATTATAAACTCTAAGTTTTTATACATCTGTAGACCCACAATTTCCTTTTCCTAACTGACATCTGCCTGGGGTTGCAGGGAGGTAAAGTCTATAACTGTAACCTTTACTAGTAGTAGACAGAATTCCTTTTACAAGTCCAAAAAACAAAAATGAAAAGAAGGATTCGTGGAGCCAGATGTATATCCTCTATCTGGTTATTCAAATTATATTATTTTTTATAGTTAAAACCCATAAATACTTTTAATACGAACAGTAATCCTATCACCACCAAAACAATATATATGTATATTAAAAAGTTACACTATCTCATTTTGCTGATGAACAATCATTTCCTTTAACCAGGGCATAACCTAGGACAGAATCTGCACAATGGCCAACAAAAACTGAGTCAATGAACCTAGACTTGGTTCAATTCTAGAAAGTTAGCACTCATCACAATTCTCGATCAGCAATACAGGATGGCCGGGCAGGATGGCTCATACCTGTAATCCTGGCACTTTGGGAGGCCGAGCAAGGAGGATGGCATGAGCCCAGGAGTTGAGGCTTCAGTGAACTACGCTGATGCCACTGCACGTTAGCCCAGGTAACAGAGGAAGACCATGTCCCCCCACCAAAAAAAGAAAAAAAAAAAAGTATGGCCTTTATTTTTGACCCACAGCTGCATATCTCAGTCCCGTGTTTTCAAGAAGGACCTGGCTGGTGACCCTTCCCTTCCACAAACACACCACCACTAACTGCTGACGCTGTAACTGATTACTTATTAGGTGGCAGGCCCTACGTCAACATTATAACCATCCTCAGAAGTCACATGTGCTCCCCTTCATGGATGAGGAAACAGAGCTAAAGGACTTGCCCACAATCAGACATTCCTGGCTCTTTGCCTCAACCTAGAGGTAGTAAGACGTCCCAAGGCAGAAGAAACCCTTTATCACTTAGGAGATAAATACAACTGCATGAACAAGCAAAGAAATACCTGCCTCTGGGTTAATCTAGATTTTTCAGGTATTTTCTTCCTCCTGGACTACGTTAGAAATGAGCCCTAAAAAAATGCAGATAACTGTTGGATCTGGGTGAAAGGTACACAGAGGTTGGTGATACCATTCTCCGCACTTTTGCACAGGTTTGAATTTTCACCCGGGAGAGAGGAAGGAGGAACCCTACAGAGGCTCTACTCTGACCCAGCGGATGGCCTTTTCCTTAGTTAATGCCCACCTCTTTGCAACTCCTTCACTTTAATTTCAGTGCTCCCCTTTTCCCTAATCCTGGTCCCCTCTTTCAAAAAGATGAAATGGAGCTTTGAGGTGTCGTCTTCTTCCCTTAGAGAAAGGAAATGATTCACTAATGACTGGGGTTTGGGAAGGCAATCATGAGCCAATAGAAACCTAAAAATGGTTCCCAACAGGCAGAAACGATAAGTACTCCAGGTGATAGACACCCTAAATACCCGACTTGATCATTATACATTCTATGCATGTAACAAGATATCACATGTACCCCATAAATATGTACAAATATTGGTCAATAAAAATATTTTTAAAATAATTTTTAAAAAGAAACCTCAAATGCGAGAGGCTGCCATTATTAGGGTGGATTAAGATTTAAAATGATTACAGTCACGAAAAGACAAATATCGTATGATTCCACTTACA
>NW_012138303.1:118926-120199 GCF_000956105.1 Propithecus coquereli
AACAAAAAAACCTAAGTTGGACTTCATCAAAATTAAAACCTTTTGTCTATCAAGGGGCATTATCAACATAGCAAAAAGGGAAACCACAAAATGGCAGACAATATTTGCAAGTCACATATCTGATACAGGGTTAATATCCTGAATACATAAAGAACTCCTAGAACTCAACAACAAAAAAAACTAACAACCTGATTAGAAAACGAGCAAAATAACTGAACAGACATGTCACCAAAAAAGATACATAAACAGCCAGTAAGCACATAAAAAGATGTTCAACATCACTGACCATTACAGAAATGCAAATCAAAAGCACAATGAGATATCCTTTTACACCTATTAAAGTGGCAATTATTAAAAAAAGAAGAAATAACAAGTGTTAACAAGGATGTGGAGGAACTGGAACTCTTGTGCATTACTGGGGGAATGTCAATTGGTACAACCACTGTTGAAAATAGTATGGCAATTCCTCAAAAAACTAAATGCAGAATTACCATATGACCCAGTAATACCATTTCTGGATATGTACCTAAAACACCTGAAAGCAGAGACTCAGACAGATACAGGCATACCTTGTTTTATTAGGCTTTGCAGATACTGTGTTTTACAGTATCAAGCAAGGCTATCTGTGCCATTTTTGCAACAGCATGCGCTCACTACATGTCACACTTTAGTAATTCTCATAATATTTCAAACTTTATTGTCCTGTTATGGTGATCTGTGATCAGTGATCTTTGGTGTTACTATTGTAATTGTTTGGGGGCACCATGAACTGTACCTGTAAGATAGTGAAATTAATCGATAAATGATGTGTGTGTTCTGGGTACTCCACCAACGGCTGGTTCCCCATCTCTCTCTCTCCCTCCCGCCCTACTCCGAGACACATTATTGAAATTAGGCCAGTTTATAAACCTAAAATGGGCCCCCTCCAAGTGTTCAAATAAAAGGAAGAGTCATCTTCTCACTTTACATCAAAAGTAGAAATGATGCCAGGTGTGGTGGCTCATGCCCATAATCCCAGTACCTTTGGAGGCCGATGGGGGAAGGATCACTTGAGTCTAGGAGTTCAAGATGAGCCTGGGTGACATAGCAAGACCCCATCTCTTAAAAATTTTTTTTTTTTTTTAAATAGCCAGGCATAGTGGTATGTGCCTATACTCCAAGGCAGGAAGATCACTTGAGCCCAGGAGTTCAAGGCTGCAGTGAGCTATGCAAACCACTGCACTCCAGCCTGGGCAACAGAGCAAGACTCTGTCTCAAAGAAGAAAAAAAAAAA
>NW_012138303.1:120249-122309 GCF_000956105.1 Propithecus coquereli
GCAGACCACTTTGCTGGCAGCCACTGTTTACAGTCTCAAGCACGTCCTCTCTGAGGCGGTCCCTGCATATAAAACCACGTGTGTATAAACTTTTCAAATACAAACACTAAGATATGCTGCCTGTACGTTCTTCATTCACTCATTTATCTCAAAGATTGTCCTACCAATACTTTTAAGAATGCCTCCTTTTTAAGGGCTTCATGGTATTCCATTGTATAAAGGAATCATAGCTAGTCCTCCATTGATGGGCATTTAAATGATATCCAATTTTTCTAAAATGAATTTAATATATGGGACTATGTATATATTTGTAGGATAAATTTCCAGCAGTAGACTTGCTAGGGCAAAGAATCTGCATTTTTTTTTTTTTTTACTTCCATACATAAGCCCAGATAGCCCCCACTATCAGTTACATATACTATAGTACTTATACTGTTAATGACATCTAACTTTTGATCTGTTTTAACTTGCCTTTCTATTTTAAGTGTGGATAAACATTTCTTACATGCCTAAAAGCCTTCTGTTTTTCTGAAACTAATCTGCTGGTACCCTATCCTCACTATCCTGTGGGTTACTGGTCTTTTATTTCTTATTGATTCATAAAAGCTCTTTATATATTAAGAAAAACCAGCCATTTCACATTGGTATCACACATTCTTTCCAGTTAACTTGTCTTTTTACTTTAAGTAATGTTTCCTAAAGAAAAGTTTTATTAATATGGTTAAACTGATTAATCTTATGTTTACCATGTTATATTTACAAATGACTTCCATCCAGAGATTTTTTTAATTTCCCTAAGTTTTCTTCTCAATGTCATGCCTTCTTTACTCCTCGGTGGCTCCCTCATCCTTTCTTTGCCTTCAACTCCCAAGACCCTGAACAGATCAAAGGAAGACCGTGAGAGGGCACCAATCCAGCAGCTCCTTGAACCCTTTTAAAAAGGCAGGCCAGACACTCAGGGAGCACAGAGGGCAAACAACTGAAAGGAAATGAGACCTAACAAGCTGGGTTGTAAGGAACTTCCTGTGCATATACAAAGAGCTACAGAAAGACCTGCAGCTGTGTTCCTCTGGAGATCATCAGGAAAGAGACACAGGATCCTCTTTCAACCCCCTAGCCCACAGCTGCACACACGCTACGGGATCAGGCAGGCTCTGGGGCACAATGTGAGCAACAGAAAACTGCAGGAAATTTGAACTACATCCTAGTTCATGAAGGCCACTTGTAAAGCTATTTTTCTTTAAAACACCCGGTATATTTTCCCACCCCATGCAGCGTATTCTGTTAAAGAGTATGAAATCCTGTTTCTCCCTACCATGAAAAATGGCTAGTAAGTATGCACACACACACAGACACACACAGACACACACGCACACAGACGCACACACAGAACTCCAGAACTCACCCTCCTAAAAAAACACCACGCACTGAAGACTAACAGGTAATTTCTGTCCGACCAAGCCTTCTGTAAAATATTAATAGTAATACATATATAACTGAAGGCAGGAAATTAAGAAGCGCATGTATTTCTAATCCTACCTTGATAATAATCTCCTTCTCCTTCCCCTTCTCACTTGAATGGTTCTGGCACATTTCGAGGAAACAGGACACAGAAGGTCCCCTCAGGGAAGCTCCCTGTGGTAATAAGCACTCTACCCACGATGGAGTGAGGCTTGAATTTTTTCCTCCTATATGATTCAGCCAGCACCTCTCTAGCCAGACACTGTGGCTCACCAACTCCTGTGAGCTCAGCACCTTCTTTCACATACTAAAATTAGTTTTCAACAAATGGTACTCGGAAAACTTGATATTCATATGCAAAAACTGAAGTTGGATCCTTCCTTACCTTATATCATATATAGAAATAACTCAAAATGGATCAAAGACCTAAACTTTGGAGCTAAAACTATAACCCTTAGAAGAAAACACAGAGGGTAAAAGCATTGGATTTGGCAATGATTTCTTACAAAAGACTAAAGCATAGGCAACAACAACAAAAAAACCTAAGTTGGACTTCATCAAAATTAAAACCTTTTGTCTATCAAGGGGCATTATCAACA
>NW_012138303.1:123239-124847 GCF_000956105.1 Propithecus coquereli
TTTTTTTTTTTTTTTAAATAGCCAGGCATAGTGGTATGTGCCTATACTCCAAGGCAGGAAGATCACTTGAGCCCAGGAGTTCAAGGCTGCAGTGAGCTATGCAAACCACTGCACTCCAGCCTGGGCAACAGAGCAAGACTCTGTCTCAAAGAAGAAAAAAAAAAAGCTAGAAATGATTAAGCTTATAGTGAGGAAGGCATGTCGAAAGCTGAGACAGGCTAAAAGCTAGGTCTCTTGTGCCAAACAGCCAAGTTGTAAAAACAAGGGGAAAGTTCTTGAAGGAAATTAAAAGTGCTACTCCAGTAGATGCAGAAATGAGGGTTTTTTACAGCCTGACTGTTGATGTGGAGAAAGTTTCAGCAGTCTGGATAGAACATCAAACCACCACAATATTCTCTTAAACCAAAGCCCAATTCAAAGCAAAGCCCTAATGCTCTTCAATTCTATGAAGGCTGAGAGAGGTGAGGAAGATACAGAAGAAAAGTTGGAAGCTAACACATTGGTTCACGGGGTTTAAGGAAAGAGGCCATTGCCATAACATAAAAGTGCAAGGTGAAGCAACAGTGCTCACGTAGAAGCTGCAACAAGAAGATATCCAGAAGATCTAGCTAAGATAACTGATGAAGGTGACCACACTAAACAGATTTTCAATATAGATGAAAACAGCCTACTGTTGGAAGAAGATGCCATCCACGACTTTCATAGCTAGAGAGGAGAAGTCAATGCCTGGCTTCAAAGCTCCAAAGGACACACTGACTATCTTGGTAAGGGCTAACGCAGCTGGTGACTTTGTAAGTTAAAGTCAATGCTCATTTACCATTGTGAAAATCCTAAGGCCCTTAAGAAGTATGCTATATCTACCTACTCTGCCTGTGTTCTACAAATGGAACAATAAAGCCGGGATGACAGCACATCTGTTTACCGCATGGGTTACTGAATATTTTAGGCCCATTGTTGAGACCTACTGCTCAGAAAAAAAGATCCTTTCAAAACATTACTGGTCATTGACAATGTACCGGGTCACAAAAGAGCTCTGAGGGAGATATATTAAAACAAGGAGATGAATGTTGTTTTCATGCCTGCTAACACAACAGCCATTTTGCAGCCCATGAATCTAAGAGTAATTTTAACTTCCAGGTCTTATGTTAAGAAGTGCATTTCATAAGGTTATAGCTGTCGTAGATAGTGATTCCTCTGATGGATCCGAACAAAGTAAATTGAAAACCTTCTGAAAAGGATCCACCATTCTAGATGTCATTTGTGATTCATGGAAGGATGTCCAAGTATCAATATGAACAGGAGTTTGTAAGAAGTTGATCCAACCCTCACAGATGACTGAGGGATTCAAGGCTTCAGTGGAGGAAGTCGCTGTGGATGTAGATACAGTAAGAGAACTAGAATTAGAAGTAGAGCCTGAAGACATGACTGGATTGCTGCAATCTCATGGCAAAACTTGAAAGAGCTTCTTCTTATGGACGAGCAAAGACAGTGGTTTCTTGAGAAGGAATATAATATACTCCCGGTGAAGATGCTGTGAACACTGTTGAAATGACAACAAAGGACTCAGAATATTACACAAACTTAGTTGATAAAGCAGCAGCAGGGTTT
>NW_012138303.1:124897-126693 GCF_000956105.1 Propithecus coquereli
AAAAAAAAAAAAAAAAAAAAAAAACATAAAACAAAAACGAATACTCCCAAACCAACACAGACCATGTTACCGCATAAAGAACAGTGAGTTGACAGCACTGGAAGTCATCATAAATAATTAGATCTGATCTACTACCAGCCAGAAAAAAGAAAGGAAAGAATGAGAGAGAAGTTAAAGCATATACTTTTGAATATAATGAAACTGAAGCAACTATCAGTAGATACAGGGCAAATTTTTGTTTTAGGCCCATACAAATACATTCAACTGCGACAACAAAAGTACAAATGCAATCTGATGGAGGAGGACAGCCTTTCAAGAAAAGGTGCTAAAGCAACTGGACATCCACAGACCAAAAAAAAGACCTTTAATCTAAACCTTATGCCTTGTATAAAAATGAACTCAAAAAGGATCATGAATTTATTTAAGCTTAAAACTATAAAACAGAGAAAAAAACCTTACGTCTTCAGTATCTAGTGCTAGACAAAGTTTTTTAGACTTGCCACCAAAAGCATGATCCATAAAAGGAAGAGTTGATGAACTAAATTTCATCAAAATTAAAATTGACAATGCAAACTCCCTCTTCAGAGGATGAAAACACAACACTACAGACTGGGAAAAGATACTGACAAACTGCACATCCAACAAAGAAGTAATATCTAGAATATATAAAGAATTCTCAAAACTTGACAGCAAGAAAATAATCTAATTATGACATGGGCAAAAGGTGTGAGGAGGCATTTCACCCAGGAGAGGATGCAAATGGCAAATAAGCACAGGAAAAGAAGTTCAACGTCGTTAGCCATTAGGGTATCGGAAATTAAAACCAGGATGAGATATCACCACGTACGTGAATGTCTAAAATAAAAAACAGTGACACCGAGTGCTGGTGATGACGGTGCGGGGGGGAAAACTGGATCAATCCTACACTGCCAGTAGAAACGTAAAATGTTCATCTACTTAGGAAACAGTCTGGCATTTTCTTTAAAAACTAAACATGTCAGGAACAAGGTAATGATGTCCCCTCTCACCACCCCTTTTCTTCAACATCATACTGGAAACCTTAGCTAATGTGATATAAGACAAGAAAAGGAAATAAAAGGTATATTGAGTGGAATGAAAGAAATAAAACTGTTAGTTTGCAGATGACATGATTATTTACATAGAAAATCCAAAAGAATCAACAAAAAATATACTGGAATAAGTGATTACTGCAAGGATATAAGATACAAAGTCAAAACACAAAACTCAATCACGCTCCTATATACCAACAAGGAACAAGAGGAATCTGAAATTAAAAACACGATACCAGCCAATGGTATTTAGGCATGAAGGATATCTAGGTGGTTTCTAATTTTTAGCTATTACGAGTAAAGCTTTAATGAATATTTGTGTACATATTTCTGTGTGAACATGTTTTCATTTCTGTGGGATGAATGCTGAGAAATACAGTTGCTAATTGCATCCTTAGTGTTTTTTGTTTGTTTGTTTGTTTTTTAAGAAAGCAGTTTTGGGCCGGGGTGTGATGGCTCACCCCTGTAATCCTAGTACTCTGGGAGGCCGAGGCTGAAAGATCACTTGAGTTCAGGAGTTCAAGACCAGCCTTGGTAACAGCGAGACCCCGTCTCTACTAAAAAAATAGAAAAAATTAGCTGGGCGTGGTGGTGCATGCCTGTAATCCCAGCTACTCAGGAGGCTGAGGCAGGAAGATGCTTGGGCCTCAAACTCCAGGAGTTTCAGGTTGCTGTGAGCTATAATGATGCCATGGCACTCTAGCCTGGGCAACAGAGCAAGACTCT
>NW_012138303.1:137908-138374 GCF_000956105.1 Propithecus coquereli
ATACTCCCGGTGAAGATGCTGTGAACACTGTTGAAATGACAACAAAGGACTCAGAATATTACACAAACTTAGTTGATAAAGCAGCAGCAGGGTTTGAGAGGACTGACTCCAATTTGGAAAGAAGATCTACTGTGGGTAAAATGCTATCGAACAGCATTGCATGCTACAGAGAAATCTTTTGTGAAAGGAAGAGTTAACTGATACAGCAAACTTCATCACTGTCTTACTTTAAGAAACTGCCCTGGCCACCACAGCCTCCAGCAACCATTACCCTGATCAGTCAGCAGCCATTAACCAGTAAAAAGATTATGACTCATTAGAGGCTCATATAATCATTAGCATTTTTTTGCAATAAAGGGTTTTTTTTTCTTTTTCTTTTTTCGAGACAGAGTCTCGCTCTGTTGCCCGGGCTAGAGTGCCGTGGCGTCAGCCTAGCTCACAGCAACCTCAAACTCCTGGACTCAAG
>NW_012138303.1:141684-144324 GCF_000956105.1 Propithecus coquereli
ACCCATAAAAATAATAAAACATTCGTTTCCAAAATGTCATTTTAAAAAATCTATTCTTCACTTGGCACCCTGGGTGTGACCACCACAAAAGCCAAAGGAGGCATAAAGAGGTGGCAGATCCAGGCCCCTGCTATGTGGTCACTTACCGGGACATTGAAAAATAAGGCAGGAACTACTAAAAACTAGATGACTTTTAATAAAACATGTAAGGTGATTACCGTATTTAACAAATATATGATGTAACTGACATATACCATATATGCTTTCTCTATAAATGGCAGAGAACTTTATCTTCATCACAGATAAAAGCAGTCTGCAAACCAGCAATCAGAAACCACCCGATGATCTCTGTAACTCTACTACTAACACTCTGTATTGGTAGAAAACCCTGCTGGGGGTTATTCAGGCTCAACTGTTCTATGGTCAAGTCAAAAGTTTGAGCGTGCTTTTGTAGCATCTGGTTCCAATGACAAACTCCGCTTACCCCACAGAAGCCCTTGGCTTGAAAAGAATGTTCCTTTTTTCACAAAATACCCTACGAGCAGTCTTCAACTTACAAACACATTGCCATCGGAAAGTTCACTGGCCGGGCAAAACTGGGAACACATTTTCCCATACAAATGAGGGAGGATCAGGTTCCTAGCATAGTTCCTAATGCCAATTTAACCCATACTGCTGATGAAATACTAAAGATCTGTTTAACAAAATAGAGAAAAAAATACTTCTACAAATCTAAAACTTAAGTAAAAAAACATCCAAAATACTGGTGCTTGCAGATACAGAAAAGCCTATGTCTCTGAAGCTTTTTTATCCATGCCATTCTCAGCAAGTGGCCAAAGTGGCTTGTTCCCCAACAGAACCTGCCATCTCTTACAGAGTTTTCTACTTCAAACCTCCCTGTCCTGCTAATTTTCTGTGTCTCCGGAGACGAGCCCTCAAGTCCACAAATCCCCCTCAGGGTCAATCTGCAAAGCAGACCTGTGGCACACCTGGACGCCTGGCACTGGGCAGAACAGTGCCCTGACTACGGCTCTTTTCTCTGGACCCGTGATCTCACACACTATGACATGTTTTCCATGCTCCCCATCAGGCTGAGGGCAGTTGAGAACCAGACAGTAAAAATGATTTCTAAGTAGCCAAATGCCTATCGAAATTCCCAATTTAAATAAAGTTTTACTTTTCCACACAGGAAGGTGCTATTTTTTATTTCCACACACAAATCTAACAAGCTTCTCTTTTCAAAAGCCTGAAAAAGGGAAGTGAAAGGGAAGATGTCTAACATCTGTTGAGTGCCTCTCTGTGTCCGGCACCTTTTGGCTCTCATTTACAAGAGGAAACTAAGGATGTAAGTGCCCTGTCAAGGTCCCCCTGCAACAGCCTAAGATCTGTGAGCTGAAACTAGAACCTACCTGGCTGGTCTAAAGTCAGTGGAGGCAGAGTCACAGCCAGCTGCCACCTGACTGACTACATAAGGAACTCAAAGAAGCCCACATCAGACTTCACCTGCTGCAGTTCCATTCACTAACTGCTCTTAAGGACACAAAGCAGTGCTTGAAATACTGTTCTAATACTCTCTAAAATTAAGTATTCCCAAGTGCTGGCGCTTCAAAGGGGCTGTCTGAAACACTGGTAACCTCGAGGTTCCAGGCAGATGAGGTTTTTATACACCAGTGGGCCCCGGTCATCTCTGCTTGCCTTTGCCTCCTCCTCGTGCGTCGTGCTACACCCTCTGGATGTTTTCTGATCCAGATGCGCGCTGTCCCGACCCTGCTGCCTTAGCAAGAGGAACTTTTCTCTTCAATTTTTTGTAATGCGGCATGGAGAGACACTGCAGAGCACGGGTAAAGGAATTAGCTTCAGAGAATTTTATCATCTGAGGCTACAGTACTCGAAAGGAAAACAGAGATTAAAAGACTATGCAAATGAACAAAGACTGCTGAGAGCCAAACCAGGTGACTTAATGTTGTCACTCAAGAATTGATCAAGGATTTCTACCATGGATGATAAGAGGACTTACGACTTTCTTTTCAACAAGCAAGGACCAGCCAGGAGGAGTGGCTCATGCCTGTAATCCCAGCACCTTGCTTGGGAGGACAACCAGGGAGACTGCTTGAGGCCAGGAGTTCGAGGCTGCAGTAAGCTCTGATTGTGCCACTACACTCCAGTCTGGGAAACAGCGAGAGACCCTGCCTCTAAAGAAAAATAAAAAATAAAAAAAAAAAAAGGCTGGGGCAAGGCCCTTCAAGTGGGAATCATGAAAAATAAAAAATGATGAGGGCTTCCACCAGAACTCCTTTTATCTTTTATCCTTTATCTCCTTTTATCTGCCCGCTAATTATCAACCAGTTAACTGAAAATGATAAAAATAACAATGAAATTATGAAAGTGGTATCACAAAATTGGCGTACATTTTACTAGAGGCAGGATTGGCATGGTGAAGAGAAAAACAGGCGAAAGTCACACAAGCTGATGTTTGAATTCAGATCTGCTGTCTGACCTTGGACAAAGTGGTTAATCTCCTTTCCCCCAAGTTCCTTCATCTGTAAGATGGACAGGTAGGGGACCTCCATCTTACATAGGCATGTAGTAAACAGTCAACAAACTGATTAACGTCACCACTTTTAAGACACAAAGTATATT
>NW_012138303.1:144374-166985 GCF_000956105.1 Propithecus coquereli
AATGGACAAAGCAAGGAACCAGCAACTAACCTTAATGAGACAGTGGTAGGTAAGCCCTCTGATCAGAAATTCAAAGTAGCAGTTTTAAGGAAACTTGGTGATCTCCAAAATAACACAGAAAAGCAATTCAGAAATTTATCAGAGAAATTTAACAAAGAGATTCAAATAATTTTTAAAAACCCAGAAATCTTAGAACTGGGAAATGTATTTGCTGAACTGAAAAATTCATTGGAGGCTCTCAACAGCAGAACAGATCAAGCAGAAGAGATAATCAATGAGCTTGAAGACAGGCTACTGCAAAATACACAGAGGAGAAAAAAGGAAAAAGGATAGAAAGGAACCAAGAATGCTTACAAGATATAGAAAATTACCTCAAAAGACTGAATCTAAGAATTATTGGTATTCAAGAGAGAGCTGATCAAGGGCAAGGGGTAGGCTGGGCACGGTGGCTCATGCCTGTAATCCTAGCACTCTGGGAGGCCAAGGCGGGAGGATTGCCTGAGCTCAGGAGTTCGAGACCAGCCAGAGCAAGAGCAAGACCCTGTCTCTACTAAAAATAGAAAGAAATTAACTGGACAACTAAAAATATATAGAAAAAATTAGCTGGGTGGGGTAGCACATGCCTGTAGTCCCAGTTACTCGGGAGGCTGAGGCAGAAGGATCGCTTGAGCCTGGGAGTTTGAGGTTGCTGTGAGCTAGGATGACGCCACGACACTGTAGCCTGGGCAACAGAGTGAGACTCTGTCTCAAAAAAAAAAAAAAAGTTTACTCTGTACAAACATCATGCACAGCTGCAGTCCCAGCTACTCGGGAGGCTGAGGCAGGAGGATCGCCTGAGCCCAGGAGTTTGAGGTTGCTGTGAGCTAGGCTGACGCCACGACACTGTAGCCTGGGCGACAGAGTGAGACTCTGTCTCAGGAAAAAAAAAAAAGTTTACTCTGTACAAACATCATGCACAGCTGCAGGGAGGTTAGAGTTCTGCAGTCACAGGCCCCTCTCCTATGAATAGTGGAAGGCAAGGGACGGCTTCAACAAGGAAAAAGCCAGCTTCAAAGGGGTGGTGTGTGGCCTTAGACACAAGGCTGAGGAAGAGGAGGACAAAGGTGGACAAAAAGAGCAACTGAGAAGGTGATCCTGAAAGGTACAGGCAGGCAATCGACGTAGCCTGAAAATACAGTGGGACACAAGCTGAGCATCTCCAATCCGCCCTGCAGTGCAACAGGCACGCACAGAGTTAAGGCAGGAGTGGGGTGCTCACAGAGGTCTGGACTATGCAAAACACGCTGGTGGTTTCAGCCTGCTTTACAGCTGTGAGCCCAGACTCCAAGCAGCAACCCAAACAAGAAAATTACGAAGTGGTCACCCACAAGGAGACTGGAGGGGAGGGGAGGGGAGTGATACAGCAGAAGGCAGCAGTGTCCAAAAGAGAAGGCACAGGCTTCTTTGCCAGAGTTGGGTTTAGGAAGGGACTTTCACTTTCAACCCACTGACCTCGTTGACAGGGTGCTATTTAGATTTGAAACGCAGGGGAAGGCACAGGGATCCAGGCCCAGAGGGCAGAATGTCACTTCACTGAGAGCTGGAATACTTACAAACAAGGAAGAGTTCAGTAAGAGGTTCCATTAAGGTTAACCAACTCAGCAGCCAAGGACAGGCAGCGAGTCTCCAACACAGAAGAAGACAGAAGCTCTGGACTAGAGGGGCTCCCTCTCTAGACACCCAGAAAATAAATGCAGGGGTAGCAACTGATGTCAACCTCCACTCCCCAGTTGCCAGCAGCCTCCTCTGCAGGGGAAAATGGAAAGCTGGCACTCATTCGGAACACCTGCCCCAGGAAGTTCAAAGTACACAGAGAAAACGTGGCCTTCCATGTAGATTTAATTACATCCTCCATTCCCTGCGCCATAAATGTTGCAACTCAGTGAACTGTCTTATCTTTTTCATTCTTCAAAACACAGTTATTAAACACGTTGTAGCAACAAAAAGCAATCCCAGCAGAGGATTTATCCAGCAGATGCCAATCTAGAGAATCTGATTCATGATTTACCCAGCCCTTTCAACATTCATGTTGCTAACAAAACAGTCCCTGAAGGCCTCAGAACGATGAATACATAAAACAGGACTTGCTCCCACAGTAATCGTCACTGCTTTGAACACAGCTGGAATGCCTGGCTTCCTGGTCACCCTTCTCTCATCAGCAACTCGTCTTTGCTCCTGGAAGAAGGGTCCCTGGCCAGGCCATTGTGAAGATCCTCTTGGAGACAAGGAAAGTTCCTATGGTACAAGGTACATAATAAGCCCCTGAAACTCTCCCTGCTCCAATTGGACCTCTCCTGGGCTGAGAAATGAGTATCACACAAGGAGTCAGCACAGGGCCCTACAAAACGGGATAATAAAGCAGACACTGCTGACTCAGCAGATTCTGTGACATGTCCAGACACTTCTGCCGCAAGACCTGGCATAACCTTCCTGGACTTGGCCACTCTCTCCAGGGACAAGTTCCCAGGCCTATCAGAGCGGCTGGCTGCTTGCTTGTTCACCTGTCCACAAACTCAGCCAATGTGGGCAAGGCTGCCTAAGGGGCAGACTGGGAACCACAGCCACTCTGTGTGACACCCAGGGCAGTACCGACAGACCCACCTACACAGGTAGGAGGCATAGGGCATGGAGGAAGAGCTGGACAGACCCATGTGTGAACCCTTGGTCCCACCCCTTACTGGTGGGGCAAACTTAGGCAGGTTACTTAACCTCTGAGCCTCCACTCTCCCCTATAACACAGGACCAGTACCCCACACCCCAGGATAGGAGCCCATGGGCTAGCGATCTTTACGTGCATCTTGTACAGCGGTTGGAACACTCACTACATGCTAATGAGGCCTCACACACCCACCTCACGCACACGCCCAATACACCCTGAACTCATGAGTTTTTGTAATGGTCTAGAGAAGGAAAAACCTTTCTCCAATCCTGCTACAACGCTCACCCCGCCACACACTTTTTCAGAGTGCTAATTCTAGATGCCATGATCTGCAAAACTCCTTCTGTGCCTCTCTCTCAATCCCTCCAGCACACACAGACATAGGGAAATCTCTCCTAAAGGACAGATTAGGCCTGGTGGGGGCAGCTAACCATTTAAGGGTAGGGCCAGTGGGGTCGACACTGACAGCCTAAGGCAAAAGCTGAGAAGGGTGATAAGGCAACAGGAGGGGGGCAGAATGACAGTCCGATGTCAGCCAGACCTGCAGGGGAGGGACGCGTGGTGTACAGTGGTAATGGGACATCATTCAAATGCCTTACTTGGCACACAGGGCGGTAAGGCTGGCCTCCAACTGCTGTTCCTGCCTCTTACTCCTGCTCCATACCAGGTGTGAGCACACGCTCCTGTTCTGAGCCCTCCAGTGCAGCCTGGAATGCCACCCTGCGCGTGCCCGCACCCCTCTCCCATCTGGCTAACTCCTGCTCATCTTCCAACTCCAGCTGAGTCATCACCTCCTGTGGTCTGTCTTCTCCAACTCCCCACCCCAAGCAATACTGTCTCCCTCGTGGGTGTTCGCACAGTGCTCTGCCACTGACTCAACTGCACTGTCACGGGTTGTATCAGGTATCTGTCTACTGCCTTACTCACCTTCACATGCTGGGTACGAGGGACACAACAGGCTGAATAAATTAATGACTCAGGTGTCACTTAGTACCTTACACTGCCTACTGCCTTGATGGACCCTGATCAGAGAGAATAGGGTTCAAGTACTGGCTGTGCCACTGACTAGCTGCACGCACTTGGGGAAGACACTTTCCTTTCTGAGTCCGAGTTTCATCATGTATTAAAAGAAGGAGGGATGAATAATCACCACCTACCCCACAAGACTGTGGCTGACTCAGGATCACTTGAGAAAGCAGGTGTGAGAATTCCAGTAACTGTGCGTGCTCCTGTACAGTCCACATGTTTTCCCAAACCCCTTAAAATGTTCTGTCTCTAGAGGATGATGCCATGGCCCATGTACGACTGCCTTATGAGTCTCATCTGTGTCGACACATTAGCAAAAGTTAAAAACAAAACCCTATGAGGACCGTATTCAACACTTACTCTTAACTCTCAGGCTCTGAATACTTGCCCAGTTGACGTCGGCAGCTGCCAAAGAAGTGACATTTGACTCTGGAAGTGTGTTCCAATTAATTTACTATTAAAGCTTTCCAGCTGCGACTAGATAAGCCCAAGGCTGAAGACTTAGGAAGGTTAACAGTTAAATCACCTCTTGGCAAAACAAACATAAGCAATTTGACACGATCGTGTGTCATAACTCATAGTCCACTTACTGAAATCATTCTAAGTCTCTTTTCCTAATAGATACCCCTCTGGCCAATTACAAGATAAATATACAAAGAATGTCAACTAAGAATTTACAACTAAGAACCAAGGATAGAATAGTTAAAAAGAGGGCAAATCTTTAAAAAGCTCAATGCTTTTGAAGCCCAGTCCCAAGTAACTTAGGGGAAAAAAATTTTAAAGACAACAAACAAAACTCACCTAACACGTGAAAAGCCAGGAACTAGGGTCATAACAGGCACTTAAATGTTTGCTGAATAAATTAATATATCAGATGGTACTTAGTACTATAAGGTGCCCATTGCTTCAAAGGACCCTCGATCAACTTAGTAGAAACCAGGATTCAAAGAGAAGATTCAAGTACTGGCTATCCCACTGATTAGCCGTGTGAGCTTAGGGATGACACTTTCATTTCTGAACCTTAGCTTTATCATTTATTATAATTGGGTATGTGTGTATATTTATGTATATATTATATAAGCTATATATCTTATGTAATATGTAATATATAACATGTATATATTTTATATATGACATTTTATATAAAGATATAAAAAACATATAATACATAAAACGCTCTACACTGGAAGACACACATCACTTTATCACGGCGAGTTCTTTGTGGTTTACAAACATTTACATATCTATTTTCGCATTTTATTCTCAAAACACCTAGATCCCATAGAGAGAACAGATTCCCAACCACTTGACAGAGATGATCAAAAAACCATGAAGGTATGGCCAGGCGTGCTGGCTCACACCTATAATCCTAGCACTCTGGGAGGCCAAGGTGGGAGCATTACTTGAGGCCAGGAGTTCGAGATCATCCTGAACAAGAGCGAGACCCGGTCTCTACAATAAAATAGAAAAATTATCCAGGCATAGTGATAGGCACCTATAGTCCCAGCCACTCTGGAGGCTGAGGCAGGAGGATCGCTTGAGCCCAGGAGTTGGAGGTTGAAATGAGCTATGACACCACTGCACTCCAGCCCCAGGAGACAGAGAGAAACTCTGTCTCAAAATAAAAATAAAAGTAAAAAGAAATATGCCTTGTACCACAACAAGAGGCTGAGTAGAGAACAGATTCACAGTATTTTGACTTCTCTCTACTCTGCAACTTTTCCCAAGGTTCCACATTGGCCAGGACAAGGCAACAGAGGTTCCAAGTCTCCACCCAGGCAGGCTGGCTCTGTAACGCTGCACAAGCTATCCCCACCCCATACCCACCCGCGCTGCTGGAATATTCATCACGTTCTCCATCAGAGATAGCCCCAGCCTCTACACACCGCGGTCTCAGACACAGCAACTCCAGCAGATTGTCCAAAGCAAGGTTCAAACAGCACATTTCTACAGCTCTGCATGTATTCAGACAATAGCGGAAACCCTGGAATGGGCAATTCAGCTGACAGAGGTTATATGCGTCCTTAGGCAGGACAGAGGGAGTCTGCAATGAAAAAACAAAAAACCTGGGAAGTCACTGAATATATGTGTAAGAACAGTTTTACTTCCTACCATGGTAGATTCTGTGCCCGGTGAAATGTGTTAAACTGCATGAGCTGTTCTGAGACGAGAAGTAGGATTGGTTGCTATATATAAGCACCATATCTGGGGACATCTTTGCTGCAAAATAAATGGAGATTCAGACAGGAACTAGGAATAGGTGTTTATGGAATGAATTCAGAAAGCCTGACACATTGCAACTCTTCTTCACATACTAAGAGCTAGTTGGACCCTGTCAATTACCATCTGTCATTCCAGAGATAAAGTAGGTCCTTTTCATTTATTTTATGAATCCATCCCTCCAGGGTAGGACAGTTTAAAACAGGGAGGAAAAAAAAACATAGGCTGGCAAACAATCTGCACTACTTATGACTTCAGGCTGAAAAGTAGCAATGATAATTTCCCCGGTGGGCTACTTCATAGATTCTGTCCCTTCTCTTTTCAGAGTCCATTTGTACAAGGTATCTGGCAAATTATTAATTACTCCTTCATAAAGGAACTTAATTAATATTTCAAACCCAGTTGAAATCTTCTCAATTCTGTTTTCCTAAAGTAGGGTTCTGAACATCACGGGGATCTGTCGGAAAAACAGAAGTTTAAGGGAGAGCCTGAGGACAGGAATAAAGCATTTAAGTTATTTATGGACTAGAAAAGATATCTTCAAGTAAGAGCTGCATGGGGACGGGAGTTGCTTCAGAGTGAAGGGCTGAACAAAACCAGGGCAAACACAGGAAAAGGAAATACACATTTCTTTTTTTTAAACTAAAGAGATTCAAAAGATACTTTATTATAATTTTTCCCAATCTTTAGAATCTTTGAAAAAAAGATACTTTTTTTTTTTTAAGGAGGCAGAGTTGGCGGTGTACAGTCTAAGAGATCGGGCTGGGGAGGGGGCCCCGGTTCCCTGCTACGCTGCTCAGGTCGGCAACGCGGCCTTACGCTGTCAGTTCTCTGCGTTGTTTAAGCGGTTAGGTCTTACAGGGAAATCAGTTACTGTCCCACGGGACACCTGGGAATCACCAGAATGAAGTTTACTAATGTCTAAGGACCAGACATCATCCTGCCCTGCTGTAGCAGCAGCAAACACCACACGCACCTCCAGCCACAGGAGACAACACAACACACAGGCAGGGATGGCTTCCAAGGCCGGGCCGAGTCTTTTTGTGAGGGATCACGCAGACGTTCTCAGGGCTGCCACTGTGCTTCGACGCGCCTGAGTGGAACCTTCCAGAAGGCACAGTTTGACAGCTTCCTACGCTCTCCCTCAGGAACTCTCAATAGGCATTCTGACCCAATTACCCTGATTTGATTAATTCACATTGCATGCCTGTATCAAAACATCACATGTACCCTTTAAAGATACACAACGATTATGTATCCATAATAATTAAAAATATTTTTTTAAAAAAAACAGGCATTCTGCCTCACAGAATTTTGCAAGTTTGCCTCACAAACTTTGAAAGAGGAGATCTTTATACTCCAGTAACTCAATGCAGCTGTTCCCATGAGCAGACATTCCAGGAGCCCTTGAGTGTTTACCCAGAGCCGCATGCTCAGTGCAAGCCGCGAGTTCCCAAGAAGATAACTCACTCGTCTCCAGTTGTGAAATACTCAGAAGGGAGCTGCAATTAGAGCGTGGAGATAAGAATGAAAATGTTCCAGGGTATCGCTAGTCCCTAAACCTGGTAGTACTAGGGGCCCAAAACAAATATGTTTTTTTCATGCCCATAAGCATCAAGGCAGGGAAGAGGGAGTAAAGAAGAAAAGAAACACTCTACGAAATACCTTCTGGCTGAGGATGACATTCAAGGAGGGAGGCCCTGAGGGTAAACAAAAGAACTCCACTCTCAGGTTTGACATTCCTTTTTGGAAAAGGATCCTTTCTGTAAATAGCTCGCTGGAGAGTGGGAGGGGGAGAGAGAACCCACTGGATTTAGCAGGCAAACATAACACTTGGCCTACTTTTTACAAAATAAATATTTGAAATATCTGGCATATTTTTTTTAATTTGTCATAAAGACAAAAAAATTCTAAAATATGCCTGACAAGTTAAAGGCAGGAGATACAACAGGGGGATATCTTTCTCCTTTCACTTTGCAAACACAAGTGGGCATTAAAATCAGACATGATCTGCTTTACACTCACTTGCTCCCCAGCACCCAGGTTTTCCCCCATCTCTGATTATAGACCCAGGAGAGAGACATCATCAGTAGTTCACCTCTACCTGGGGCCTCCCAGCACTACCCCGAAAGCCTGACAGCAGGACACAGTTTTAAAACCTGTTCTCTACGACACTTGGTTCTGCACAACTCTGCTGGCAGACACCCCCTCTCGGAGCTCTCACCGAGGCAAGACTGGAATCCTGATATTCACATGACAAATAACCAAAGGGACCACTTAAAAGAAAAGAAACCGGAGCCCGGGCACTGGGAGAGGGATAGCCTAGGGAACGATAACCTTTAAGGTTACTCTTTGGTATTGGAGAGCTGTCTGACTAGGCATTAATCATGCACAGTAGCCCAGGAGTCTCCGCAGAGCTGTGGTGACACTCCCCGCGCCATCTACTCCCCATCTACCTGTCCACATATCCATCCACTCTTTCTCCTTTCTATCCATGTAACAAGCCACCCCTGTCCTGAATCCAGGAGAAAGGACTTAAGAGGACAGATGAGATGCTGAGAGGTAGGTAAAGGGATCTGGGATCTAGCAGGACTACATTATCTGGGTCCCCTGCCTTAGGAGCCTTTATAAATCCACAAGCAGCTTTAACAGCCTCAAGAGGGTCACATTTTAATAAATATGGGGGGGGGGTGGCAGTGTACACAAAGCAGCAACAGCAGCTTTACCAGCTTGACTTTGAGTCTCATCGCTCGATAAGGAGGCCTTTCGAATGTTCAAATCAAGCTGACTATACAATATATCCGGGCTGGGCTCTGAGGTCACGCCAAAGAACCACACTTAGATGCAGGAAAAAGAGCAGGTGACAAAATAAGGGCTTCCAAAATGTTCAAAAAGAAACTAAGACAAAGGCAAGAGCCTGAGAATCTGTGCTGCTGGGTGAAGCCAGGTGATAAGGACAAACCACAGAGAAAAACCACGATGACAAAGGGCCTTTCACCTTTCACAAACCGCCTGTCTCACTCCCGCAGCCCCGGGGGAGCTGCATGATCTCGGAGATACCCACGTGCACTGGGCCAGCTCCAAAGATGAGACGCAGAAAACAGGGGGCACAGAATCTTGGGTTTGCCTTCCCAAAGACTCAGACTGTGTGACCTGGAGGGGACTTTAAAGGTAAAGGCTGTTTAATCCAGTCCCCTTAATTTACTCCCAAGGCAGTAACCACTCTGGGACACGTCATGATCCCAGGTTCTTCTAGCTACTTCATACCATTTCTGGGTCACTCCAGTCAAACCTCTTACCTGTTAATCCAGTCACTCTCTGAGTAACAAGTGTTATTAATCACACCCACTTTGCAAAGATGATGACTTGCCGGTAGCTACTCAGCAAAATCTGGTAAAAGCTAGATAAAAAATGTGGAGTCAGGCACCATACCAAGAACAGAAAGGGAAGAAAAACTACCTCCGGGAAGTAGAAAGGGAAGAAAACCCTCTGCTACTCAATCCAAGAGACCAGTTTTCCTGCCTAAAACTAGCTTTTCCATTTTTACAGATTTTCCAGATTCCCTCCCTAAAAAAATCACTCTCCAAAATCAGTCACTAACTCCGAACGCAAAAAGTGGAGAGCCAAAAATGGAAAAAGGAATTCTGTTTTAGGCAGAAATTAACTTCATGTTTCTCTGTGTATGATGGAAGTTGTCATTTCGTGTAAATTATAATTAGGACCCAAGCACCAGCTTCCTCGGGAGAAAAAGGCCAGGCCTTCTTCATCTCACTTCTTCACCTCCCACTCTGCCTGGCCCCCATCCCTCTCAATCTCAGAGGCCAGAGAGCCCCCAACCAGGCTCACTGCAGGACTATTTCATTACCTGCATCCCCAGAGAGAAATCTGTTTTGGCCCTGGGTCCCCCACCGCACTCCCAGTTCGAAGCCCACAGTTTTGCCATGTTCTACACAAAGACAGCGGTTTGCCTCTTGCTCAGGGTCTAAGAGCAGAGGCTCTGCACCACCTGACCCCTCCATCTGGTTCATGTTCAACCCTTGAGAGCCAGAGAACCACAAACTCCCTCTGCCCCTCCCCACCCTGGGTAAACTGCACCAAGTAAAAGCGAATCAATATTGACATTCCAACCACGAGATCAGCCTAATCCTTTTGTTGAGTGCACTTTCAAAACACCTCTGGTTCCTCCCTATCATTCTTATTTACTTTTCATAATCATATTAATTTGCCTTGTCCCACTCTGGGCTCATTTTGTACCACATCCAACCAGGCAGTCCCACTTGTTTTCCTGTGAACCACCGTGTTTTCTGAAAGGAGTTAAGGCTTCCTACCCACAGAGGACCAGCAGCCTAAACATAAGCACACGCAGCTGCCAGACTACAGATCACCCATTTCTACCCCACACTCATCGATCTAAAGCCTGATGTTTCTTCAGTAAGTTTACCCTTTACCAATTCTTCGTAAGATTTCAGTGACTGTTTGTCTACACCAACGAGGCAAAGCTGAGCATCTGAGGAGAGAAATGAGCAAGTCTCAAAATAAGCCTAAACAGACTGCAACCACATGACAACCTTTAATTTCACTCATAATTAAAGGCCAATTGACAATATTCCATTCTTTTTTTCCAATTCAGATTATAGCAGTTAAAATGCTCATATGTTCATAATGTTAACACTAATGTCAATTTAGCCAAAACGTGGTATAATTATATCAGACAAAGGGGAGAAGTGTGGGGCAGGAGGAAGTGTCACTTAAAACCTCATCTTCTACAACAGCAAGCCAATAAAGAATGTCTAATGTGGGGTGCGGGGGGAGTTGGGAAATGGCAGTGTAAACGTAAAAGGGAAATCACCAGAAGAGTTAAAAGTGGTTGTCTCTGGGAAATGGGCTGGGGTGAAGAAGGAAGGACTCCTGATTTTTGGTTATAGGCCTTGCAGCAGGGGTATTTGTCATTATTCTTATCACCACCACCTTAGAGCTAACACTTACTGTCTGTTTCCCAAGTACCAGGCAGTATGTCAATTGCCTTTTCTGTATTATTTTGTGTCACCTTTACAACCCTCATAAGAAGGGCAGGCACCATTTTGGTACCCCTTAGTACCCATTTTACAGAGGAGGAAAGTGAGGCACAGCAAGTAACTGCCCAAAATCACTGCACTAGGAAGAGGCTGAGCTGAGAATACGATTTGTCTTTTTATACCATACACTTTAACTTTTACCAAAGTAATAATCTACAGGTTACATATTTAACGACGTACATGCACACACACACTCCATGGCAACAGCATTTGAAAATAAAATTGGCCAGTTAAATATGAGGGTGTGAGCTACGTAAGGCTCAGAAGGGGACAAAAGCAGGCATGACACTGCCATCAAACCACAATATGACTACTTAATTTGAACAGGTGCCCCCTGGACACAGGTGGATCCCACACACCCACCTGTTGCGTGAGAACCCCTGAGCTTTAATGGGGAACAGTCCAAACTGCCCTCTCTCATTTTATTCCCACTTATCTCATTTTCTGGGACTGGGACAAAAAAAAATTCTGATTCCTAAATCAAGTCAGCTTCTAGGATCCTTGTTGCCAAGGTGACTGAGACTACGCCGATGCCCATACAAAAAAGGGCTCCGGCCTATCCTCATACTGAAATCTGGGACGCAGCGCTCTCCCCAGCAAAATGTGCACTTAACAAAACTCTACATGTAGGTTTCAGGAGAGGGATGGCCCTTTGGAAGCCCATCCATGGACCTCAGGCTGATCCAAAAGCCCTGCCCTACAGGGATACTGTCTGCTCCCACTAGAGGAAAAGAGAGGGAAAGATAAAACTTAACCACCTTTCAGACCAAAAAAAAAAAAAAAGTCTCTTTTTTCTTATCAGCACAGTGAGAGACTAAGAAAAGACTAGTCAGTCAAAATTTCAAAGAAAGCATATCCTTAGGAATTCAGGAACTTTCTCTACAGGGATGCCATCTTCTAGTAAGAACTAACTGAACATGGATGGCAGAAGCCACCCAGAGGAGCGCCGCCCCCCTCCAAATACTTCTATGAGACTAAAATGTTTCCCAAATCTCAAGGAGACTGACATTTAGCTAATGTGAAACAACCTCAGATCCAGTTCATTGTTATACAGCTAAGATAATGTCACCGCTCAAGGGACATGATCCCCAAGGAGTTGCGAAGAAAAAAAAATGGGTTTCCCAAGAGGGATAACATTTAGGTAGTAAGTACTATATCTGTGCATAAATGTGTACTTGTAATTGAAAAGAAAAGGCTTTATGAGGAAAACAATCAAATTGTAGCAAATAATCTCTGAGGAGGGATGGTCCAAGAAGTTATAGGAAAAAAAACCAAAGGGCCTTTCCTACTCTCTGCTCTCCACAGAATATTTCACCTCTGGTCCCTAAAACGTGGGGGTTTCTCCAGCAGACAACCAGGTGTCCTGCCATTCAATTCTGACACTACCTACCTGGAGTCAGTGTCACATCCCACAGGTAGAGGGCTCAGTCCCAAAAGAATGCCCCCTCTTCAGAGGCCAATCCAAGTTGTGACCTGTACTGATCAACCAGCCTCAGATGAGGGTTCCATGACCCCTTCACAGGTTCAACTAATTTGCCAGAGAAACTCACAGAACTCAGGGAAACACCTGACTTACATTTACCCACTTACCATAAAGGACACAGATGAAGAGCCAGATGGCAGAGATGCACAGGGCAAGGCATGAGGGATGGGGTGCGGGGTTTCCACGCCCTCTCTGCGAGAGCCACTCCCCGGGAACCTCCACATGTTCAGCTATCCACGTGCTCATCTGCACCCTGTCTGTCCTTTTGGGTCTTTATGGAAACCTCATTATGTGGGCACGATTGATTACCTATTGGCCATTGGTGATCGACTCCACCTTTAGCCCCCTTCCCTCCCTGGAGATGAGGGAGTAGGGCTGAAAGTTCTAACTCTCTCATCAATGGTCGGCTCCCCCCGCCAACCAGGCCCAGCATGAGGCTATCCAGGAGCCCACCAAGAGTTGCCTCATTAGAACAAAAGATGCTCCTATCATCTGGGAAATTCCAAGGGATTTAGGAGCTGTTATTATTGGGGAAATTGCAAAGGTTTTAGGGATATGACAGGAACCAGGGATCAAAGACCAAATATTAGAACAAGAGATTCTCTAGTGCCCCTATCCACAGAGTTTTAGGAGGACCAAGGGGCAGAGACCAAATAGGCCTTTATTATATCGCAGTATCACAGGTGCTGAAGGACTTTATTTTTCCTTTTCACTTGAATGCCCCATGTTCATTACACACTGAGCGCCAACTATGAGGGTGCTATTCTAGGTGCAGACACTGCAGGAACAGGCACACCTGCCCTCTCAGACCTGCATGGAGACCCAGCACAGCAGAGTGGGTTCTTTGGACTTGGAGCCAGGCTGTCTAGATTTAAATTCCAGCCCCACCACTTACTGGCTATGGCACGTGGGATACTTATTTAACTTCTCTGTGCTGCAGCCCCCTCATGTTGAAATTGGGGATAATTATAGGGACATACCTCATGGGGCTCTTGGAGGGAATACAGGAGTTAACACACATAAAACACTTGGAACAGCACCCAGCACATAGTCAGTGCTCAGGAAATATTAGCCATCATTAGATGTACATTGAAAGGAAATAGACGATAAACACATAATAAATAATTTCAGATACTATTAAGCGATACAAAGAATATAAAACAAGGCAGTGGAACAGAGAGCAGCAGTAGGCACTCTAATAGGATTATATCAACATTCTGCAAGAGTACGTGTTACTTTTGATTAAGGAAAAAAAATAATGTGGCAAAACGTGATAAAAGTTGTTCTTTCTAATAAATTTAAAAGCCTGTTCCGCCCCTCAAAATACGTATGGCCTAACTTCTTGAAACTCAATCATCTTCCCAAGAGCTCAAAAGAAAAGCAACAGTTTTGGCTACAAATACAGGGTTCATTTATAGCTGATTTTTCCAAAAATTATACATGTGAGATTAACTTTTCAGATCTCCAATTCTACTGTTCTAATGAGAAACAAAAAAATGACCCAGATGAACCCTCGCATAACCGCATCCCACATTCATGGCAAAAATATTTCAATACATTCACTCAAGCACTTCTGAGAAATGAATATAGTTCAGGCACAATGGAGAGAGATAAAGACAGTCTACTAGGAAATTGGGAAGACCAAACAAGTGGACAGCCGCACACGGTGTCAGAGGAAGAAAAACACAGGGTGGAAACCTTGATCCAGACTGCAGTGAACTGACAAAGAACACTTCTAGGGGGAGGTTGACAGCTAGGGGAGGTTGACAGCTAAGGGAGGCTTTGAAGGATAAGCACAGTGACCACACAGCAGGGGAAGACAGCAGAAGCAGCTGGGAGCCCTCTGAGAGCCGGGAACTGGGAGTAGCTGACAATTCGGGAGGACAGGTACCGCAGATGGGGAGTGACAGGAAGCCAGGCTGGAGAGACTAAGCCTCCTGCGGCTTAGCTGGGAGGAAACGATGACGATGACAGCAAGACCAAAGGCAAAGACGAGCCACCAAAGAATTCTAGGGGAGAGACAGGCATGGTCAGAGCTGCATTTCCTAACAGATCACTCCAGCAGCGATGTGGAGAGCATCTCGGAGGAGGTCCAGATTGGCAGCTGGGAACTCAGTCACTGGAGAGTTATCCGGGCAAGAAATAATGGATACTGACTGGGAGGGGAAGTAATTCCAAGAAAAATTCAGAAAGTAGAACTGACTGCACCCGGAGACTGGATGGATGTGGGAGGACGTGGAGGCGCAGGAGTGACAGAGACGACCGTAAAGTTCCTGTCCTGTGCGTCTGTGTGGAGAGAAAACACGGGCAGTGCAGCAGGTCTGTGGCTGGGAGCAGGACAAAGCTGAGTAGTATTACAAATCTAGCTCTGGATAAATTTAGTTCAAGAACATCAAGTGGAAGTGCTTGGTAACAGATGAATGAGAAAGACACCCAGAAAAGGACTCAAGGCAGGAAACAGCCAACCTGAGAACGACTGTCAAAGGGAGAATACAGAGTGTGGAGAGGGAGAAAACCAGTGAACCAAGAAAGGGATTCAGGGGCATGACAGGTCCACAGGCAGAAAGAACCCACAGAGACGACCGGGAAAGAACGGTGAGAGAGGCAGAAAGCAAACCAACCAAGAGTGGTGAAACCAAGAGTCTCCCAGAGGACACAGGCACTGTCCAATGTCACAGAAAAGGTAAGGAATCACTAGCTTTAAAGGGATGTAAAGACTGGGTAATTATTGGTGACTTTAGCAAGAAAAGCTTTACCACAGCCATTAACACCTTCCAACTCCTCTTGACCCAGGACAGCACTTCCTGACCACCCCACTTACTGGGCACTTATCACATCTTCAACACTCTCCATGAGAGGCTGGGGATACTGGGGTAGCCTGCATTCCAGGGTCCCGGAATCTGTTAGTCACAGGTATAAACAGCAGACCACAGTACGAGAAAATTAATGTTATAGGAGACCTGCAAAGGGAGTATTATTTTGTTCAGTTTGACAGACACTTATTAAACACCTAGCATGTGGTCAGGTACTATGTTGGGCACTGGGTTAAGAGTTGGACCTAGACATGCAAGCTCCCTGAGGTCAGGGGCTTTCTCCGACGCACTCCTGTGTTCCCAGCACCTCGTGGGTGCCTGCCACACTGTAAGCAATCAATACATATTTACTGAATGAATGAAGACACGGACCTTTTCTTTTAGGAGCAAGAAAGGGTGGAAGCTTCCAAGGAGATAATCTGTGATCTAGATTAAAGAAGGATTTGCTAGGCATACGGAGACTTTATTTTCATATTTACGTATCTCCTACGCAAGGCTAAGTTCCTACGGTCCCACGGGTCTTGTAAACTACAGCTGTAAAAAAAACACTGCCTTATCTCCAGTAGGTAATCAAGAAATAGCTGATAGGAGAGGTTGTGATGGGTAGGGGGGCTTTCCGTGGTGCTGGTAATAACCTACGTCCACTTCGTGATAATCCACTGAACCGTATGCTTGTAATCTGTATACTGTTATGTGTTCTACTTCTATTAAAAGGCTTTTTAAAAAGAGAATGTTACAAAAATGCTTTTTCTTGCCCTAACTACCCATTATAAAACAAGTCGCACTAACTCTTTTAAAGAAAAGGTCCAGCTTGATTAAATACAGAAAAAGTTAGCGAAGGCCTACAGCAAGCTAGTAACAAGAGATTAAGAAAACTGAAAGGTCGCTCCTGGAAAAGGGTGCCCAATGTCTGACTAGTTATGGGCCTTTCAGTAAAGAAGAAATTACAAACGGTCTTAAGTAATTAACCCCACATTAGTCAGAGGGAATCAAACTGTTAACTAGTGGGTCCTTATCGCTATCAGTGCTACCACCGTTCACAGACACCATCAGACTCAGGTGCCAGGGAGCTGTGCTGTCAGAACTGGACGCCAAGACTGGGCAAAGACAGGCAGGAGGAACAAGCTCAAGAGATACATTGTACCACATGATGACTACAGTCAACAGCAGGTATTGTGTCCTTGAAAACTGCTAGAAGAGTCGACTTTAAGTGTTCTCACCACCAAAAAAGTGGGTGAGTTAATGGATATGCTAATTAATTAGTTTCATTTAGCCATACCACAATGTATATATACATCAAAACATTAATGTGCACACCACAAATATATATAACCTTTTTGAAGTAAAAAAATTTTGAAAATTTTTTTTAAAAACTGGCTGAAGAACCTACACATGTGTGCAGAACATGAATTATGGTACAGGCAATTGTCTTTTGCCCACAGCAGCAATGTTACTATGTATGCACTTCACACATTTTATCATTTAATCCTAACAGCTCTCCAGACTAGACACTATCTCCTTTTCACAGATATAGGAATGGGTTCAAAAGAAACAGATTAAAGTGGCCAAGTAGGGATGCTAACATGAGCCTAGCTGACTCCAAAGCCTATGGTTTTTCCACTCCATCAAGTTGTCTGGGCTTACTTCCAAACAAGCCAGGGGTTCTCAATCCTAACTCGAAGTGAACACATAAAAATCTTAAAAGCCAAGTAGGCCGAGGGCAGTGGCTGACGCCTGTAATCCTAGCACTTTGGGAAGCTGAAGCAGGAGGACTGCTTGAGGTCAGAAGTTCAAGACCAGCCTGAGCAAGAGCGAGACACCATTTCTACCAAAAAAACAGAAAAATCAGCTGGGCATAGTGGTGCATGCCTGTAAGTCCCTGCTACTCAAGATTGCTCGAGCCCAGGAGTTTGAGGTTGCAGCGAGATACTGTCTCAAAAAAAAAAAAAAGCTTCAATTCTAACATACCAAAACAAACCTTAAACCCCACCAAGACCCAGCCAAACAGATCCTGGAGGCAGGCCTGGGAGTTCTTCCCAAAGGACATGTCTGAGACACACATTTTGCCACCTCCAGCTTGGATGTCTCCTGACTTTGTCTTTGAGAAACCAAATGGTCAATCTGGTGTCCACTTCAGTTTGTGCTTACATTTCCTTTCAGAAGAGTATTCGCCACCTCTCTTGTTCAAACACTATGTACCACTTAATATTCTGCTCCTATTCTCAAATGTTTATTTACACCATAAAGGCGGCAGAGAAAAATACAGTCACTGACTAATCAAAAAAGCATGTCTTGGCCAGGCGCGGTGCCTCACGCCTGTGATCCTAGCACTCTGGGAGGCCGAGGCGGGAGGATCGTTTGAGCTCAGGAGTTCAAGACCAACCTGAGCAAGAGCAAGACCCCATCTCTCCTAAAAATAGAAAGAAATTGGCCAAACAACTAAAAATAGAAAAAATTAGCCGGGCATGGTGGCGCGTGCCTGTAGTCCCAGCTACCTGGCAGGCTGAGGCAGGAGGATCGCTTGAGCCCAGGAGTTTGAGGTTGCTGTGAGCTAGGACGATGCCACAGCACTCTAGCCCAGGCAAGAGAGTGAGACTCTGTCTCAAAAAAAAAAAAAAAAAAAAGCACGTCTTACCTCAATTTAAAAAATCAAAAAAAATCAAGAGGTCACCCCGAGATATGCCTCACCCGAAATGACAGGGCTCTTAGCCAATCTCTGCACCAAATTCAGACTTCTGGAGAAATTCCAGGCAAAGTCCCCTCAGACAACCAATATGCCATATGTTAGAAACACAGCCTCAGGAACCCTCTACTGAGATGGAGCAGTCACACCACAGCTGCTTCAATAAATGTCGCCCTGATCCCAACGCATCTGCTGGCAGAGATGCCGACCAGTGAGCCACCCAGATGGGGCCGGCTACCTGCAGCCCTCAGTAGTTGCCCTGGGTTCTGAGTTCTAAATCTGCTCTGAACTACTTCTTATCAATTCCATCATAAATTTACTAGACTAGAAAAGCAAGCACCCTAACTGCTTCACAATTTACAGGGTGTTTGCATTTCTTTTGTCAAAAAAAGAATGTTTTTAATAGCAATGTCTCAGATCTTAACACTACTGTTTCACAGCCGAAACTATAAAGCTTGTAACACATATAATTATATATCATCTGTGTTGACAAAAGGAAGAACACTGATCATCCAAATGGGACAATACAAAATTACACATACAGCTTTGCAAAGTGTTTTTGTCGGGTCTTTTTAAAGTCTCTCTGATTCATGAAGACATGCCCTATTCCCAACAAGCGTACTAAACTCAACACATAAAAAGCTACCAGGCTTCCCCGCCATAGGACTCTGCTCAGTATTCTAATTCCAACCCATACTAAAAACAGACCTATACTGAGACTACTGTAAGCTGCCCAAAGCAGAGATGGGTTTTCTTCTAATGTTGGATCCATGTTTCCCTAAGATAGGGAAGATAACCATTCTGCTTTAAAAGATCTGCTCTTATAGTATTTCTTGAGTTAAAGATCCAGTTCAGGTTGGTCCGAGCGCAGTGGTGTTTACAACTAATTGATCACAACCAGTTACAGATTCCTTTGTTCCTTCTCCACACCCACTGCTTCACTTGACCAGCCCTTAAAAAAAAAAGAAAAAAAAAGATCCGGTTCATATCAATAAGCCTTCAGTTAAACAAAATAAGTGACAACCCTGAAAGAACTTGACAACAAAGAGTTGTTAAAGTCACTCTGGCTGACTCTATATTTTTTTAAATGCACCACTAAACAGGTACCTAAGCCATCTAGCATGCACCCTTACCCCAAGCTGTAACCGACAATGTGCCAGCAATCCTGTCCAGGGGAAGGGATACAAGAGGAAGTACAAATGTGAACAGCAAAGGGACAACCATCCACATATCTCCCAGCAACACGTTTAAATGCTGAAAACTAATATTAGAAGAGGTAACTGAGCAAAGTAGTAATGCATTCATTCAATAGATATTTGAGTGTCTATGGTGTACAATTTTAAATAGGGTGGTTACGAGAAGACACATGAGCAAACACTTAAAGGAGGCAAAAGGGTCAACCACACTGATATCCAAGGGAAGAGATGTCCTGGCAGACTGGACCACTCATGCAAAGGACCCATTTGCTGGGGCTTGTTGATCTCTTTAAGGGGTTTGGGAGTAAAATGGGAAGCCACTGCAGGGTTTTATGCAGAGCAGGGAGTTATCTGACTGCAACGAGGTCACTCTGGTTGCTATGAAGAGCACAGAGTGTATGCAGGAGAGGGAGATGAGTCAGGAGACGACTGCAATGGTGCAACCGAGAGATGGTGGCGGCCAGGCTGTGGGTATGCTGCAAAGGCAGGGCCAACGAGGTCTCGATGGACCCAGCCACCACGAATGCAAACATGTTTGAAGACCATCGTCCACAATCAGCGCTCCCACCAGCCCATTCTACCACAAGCTCTCTCTGGACAGCCTGAGAGACTATGAGTGAGTGAGAGAGAGAGAGAGAGAGAGAGAGAAGTCAAGGATGACCCCAAGGTCGTAGGCCTAAAAAAAAGGACAGGGAAGATAATCATTTTGGTTTAAAAGATCTGCTCTTACTAGTATTTCTTGAGAAATACTAAAAGGATGAAGCTGTCATCAACTGAGATGCTAAAGGTTGCAGATTAAGCTAAGATGAGGAGTTAAATATTGGACATGTTGAGATTCCTATCGTACATGCAGTTTCAGAAAGAGGTTCTTAATATTTGGTTATTCAACACACAATTAAAAACTTACCCTGTCTGTGGACCATACGTTAACCTCAGGCAATAGTGAGGAAAACACAGTCCCTGATCCTGAGAGCTTGGTCTAGAGAAGACAGACTAAACAAGCAAGGACCACACAGGGTGGGGGGAAAATTCTCTAACTGAGGTCTGTTTAGGATGCTTCAGCAACACCAAAGAGGAGAAGCCAAAAGGAGCAACGACTTTTCACAAAGGCTTGGAAGTGCGAGTGAGCACACAGGGTCCCAGGACCTACGGGAAATCTAGCTGGTAGCCAGTTGACGTGAATGTTGGCAAGTGGCAGGGGATGTCAGTCTTTCAGAATCCCGCCAAAGGAAGTTTACAAATACCTACCACTTAACGCAAGCGCAGATCAAGAAGTATTAATACTTGGTCTGTGTGACCAGCGGTAAGAAAACAATTACAGGGTACTCAAGGATAGTCACAGAACTGTGAGATTTTAAGGGCTATAAGAACCCTCCTCTACAGATGAATACACAGACACTCAGTGAAGTGACAACAGTAGGCTGGAACCCAAGTGCTACGCTTTGAATGTGTTCCCCAAAGGTCACGTGTTGGACACTTGATTCTGGGTGCAGCAGTGCTGGGAGGTGGGGCCTAATGGGAGGCATGTGGGTCACCGGGCACCACCCTCATGAATGGATTAGTGCTGTTGTCATGGGAGTGGGTTCCTTAGAAAAGGAGAGTCTGGGCTGGGCGCGGTGGCTCACGCCTGTAATCCTAGCTCTCTGGGAGGCCGAGGCGGGCGGATCTTTGAGCTCAGGAGTTCGAAACCAGCCTGAGCAAGAGCGAGACCCTGTCTCTACTAAAAATAGAAAGAAATTAATTGGACAACTAAAAATATATAGAAAAATTAGCCAGGCATGGTGGCACATGCCTGTAGTCCCAGCTACTTGGGAGGCTGAGGCAGGAGGATCGCTTGAGCCCAGGAGTGTGAGGTTGCTGTGAGCTAGGCTGACGCCACGGCACTCACTCTAGCTCGGGCAAAAGAGTGAGACTCTGTCTCAAAAAAAAAGGAGAGTCTGGACCCCTTGTGCACAAGCACAGACTCTCTCTCCCCACCCACCCCCTACTCCACCCTTCCACCTTCTACCAAGGGATGATCACAAGACAGCAAAAAGTCCCTGCCAGATGCCAGCCCCTCAATCTTGGCCCTCCCAGCCTCCTGAACTGCAAGAAATAAATTTCTGTTCGTTACAATTTACCCCAGTCTCAGGCATTATTATAGCACCACAAAACCAACTAAGACACCAAGTCACCTTCAAACTAGGGTACGTGGAGACTTCCCACGGCGTGTGAGGGCAAGGATAGTTTTCAGTGAATCAATTAATCCAGTCCGAAATTTTCAACTCTCCCAAAAGGAGTCCTTCCCAAGATCGCAAATGGGAGATGTCCCCTTTCCCACTTCCCCCTTCACGACCAGGCTTCTCCCACCCACCACCCCTCCACCCTGAATCCACGCAAGGTGATCTGAAACACTAGTGCAATGCTAGAAAATGAATGACTTAGAGACTGGATAACAAATCCCTTTACAAGCCTGAAGGTTCCAGTTTTCTCCTTTAAACAAAATTAGGAGGCCAGCGGCAAGCTGGTTGATTCACAAAAATCCACTGTGTTCTGACATATAATATGAAAGGTTAAAAACTGAGTGATCCTTGTTACAGTAGACCTGCCAAAGGGAAAAAAAACCCAAGCAACCTTGAGCTTGATATAACAAAACTCCTTCCACTCTCATTTACTTATTTATGTCAGAGTCCTCAAAAGTTTAGATCTATGCAAATGAAAAATCTCACCCTAGCATTAGGTAGTAATCATCCACAGAATCATGAAACAATTGGGGGTGCAGGGCTCCATCTACCTCATCAGGATGCCTTCCTCAAAATGTCTAATACATCTATTTGTTTTGATCAATGTTATACTGGTAAGTACAGTAGTAATGCAATCCAAAAGACATTAATACTTGAGACTTATGAGAACATGAAATAAAATCTCAATGTATATACGTACTTTTGTCGCATGAGTATGACACAATGACCAATAAAAGATCTCCAAGCAGAAAAATAAATGAAATTGGCTGGGCATGGTGGCTCCCGCCTGTAATCCCAGCACTTTGGGAGGCTGACACAGGAGAATTGCTTGAGGCCAGGAGTTCCAGACAAGCCTGAGCAAAAGTAAAATTCCATCTCTACAAAAAATAGAAAAACTTGTTGGGCATGGTGACAGCGGGCATGGTGACAGCGCCTCTAGTCTCAGCTACTTGGGAGGCTGAGGCAGGAGGATTGCTTGAGCCCAGGAGTTTGAGTTGAGGTTGCAGCGAACTATGACGACGTCACTGCACTCTAGCCTGGGTGACAAAGTGAGACCCTGTCTCCAAAAAATAAATAAATATATGAAATGAAATCAACATCTGTGGGAGAATTGAAATTGAAAGACGATTTCGAGGACAAAAGAAAAACACGGACGTTTCTGACTCAAGAACTTTTTCATGATTTTTAAATGTAC